>NW_020954577.1:35471060-35610212 GCF_900497805.2 Vombatus ursinus
TTCCTTCCTTCCTTCCTTCCTTCCTTCCTTCCTTCCTTCCTTCCTTCTTTTTTGCCTCCCTTGCCCCTAATCCATTGACCATAATATTAAAGAAATAGGACCAGTTAGGAGAAAACACAAGCAGGATGGATGAAGCAGAGACCAAGAGAAAATGAAGGGTCCCCTAAGAAAAGAACACATCTCATCTAGTGAAAGAATAGAGGTATCACCTGTCCTTTTTCCTAAAAAAGAATGTGTTCACCCCAAAGTCAAGTAAAAACATTTTAATTGAAATGCCCCACCAGAAAATATAGGAAATGGATTCCCTCTGAGAAGCAAAGGTAAAGACAATGATGACCCTCCTGATCAGTATGGCTACCTCTTCTTTGGTTCAAACAAGAAGAGGTAGAAATGAGCTCCTGCCACATAAGCAGCAAGCTGCAGTTGGGCATGCAGTCCTCATTTCCACCCAAATCAAGTTGGTCTGTCACAAGATGGCCCTCCAGAGGCACATTACATTAGAATACAGAATCCCCACCTGCTCTACTCTGTGTGGCCTCTCCAAGCAGAATGTTGTAAATAGAGGGTGACTTTGAGGTCAGACCAATGGCAGACTTTTCAAAACAAAACAAAACAAAACAAAACAATAACAACAACAACAACAACAACAAAAAAGCTCTAAAATATGCCTGCTTCTGGTTGCAAAGTAAGGGAAACAAAAGGGATATGCTTATGTGATCTAACAGAAAACCCAGAAACAAGGGAACTAAGACACCAAGTTCAACAAAGAAAAGCTGTTTTCCTTACTTGCAAAAGGTATATCCTGACATTCTTTATTTGTAAAGAGCCTGTGCTTGACTCCTTTTTACTTCTTACCCAGTTTGATCTTACTCTTAAGAGGAAGTTGGTTCTCTAGGCCTTAATGCTAACCCATCACCTTCCTCCTAGAGTCGACTTTCAGTTTCATATCCTGAAAATGTGACCTCTTTTCTCTTGATCTTTAAGGGAGAGATGCTAATATATATGAACTTTTCTTTTTCTTTGGGGGCTGTGTGAGACATGCCAGGAAGGCCTTTTTACCATGAGTTGAGGCAAAAGTCTTAGACTCCATTATTTCTAGAAGTAGGATGGGATGAGAAATCAACCAATCAACAAACAAGTATTTATCAAGAGCCTACTAAGTTTCAGATTTATCCTAGGCGCTAGGGATATAAGTTGTAAAGTAATAGAAGTAATACCAATTATGACAATAGCTAGCAACTATAAAGTACTTCAAGGTTTGCAATGTGCTTTACAAATATCATTTAATTTTATCCTCACAATAATCCTGGGAGGCAGGTGCTACTATGATCCCCATTTTACAGGTGAGGAAACTGAGGAAGACAGAGAATAAATGAGGTGCCCAGGGTCACAAAGCTAGTGTCTGTGGCCAGAATTGAATTCAAGTCGTCCTGACTCCAGGAGCGGTTCTCTATCCATGCTGCCATCTTGCTGCCTCCAAGTATTTAAAACACCAGAAGAGGGACTAGGGGTATTTTATTGGACCCCTGAGAGAAGCAGCAGGAACCATGTGCAGAAGTTGCAAAAAGGCAAATTTAGACTTGATATCAGGAAAAGTTTCTTCCTAATTGGAGCCCTTCAACAATGGGATGGGTTTCTCATCATCTGAGGTCACCAAGGAGAGGCCAGGTGAGCATTTGTTGGCCAAGTTGGAGTGAGAATACTTTCTGAGGGGCAGGTTGCACTAAGTAGGCTCTGAGGTTCACACTAGCTCTGAAACTCTGTGCTCCTGGACACAGTAGAGGCTCTTCAGCATCCTGCTTGCCTTCTTCTGGAAAGTTCCCAAGTTATTGTTGTCCTTTCTAAAATGTGGAGTCTAGGATGGAGCATAATATTCTAGATATGGGATAGAACTATAGTCACCAGCATAGCCTAGTACAGCAGCCCTCAGACTTTTGAGTCTCAAGACCCTTTTGCATGCTTAGGAATTTTTAAAGACCTTCCCCAAAGAGTTTTTTGCTTATGTTGTGATATGGTGGAGCCAGATTGAAATGGCTCATGAGAGCTGACTGTTAAACTTTCAGTGTGAATATTTACCACTTGGAAATTTTTTAAAAATCCATTATGAATCAGGGCTTGTTTTTTGTTTTGTTTTATTTTGTTTTGTTGATATTTTAGACTTAAGAACGTTTTTGAAAAATGTTAATAGTGGAGATTAAAAGTGTGTCATGTGTATAATTTATTTTATTTTGTTTGTTTTTATTTATTTGTTTTGTGAAGAGTTGCTTGTTAAACCTTTATCAGCATATCACTGACTATAACTATCAATACTCACCGTATTAGAAATTAAAACATTTTAGTAATATCATAAAATATTTTTGACTTCAAAGACTGAAAGGGTCTTAGAAAACCCTAGAGGCACCCCAACCACACTTTGAAAACCACTGTCCAGGTGGATAGGGTGTTGATATTCCAGTGAGGAAGACCTAGGTTCAAAGACCAAGACCTAGGTTTGTCTGTGAGGTTTAGTGGCCATCACTTAACTCCTGGGGAAGTCACTTACTCTCTTAAAGGCTCCCACAATTCTCCATGACCTTATGACTGTCACTCTTAATTTGTGATCTCCACAAGTGCTGTCATTAAAGTAAGTTGGTGACAGCTGCTCATGGCTATTCATCTTCTTACTCTCTTTGGTTTCTGTCATTTTCCTCTTTGTCTCTTGCAGGAACAAGTACCTTATCAACCACAGCTTTTACCACTGCCAAAACATGATAGGGAGTAAAGCATGAGCCACTTTCTAGTATGCCTGTCCTTCACTCTCAATGATTTAAGTAAAATCGTGATTATGAATGATAGAAATGATATAATGGGAGGAACAAAGATTCTCAACCTCATGCTGACTTCTTTGTTTTGTCTTTCCAATACTTTGAGTCTACTTTTAACTTATAAATAAGATATCAAAATAATAGGATGTATCACTTCTTTGGGTTTGGGAACTCCCATTTGAGGAAACTCTTCCCACCATGAAGATAGTCATCTCCTCAGTAACTTATAGCTGGAGAGCCACCTAAAGAGATGAGAGGTAAATGACTTACTCAGATCCACAGAGGCAGCATATCTTAGAAGTTGGGGATGAGAGAACATAGGAAGGGTTTTCAGGACACATATTCCTTGTTTTTGTTTTTTTTTTTTTCTGAGACTTGGAGTATATATTTAACCTAAAAAGGATGAAATTATTACAGGAATAGGGACTAGATCTACTGGATTTATGATGCCTTTAGTTAAGGGGCTCCAGGATAAGAAAACGTCCTCTTTCAGTGTAGATCAACACTTGCTCTGAAACACACAATCTTAGAGAGTCACCTAGATTACTAGGTGACTTGCCTTGGGTTACACAGACAATATGTTATGGGGTAGAAGGAACAAGAATTGTCAAAGCCCATGCTGGCTTGTTTGTTTTGTTTTTCTGGGACTCAGCATGTATTTTTAACTTGTAAATAATGCACTTATTGTAGGCAATATTAACAGAGAAATACAAGGGGACTTCACATTAAATAATTTTTAAGAGTTCCTTTTCTAATTATATTGTCATTAATACCCACTTTACTTGTGATCTACTGTCTCACTCACAGCTAGGCTCATTCACCAAGTTAGACCTTCATGATTTTTATATTTCTTGGTAATGGGCCATCTTGATACCCAGAATGGGATGGAGAAGCGAGATAGAGCTAGGGATATGTATTTATGGTCCAACACTAATACAGTTAGACATGGAGGAAGATGGAATATGTAGGTGTGGGTGGCTTGGGAAGACTAAGGAGAATCTGTATTAAGCAGCTTTGTAGATCTCCTCAAATCTAACGCGGAAAACATGGGACTAACAGATGCTAAACAGTGTTCTATTTATGGCTCTCCCTCTTTCCCTACCTACTATCTGACCTTGGGCAAGTTGCTTAACCTCCCAATCCATAGTTAAGTAGGGAAGGGATCCTTGTTTGAAAAGCTCTTTGCGCTCAATTAGATGAAAAGGGCTATAGAAATTCAGAGTAGGCCTCTTTACAAGCTATAAAGCCTCTCAGGTGTTACAGGTAATAGAGTGAAAACAAACAAACAAACAAGAAGAAAAAAGAAACAAGAGGCTAAGGGAAACCTGTCTAATTGTTCCCCACTGCTTTGTCAGATTTATTCTTCAGATGCCTAAATCCCCTCAGAGATATGCCCTCCAGCTATCTAGAAGCACTTGTTAACTCCCTTCAGCTCAGTTCTCCTAGATTCACTGCAGCCAAATTTTCCAGTATTTTTTTCTTTATTGCATTTTTCCCTGAATGTGGATGAAAAGAAATTGCCATGATTGTATAATTGCAAAGTAGAATAAACATTCCCTACAACAGAAGCTAACACCCTTTGCAGGAAATACTTTATTATGAGATTTGTTGGGAGAATGCTCCTGTCATTTTTGATAATAAGGGAAATTTAAAAAAGAGATAGAGATTGACTGTGGAAACAAAGACAATGATGGTCAGGGTAAACTGATACTGGGTTCCAAAAATATGTCATTCCAAAGTCTCCAGGCTAACTGACCAGGCCAGGTGCAGGCAGAGGATTGGCGCTTCTGCATGGTATGGATGGCAAGGCTGAATTTATGGGAATTTCCTAGTAACAAACACACAAGGTAATCTCCTTAGCATTGTGGGATAGAAAAAGCTGCCAGGTCTAGTCATACCATAGTTATGTCCTGGATGAGCTGTGAAGAGGCATCCCTTCCAAGTGTAGCTGTTTCCACTCAGTGTTAAGGCCTCCTCTGCCTGGAACACTACCCTAACTTACCAAGATAACAAGCTGAGCCTTTTCAAAGGCATTTGGGAAGCAACTGTTGCTCTTATAAACACGAGAGTAGTTGGAGTGTTAGGGCAGAGGGAGATACTCTAAAAAACCACCTGTTCACCATGGACAGGGTCCTTGTTTGTGAGAAGAGAATTAAAGGATCTTCAACAGCAATGCTGTTGAAATGGGAAATAGGATAGCAGATGACTTCCACAGCTAGACTATAACATGGTTAAGGAGTCAATGAATTGATTTCCTGATGAATCTCAGGTGATTTCCAGGCTACCAGTGCATAGAGTCAGCAGAAGTGGGATCACTGAAGATTTAGTCTCATTAACCAATCTCTGCCTGCAAGGAGTCCAATATGCCAACTGGATAAATCATAGAATCCAGTACTGGAAAAGTCCAAAGTCAAATATACAATTTTCTGTTTCGCTTCGAAAATTCTTTGTATCCTGACCCCTTCCCACTTTTTTCATCTCCTTATACCTTATTCTCCTCTGTGTACTCTGATTGAGTAACATTAGCCTTCTCACCGTTCGTTGTACATGGATGACACTCCATCTTCTGGCTCTGAGCATTTTCTCTGGCTGTCTCCTATGCTTGGGATACTCTCACTCCTCATCTCTGCTGCCTGCCCTCCTTGGCTTCCTTCTAATCCCAGCTAAAGTTTCAAGAACTTCTACAACAAGTCATTCCCAGGTCCCCTTAATTGTGGTGCTTTTCTTCTTGGATCATCTCCAGTTGATCCTGTCTATAGCTTGTTTGTACAGAGTTGGCTGTCATTCCCTCATTAGATTTCAATCTCTTTGAGAGCAGGAACTTTTTTTTTTTTTTAGTTTTGCTTTTGTAATTTGCCTTTCTTTGCATCTCCACAGCATAATAAAGTTCTTGTCACACAGTAGGTACTTAATGTTTTTTTTTTCACTTATCTTCAGCTGTCATTTGTTTCAGTCTCTATCTAAAAGGAATCCTTTCTACAACCTAATAAATGTCATTATCCATCTATGGAGAGGTAAGGTGGACACACATCCCTGATGAAGCGCATTCTGCTTTAACTTAGGTCTAATCATATAAGTAGCTTCAGATATATATATATAATATATATAATATAAGTAGCTTCATATATATATACATACACATACATACATATACATATATATAATATAAGTAGCTTCATATATATATGAAAAAACTTTCATCTCCCCATCTTCCACCCATTGCCTACATTTCTGTCCTCTTCCCCACTATGGTCCTTCAAACACTGAAAGACAGCTATCATCCCCACCTAGGGTCTTTTCTCTTCCAGGTTAAGAATAGTTTAGCCAAAGAATCAAGAGCAGCATCCCATGAAGCAGCTCCTTCAACTCAACCACCTAACTGTGAACTTGAGGCCTTCATCTTTCAATTCATCTTAACAAGAATTTATTAAACCCTTACCAAATGCAAAGTATTGTGTTAGGTGTTGGAGATAAAAAGGCAAAATGTCTGCACCTGCCAGCAGAAAGAATTCTGCAGGTGGCTTTAGGACATCCATATGTACCCCTAATTCCTCAGTAGAGGCAGGGACTTTTTTTGCAATTTCCAGACTATGCTGTCTCCATTTTGACCTTCTTCCCCTTCTCTACCCCATCAGAAACATGGATTTCCCCTCAGAATGAAGCTGGGATTATCACCAATGACCTCTTTCCCATTGCATGCCTTAGATAAAGATTCAAGGATTGTCTCTTTTCTCCCCTTTCCATCCCCAAAATGACATAATGAAAGTTGTGAAACTCTGACAGAAAGATAGAAGAAATCATTTTTTTTTAATGAGGAGTGGAAAACTTTTATTTTGGGATTTTTACTCTCTCTCTCTCTCTTTCTCTCTCTCTCTCTCTCTCTCTCTCTCTCTTTCTCTCTCTCTCAGGATTCTAGGACCTTTATACTGGAGAAACTTTGGGGATCCTTGTCATTTTCTCCCCCTTTGCCTTACCAGGAATTTCAGTTTATCTTCAACTACAACATCCGTTCATGAGGAGTTAATAGTCAATAAACATTTATTAAGTCCCTACTATATGTCAGGAAAAAAGAAAGAAAGTCCCTTCCCTCAAGGAACTTACAATCTAATGGAGGAAGACAAGATAGAAACAGACAAAACAGAAGAAGTTGGGGAGGGAAAAGAGGGATAGGGAGTGTAGTAGAGAAGTCAGTCAGAGAAGTTCTAAAGTAGAGCAACCAGGTAAAAAATAAGACCTCTAAGAAAGTAAATCCCCATCTATCTCCAAATTACGTGCCTCCATCATCATCGTCATCATCATCATCATCGTCACCATCATCGTCATCATCATCATCACCATCACCATCATCACCGTCATCATCACCATCATCATCGTCATCATCATCGTCACCATCATCATCGTCATCATCGTCATCATCATCATCACCATCACCATCATCACCGTAATCATCATCACCATCATCATCGTCATCATCATCATCATCATCATCATCATCACAGCAGCAATACCTCCCAGAGTTGTTGTGAGAATTAAATGAAACAATTTATGTGAATTGTTTTAGGATCCTTAAAGCATTAAAAAAATTAGTTTTCATCATCATCGTTGTTGTTGCTTTTATTGTTGTTGCTAGAATTTACTAGAACTATAATCTCCACATAAATAACTATTTCCTTAAGGTAATTTCCCATTTTTGATCAATCCAAACACATATATACATATATATTTTGTGCTAAAATTTCCACAAAGTAATCAATACATATTTTTATCACACATACTTCACAAATAGAAAATAGGCTTTCAAATGGAAATTCTTTGATTATGGATTCTTGCTGGGCATATTCTGCCAAAGATATACTCACGCCAAGTCTAAAGATACAGAGTTCACATGACCTTTGACATTCAAGCAAATACAACTAGTGGATCAGTGAAGGTAGATTGAGAGGAAGTAAAGTACATACCCTCTTTACCAGCTAAAGGTGAGTGACAGATCACCAGCAAATTGTTTCAATAGGATAGTCATTTTAGTTCCTACTATATCCAAAGCATTGTGCTAGGTGCTAGGGGACACCAGCCAGCTCCTACCTCCATGGATGTTAAATTCTGTTTGAGTGGAAATGGGGGCAGAGTGAGTGAAGGTAGAGGACACATGTACACAGTTATAGTAAAAGGGAAACTAAGTCAGGAGAGAGTATCAATCACTATGGAAGGTGGTAGTGGTTTCCTATCTTCAGGAAGCTCACATTCTGCCTAATAGGGAAGACAATATAGAACACATCATCTCTGCACCTCCCCCACCAAATCCATCTCTCTTCCAGACTTCCAAGGTACTGCTTCCTGCCACTCAGGTTCATGAACTCAGTTTCCTCCTGGACTCCTCACTCGCTCAGTCCAAGTTTCCAAACCGTTGCCAAAACTTACCTCTCTCTATTGCATATTTCTCACACATTCATTTCTCTCCACTCACATGACCCCCACCCTAGTTCAGGTCCTCATCACCTTTTTCCTGGACTATTGCAATGGCCTTTTAATTTGCCTCCCTGCCTCCAGTCTCTCCTTAATCCAATTCAGTCTCCAAACAATCGCTGAAGTGATTTTCTCAAAGCCAAGATCTGACACTGTTACTACTCCTATCTCTTAACCCCTGCAGAATGAATAAACTACAGGTGCTTTTTTAAACTACTAGTAAGCTCCTAATATATGCTTTAATATAAGTCTCATCATATTCATTAATTATATTATTATATAACATATTATATATTAAATATATATGGAGAGAGAGAGAGACTTATCCTACATCATGAAATAGAAATTCTGTTTGTAATCCAAAGCTCATCACATCTGGCCCCTGTCTACTAATCCAGGTTTGTTACATATTACACCCTTCCATGTACTCTATAGTCCAGGACTATTGGTAACTTTCTTCACTTCACCCAAGTGACTCTACCTCTGGACTGGCGCGTTTATACCAACTGTTGTGTCAGGCCCCTCTTCATCTCTGCCTCTCAGAATCCCTGGCTTCCTTCAATAATCACCTCAAGAGTTCTATTCTTCACACTCTTTCCTGGTCTTCTCAGGCACTAGTGTTCCTTATATATGCTTTGAATATATTTTATTTTAGTATATACTAGTATATTTAGTGTATAATATATATTATAGTATATACTATACTATATATTCTTTAGTATATACCATATACTATAGTATATTTGATTTTAGTATATACTAGTATATTTAGCATATACCATAGTATATACTATACTATATACTCTTTAGTATATACCATGTACTATAGTATATTTGATTTTAGTATATACTAGTATATTTAGTATATACCATAGTATATACTATACTATATATTATTTAGTATATACCATATACTATAGTATATTTGATTTTAGCATATATGTGTCTTTAGTATACATATATTTGGAGGTAGCTAGGTGGCTCAATGGATAAAGTGCTGGGCCTGGAGTCATACTCATCTTCCTAAGTTCAAACCTGGCCTCAGATGATTACTAGTGGTGTGACCCTGGGCAAGCCTCTTAACTATGTTTGCTTTAGTTTTCTCTCCTGTAAAATGAGCTGGAGAAGGAAATAACAAGCCACTTCAGTATCGTTGCCAAGAAAACCCCAAAGGGAGTCATGAAGAGTCAGATATAACTAATCGACTAAACAACAAAATATGTGTGCACATTGATTCTCCTGTTATAATACAAGCTCTTTGGGGGCAGGGACTGTCTCCCTTTTGTTTTTTATAGTTTATATGACTAGTACAGAGTTTGGAATACAGTGGGCACTTGTGGATTAGTGTATGTTTACTTTTCTTCCACGGGGTATGCTCTTAATAGGATTGGTCCTCATACCAAAAGTATCTGGTCCATTGACTCCTAAGCAAATGGAGGAGCCTTTAGGGCAGTGGAAGTGAGGGATGGAGCATTCTATTGTCCTGTGTTCAACTATGGATAGCAAGATGGCGCTGGAGGTTCAGTTGAATTTGGTCAAACTGATTTAGATCACAACTCAATACAAATCATGATGGTAGATTTAGCTAATTAAGTTTGTGCTCCAGAATGTAATCCTGAGGGAATATACATCCTTGTAAAGACCTGCTCTTATGAAAGCCTAAGGTCACCTGCTATGTCCCCTGCAGAAGTGCTACTAACATTCTTCATGTTTTAGGGCATCTTTTCTTCATCACTGACCCCTCTGATTACAGCTGGAAACTCTGAGAGAGAGACTAACCTAGCAACAGCACACAAACTGGCAGGGGAGATAGAGAGCACTGTCTAGACATGTTCTAGTTGTTTAATTGTTTCCAGTTGTGTCTGACTCTTTGTGACTCCTTTAGTGGTTTTCTTGGCAAAAATTCTGGAGTGGTTTGCCCCTTCCTTCTCCAGCCCATTTTATAGATGAGGAAAGAAGCAAACAGAGTTAAGTGACTTGCCCAGAGTCACACAGTTAGCAAGTGCCTGAGACTGGATTGAAACTCAGATCTTGTTGACTCTAGGACCAGCATTCTATCTGCTGAGCCACCAGTCCATCCTAAATTCATCACAGGCACATATCAGTTCATTAGGTCTTCCCATGGATCATGCATCATTCCACTTTCATAGCTACTTATTCTCTGTTTTCTTATTTTCTTCCACAGTGCTCAAAGCTCAACAATACCTTTTCTTGAAAATCACTGACATCATAAAATATAGTATTAAAGAAATGTAGTTCACAAACTACCATTTTTATCCTGTCATACTTAATTTTGTTTGGATGAAACTCTTCCCTAAATATATTTCCATACCTGTTTCCTTTTCTTCAGACCCTAGGATAATTGGTCATGAACTAAAAGGGAACTTTGAGGCATCCTGTCCAAGTATATCATAGGATTACAAAATTAGAGCTGAAAGGGACTTTAGAGTCCACATATTCCATATATTCTCATTAGCCAGATGAGGAAATTGAGGTTTAGAGATATTAGGTGACTTCTCCAAGGTCACACAGGTAGCAAATATCAGAGAAGGGGTTTGAATCTAACCCGAATATCTGGAAATCATTGACTTTTGTCTGTTCTTCTTGGATGTAAACATTTCTAAGGTCCTTTCTAAATCATAGACTCTATGAGTAATCTTTTGGTTCCCTTATCCTATTCCTGGAAAAACTTCACCCATCTAGACTTATGTTATTTTCTCCACAAATGCTATATTTTTATTATTTTTTTCTGCCAATATCTGGCTACATATCATGGAATATTCAAGTCTCTGAAGAAGTAAAATTGAGGAGCACCCAAAGGGGAATGGCAAAGAGCATGGTGGGTATAGGTAAGTTGCAACGCATTACCAGTGAAAAATGGCACAGAAGAAACCTTACAAATTACATAATTAAAGAGATTTATGACCATAAATTGAAATTTAGCTAGTCATTTAAGAAGATAAAGGACTAAGTAATCCATAACACAGAAATGTACTTGTATCCATCCAATGCCAAAGACTCTAGAAGAAGGCCTCCACCATGCTGAGTGAATGTCCTGCAGAGAATTCACAGGAGGACATAGACATGTGTCACAAAGGATAAGAAGGCATGGTTGGATTGTGATCTGCAACTTTGGAGGGCAGAATCACATCAATAAGGTCACATAGCTATCAAAGAACACAGAGTCCATATACATAGGTACTTACCTACATGTAAGTATATATGCAAATATGATCATATCGCAAAATGATTATGCTAGTGACATGATGTGAGCTCTGAGGGGTACTGCAAGAAGAGTTCACAACATACTAATCACCTTTCTTTGTTCCCCTAACATAAAACACCCTTGATACATAGAAAACATTAAGCACTTCTTGACTTGCCTTTCTGTGATTGATGCATAATACCATTTGATTGCCCTGTCAAGAAGCTTTTATAGTTTCATCTCAACCAGTGAAGAAACTAAGGCTTAGGAAGTCCACCGATAGGCCTAAAAGCACTCAGCTTAGGTCTCCACCCACAACTTTGGTCTCTAACTCCTGTGATCTCTCCACTGTGCCATTAGATGGCAGATTTGCCCATCTTTTTTTTTTCTTTTTGGTGAGGCAATTGGGATTAAGTGATTTTTCCAGGGTCACACAGCTAGTAAGCGTCAAGCATCTGAGACCGGATTTAAACTCAGGTCCTCCTGACTCCAGGGCCAGTGCTCTATCACTGCATCACCTAGCTGCCCCCATCCTTCTTTTCAAAGGGAAGTTGTATCTTGCCCGTCCCCTTTTACCCTCTCCAGCAGTTATTGATTGAATCACATGAATTTAAAAAGGGGAGCAGGGCTAGGTAAACTCAAAGGGTAATTTCAAACTGAATTTGTTTAACTCTTGGCTCTCTGGAGTGCCATGAATGTTCACGATTACATATTTTTTTAGATTGACCCTGTAATTAGATCTATACAATATTTGTCCTTATGCTTTTTGAAGATGGGGATTTATATACAGGGAGTGATTTCTTACAGCTGCAGAACGAAGCTGAAGGGAAGTATTTGCCTGTTTAAGTCACAGTCAGTCACCACCTTTTGAATGCCAAAATGGTGTAGAAATAGAGTATTCTCAGCCCCAGTTGCCTCTGTATTTGATCTTCTGTCAAATGGCACTCAAGTTGATGCTAGAAGATTATTTTGATAAGGCCATTTCTAAAGACAGAATTCAAAGCAAGTGCATTATGGGCCCACCATTAATGTCAAAGAAATAGGGCTCTCCTGGAGATTGTGGTGGCATGGCTAGAAACCTGTTCCTTTTCAAATAATATTACCCAGCATTCCAGCTCAATGCCTGGACTTCATCTGAAATGCTTTAAAACAGAAAAAAAAATGTCTGTGTAATCAATGTGCATTAGCATTTTAAAAAAATTGGAAACATAGGTTTATTTTGGAGAATGGTATCTGGCAAATAGCTGGAGTCTCAAAGCAAAATTGCTAAGGGATGCTCCCATTCTCTTATTTCAGAACCTTAAAGGTTGAGTAGGCTATGGATGTAATCTCTGGTTTCCTTCCAAACTCTGCTCGGAAACATTTTTTGCAGGCCTTTCCCAGTCCCTCCAGCTGCTAGTGCCCTCCTCTCAAAGGTCACCTTCCATTCATTCATTCTTTCTTTTTTTTTTTTTTTGCTGTTTTTTTCAGTTAGGCAATGGAGTTAAGTGACTTGCCTAGGGTCACACAGCTAATAAGTGTTATGTGTCTGAGGCTGGATTTGAACTCAGGTCCTCCTGAATCCAGGGCGGGTGCTTTATCCACTGCGTCACCTAGCTGACCCCATTCTTTATTTTTCTTGTATATACCTTTAGATGTACATTTTGCCTGCCCCATTAAAATGTAAGTTCATTGAGGAGAAGGGATTTATTATTTTGCTTTTTCTTTGTATCTTCAATGCTATGGATAGTGCCTGGTACATAGTGAGCATATAATAAATGCTTATTGAATTGTTAGCTTGATGCAGGTAGAACAAGAAATCTTTAAGACTTTGAATCTCATGGTCATCAGATATAATGCTGGACAGGAGTCTAAATATCATTCAGTCTACCCCAATTCATCAGTTTACAAGTTAGAAAACTAAGGCACAGGGAGACTAGTTACTACCCCCACTATCATCATTCCCCTACACACACACACACACACACACACACACCATTCCATCACTAGCTGCACAGGTGATCCCCTATGTTCACATTTCACTCTTTCCTCAGCTGCTATTAGGCCTCTCTCAATAGTTAGAAATGCTGCCAACAATTCTAAATCCACTGGTGGCCTAAAACCAAATCAGAATTCTGCCATGGCCTGCCCTAGGGACATGAGCCAGCATAGGCAAGACTTGAACCCATGTCTTGTTCATTCTTAGCTCCATCTTGTATCTACTATACTATAGTGCCTTCTCGCTCTCGCTCCCACTCCTGCTCTCTCCAACCCTCTATTTAAGACTTGGAGTCAATAAGACTTGTGGTGTCAAATTCCCTCATCAGGCATTTACTAATTGTGTAACCTCAGGAAACTGGACAAGTCACTTACCTCTCCAAAACTTGGAATAACTAGAGGGTGGCCTTGTATTGCAAATCTGTGATTATATTATCCTATGGTCTGTCTTTTGCCCTCTGACCTTTTCAAAGAATGGAAAACCACTGGCAAATGCATCTCCCAATTTGCTAAATTGCCATTTGTGATAGAGAATGGTTGCCTTAGATTTAGAAAAGGAAAAAAAAAGGTTTGTGGAGGCTTACATTGTTCTCGAAAGCAGTATTTCCAGCATAAATGCGACTTTTTGTGTAATGGAATATAATAAGGATAATAATTTTAGATATGGCATGAACTCAGACATAAAAGCTCTGTATATACCACAGCTGTTACAACTGGGGACACTATATTCCATTTTAAAAAATGTCTTTTCAGCTGGGAAAACAGAGTCCTTCCTAAGCATAAATGAGCCCCCTCTACCTCGCATTTTAACTAAATGAACCAAGCAAAGCTGGACCAGTTTTCATTTAGCCCAGGAAACCTTCCCCCCAAAATTCCCATTTCAAACCACCACGTGGTCATCTTCCTCATCCTTTAAGTGCTTTCTGATGGATAAACAGACACCTGCTGAAGACACTTGAATAACCTTGGAGAAATTTCATATTACAACATCAATATATTCACTGGGCAGAACTCAAAAGCTGATGGTTAGGAAAGTATATACACATCCATACACATGAACATACATGTACATATATGCACATGCACACATGTATATATGTATATAGGTATGTATTTGTATGCGTACGTATATATGCATATGTCCAACAACGTTTTTCCTTAGAAATAAATTCTTTGACTTTATCATTTGTTATATTATAAACAAGGAGTCCCCCAGAGCAGTGTTTCCTAACTGGCAGGCGAGTAAAATAGTTAATTGAAATATTTTCAATTTCTTGGTCTTCTGAAGGCTTAACTGGGGCCCCCTTGGTGCCTGAGAAGGAGGAAAGTGGGAGCAAGAGAGGAGAAGGCCAGAGGTGGGAGCACCAGGAAGCAGTAGTGCCTTCCTCTTCTTTTTCCTTTTCCTTCTCTTCATTTTCCTTCTCTTTTTTCTTCCTTCTTCTTCTCTCCTCTTTTTCCTCCCTTTACTTATTTTAAGATTTTGTAGATTTCAAACTGTAAAGGGGAAAAGAGTTTTGCAAACTGGCCACAATTTACTGAGAAACTGGACAATTTACTATTCTTTGTATTAGTGTCAGGATACTAGGCAAATGTCTGAGGACTGAAAAGTTGTTGGCAGGATGGGCACATATTAAAAGGCTCTCATAGCTCCTCATGGTGTGAGGATGACCCTCTTTCTACATGAGTCCTATCCTAACCCCCAAATGCTAGTGCCCTTCCCCTCCCTCCATCAAAACAGATCTTTTTTATCCACGACAAGGGTTCTTAGCATGGAGACCTTTATACCTATATTTATCTATTGATCAATTTGACTGATAAATATACATACATTGATGTGTATATATGCATACATAAAATAGTCAATAACGTTAGTTTTATTTGTAACTCTATGTAATTGATTTTACTCATTTAAAATATAGTGAGCAGGGGTTCATAGGCTGTATGAGAAGTCTAAAGGTTTTCCATGACAACTAGAAAAGATGAATAGCTTCTGATACCTCCCTATGCATGGATACCTTCCTTGGTAGACAGGAAACTCCTTGAGGGCCGGGTTGGTTTCACTTTTGTCTTTGTTTTTTCTCAATGTCAAATATGAATATGGATTGATTGATTTACTGTTCCAAATGCCCAGCTCAGTGGAGAGTAGACTCTCTCAGGAAAGGCTTCAAGTATACATTTGCTGGTAGACTGCATCTGCTGTCCAAGGACCAGATTAGCTAAATCTGAATGGGTGCTGATCACCAGGCTGGTTGCAAGGTACTGCATTTTTTATACACAGCAATTCTCAGAGACCATCAGCAAAATCAAAGAGGGTCCCATATACCTAAACAAAGAGAATAGCTACCATTTACACATAACTTTGGCCAGTTAATTAACATTTATTAAGCACTTTCTATATGCCAAGAGGGCAGCTGGTGGCTCAATGCTTAAAGTGCCCAGCCTGGACTCAGAAAATCCTGAGTTCAAATCTGGCCTCTGACACTAACTATGTGTCAGATGACCCTGGGAAAGTCATCTAACCCTGTTTGCCTCAGTTTCCTCATCAGAGGAGAAGGGTATTACAAACCACTGAACTGTCATTACCAAGAAAACCCTAATAGGAGTCACAAAGAGTCGGACACATCTGAAAACAACTAAAAAACAAAAACAACATGCACTGTGCAAAATGTTGGAGATTCAAAAAGAGGCAAAAATTACTCCGTGCCTATAAGGAGACATATAAACAAATATATTCAAAGCAAGGTATGTAAAGAATAAATGGAAAAATAATTAAAAGAGCAAAGGTATTAGGATTAAGAAAAGCAAGGGAAGGCTTCCAGTAGAAGATGCCAGGGACAACAATAGGTGAGTAGAGAGTTTTCCAGGCATGTGGAAAATGCCTGGAATCACAGAAAATGACTGGAGCCAGACAATGGAGGTTTTTTTGTTTTGTTTTGTTTTGCTTTGTTTTCCCCTCACAGGAAGCCATTATCATTAGATCACAGAATGTGTGTTGAAGAGTAAGGTTTAACAATCCTGGAAAGGTAGGAGGGGGCTAGGTTATAAAGAAATTTGAATGCCAAAGAGATCATTTTATATTTGATTCTGGAGTCAAGGAGTCACTGGATTTTATTGAGTAGAGAAGTGACATGACTATATGTACACTTTAAATAATAAAGGAAAGGAAGATCACTTTAAAATCTGAATGGAGGATGGAATGGGGAAAGGCTTGAGGCAGGCAGGCCCATCAGCAGGATGGTACAATTGTCCAGGCCTGCACTGGTGATGAGGGCCTGCACTACAGTGGTAGTGGTACCAGAGGAGAGAAAGTGGCGAACTTGAGAGATGCTGCAGAGGTGAAGTTGACAGGTCTTTCCAACTGCATGGATATGGAGTCTAAGAGATAGTGAAGAAATTGAGGATAACTCCTAGGTTGTCAACCTGAGGAGCTGGGGGTGAGGTATTGCCCTCTACATTAATAGAGAACATAGAAAGTGGGGAGAGTTTAGGGGTAAAGATAATGAGTTCTATTTTGGACATGTTGAGTTTAAGATGTCTACTGGATGTCTAGTTCAAGATGTCTGAAAGGCAGTTGGAATTGCAAAATTGGAGGTAAGCAGAGAGTTTGGCGCAGCATTGGTAGATCTGAGAATCATCAGCATAGAGAAAGGAATTAAATCCATGGGAGCTGATGAGATCACCAAGTGAACTGATATAGGGGGAGAAGAAAAGAGGGCCCAGGCAAGAACACTAAGAGACACCTACTATAAGAATGGGTGATCTGGAAAGGGATCAAGCAGAGATAGAAGGAGCTATCAGATTGGCAGGACAATCACCAGGAGACAAAGGGATCCTGGAAAACCAGATTGAAGACAGAAGAAAGAAATTGACGGTGATCAACAGGGTCAAAGGCTGCAGAGAGGTCTAGGAGAAAGAGGATTGAGAAAAAGACATTGGATTCAGCAACTAAGAGGTCATTAATCATTAACAACTAGGAGACAATTAATTGGAGAGGGCAGTTTTGGTGGAATAAGATCACAAGCCAGATTGTAAGGGGTTAAGAAGGGAGTGAGAAGAAAGTGGACGCATCCATTGTATATTCTTTTTAAAGAGTTTAGCTACAAAGGGCAGAAGATTTATAAGACAAGAGTCAGCAGGAATGATTGGATCAAGCCAGTGTTCCCTGCTCCCCATGGGCATTAGCATATTTGTAGGTAGTAGGAAATGAGCCAGTAGAGAGGGAAGGATTGAAAATAAATGAGAATGGGGATGACAGAGGGGCAATCTGTTAAAGGAAATGGGATAGAATGGAGTCACTTGAACAAGTAAAGGAGTTAGCTTTGGGAAAGAATAAGACTACTTCACATGTGAGTCAGGAGTGATAGAGAAGAAAGTGGTAGAGATCATTTAAGCGATAGGCGATGAGGAAGAGGAGAGAAGAAGGAGTTCATGGAGAATGGCCATTTTTTTCTGTTAAATATGAGACAGGATTCTCAACTAAGGGAGCAGAGAGAGCAAAAGTCATGGGAGTTTCGCGGAGAGATGAAAAAGTTTGGAAAAACTTCATGGAGAGTGGGATAGTGAGTTGATAATGGAGGTGTAGTAGTATTGTCTAGTAGCTCTAAGGGTTCAGTTGAGGTTGTATAACATAAATTTACAGTGGACCCTGTCATAATAGTTGTGTGATTTTCTCCATCTTCATTTAGCAGCTGTGTGAAGGTGATGAATTGTGGGAGTGATTCAAGGCTGAGGATTGGCTGGGTGAAATTGGCAATATGATAAAGAGGCCGGGATTCAAGAGAGAAGGGCTGTGTAGAGTGGAATTGGTTTGCCAAAGGATCAAGATGGAGAAAAGGAAAGAGGCTAAGTGGCTAGTGCAGGGGAGAGAGCCTGGGAGAGAACTGAGAGATCAAGAAACTGAAGGTCATAGTTTGGATGAAGAGTAGGGTTTTGAAAGGGGAGGCAGGGAGAGAGGTAAAAAGGCAATAGATTATGGTCAGATAAGGGGATTTTGAAATTCTTGAATGTAGAGGTGTTACATTTTTGGGTGATGGAAAGTCCATGGGTATGACCATCCTTCTTTGCAGCTGGAGTAGGGTGGAAGACAGCTAGGTGGTACGGTGGATATAGCGCTGGGTCTGAAGTCAGGAAGATCAGAGTTCAAACTGGCCTCAGATACTCATTAACTGTGTGATACCATGTGATTCTAAGCATGTCACTTAACCTTGTTTGCCTCAGTTCCTTTATCTATAAAATGAGCTGGAGAAGGAAATGGCAAACCACTCCAATATCTTTGCCAAGAATACTTCAAAAGGGATCACAAAGAGTTGGATACAACTGAAATAACCAAACAATAAAAATAATGACAACAAAATTGACAGAAAGATATATAACTAGGAGGGAACTTAAAGTTCCTTTAGTTTACCCCCATAGTTTTACAAATGAGGAACCAGGACCAGAAAGGTTGAATCCAATCAAGATTCAAACTCAGGTCGCATTATTTGATTTAGTACTCTGTCAATGTTCTTTCCATATACCAATGCTTCTGTATTCCAATACACTTCACAGAGCTCTCAAAATAGAGGAAACATAGGTAGCATTACTTGTTTGGTAGCTAATGAAAGACCAATCTGACCAGGGAAACTTCATACCACTCATCCAACCCTGAGTAAAGAGCATTATTAGGGTTTGGGTAATGATTTTGATTATAATGCAATGTTCATATTTCTGCAACACTGTCATCCTAAAGTAGCTTAATTTGTTTTCTTATATTGTTCAACATTCTACAGAATATTGATTTATTTATTTGAAAGAAAATATCAGATGAAGAAAAAAATAAAAGGATCATAGTAAACATTAGATTATTGTGTTATTTTCTGACAAATATGAGGATGAACTATACAAGAAGACATGAATTGGTTGGAATTAATACCAGTTGAGTGAGTGCTCAGATCAAAGAGATCATAGAAGCAGTAACATATGAAAATAAAAATGAAATAATTCTAACTATGTGATATCATTTGCTGTGGAGGTGAGCTAAATTAATATGAAGATCCTTTCTAGTTTTCTATCTTTTGGTTAATATTCAGATAGGGTGCTCACCATGATTCCTTTTTACTTGGAACAAGCAGTATAAATCACAAGGAACGGACATGAGGCGATTGTAAGAGAGGAGCTCATTCTAGCCTGTTACACTGGTAATTTTCTGTTTTAAGTAATAATTTCTGCCAACTAGATGCTAAGCTATACTTCAAGATTCTCAATACTCTCCAAGTTTGGCAACCTAGAATGAAGACCTTTGGCCCCACCCTAGTTATAGTGGCATCTTTAGATACTTTCACTGCTTTTTACTAAATGCATTTTATGCTTCAAAACCAAAATGTCCCTGAACTACTTTTGAATGAAGAACTCTATCATCTGACTGGCCAACTCTACTTTAAAAAAATTTCCTTGTTTTCAGGAAGTTTAACTCAATTTCACATACATTTATGCTCTTCTTTGCTGTAATAATTTTACTTCCTCATATGCTAGGGCATGATGGTCAAAAGGTAATGTTGAAAATAAGCATAAGTATGTGAAGATTTTACCAGATACTTCTTTAAAAAAAAAACACTTAAAATGACTATGTTCACTAATGTGCTTTATTGCTTCCTGAATATAAAGCCTCCATGGACCTACTTTGTGTGTTTCCTATCCTTCATCAAAAAAAGAAAGAAAAGAAAAAGAAAAAAAAAGAGAGAAAGATTGAAGTCTCCAGTTAATTCAATCAAGTTTCTCACTCTTTCACTTTGGATAATCTCAACATTGCTTAAAGCTTTATTCCTACAATATATTCCTTAATAAGAGGAGGAAAGGAGGCGAAAAGAAGGAGAAATAGAAGATGAAGAAGAAGGAGAAGAAAAAGAAGAAGAAGAGGAAGAAGAAGCACTTTAAATTGAAAGTTGTCAACTTTAGATATATGGTTTTATGGATTTCTAGCTTGTTTTTATTTTTAAAGTATAAAAGTCAGAGCAAATGACTCTAATGCTAAATAGTTGATTTGTATATTTTTATTCAACAGAAGGACAATGGAATCATTCCATTGGTATGACTCCAATTGGGAAACCAGGACATCTTGTTCTCACAGAAATATGCAGGGACACATAATGTTGTTTTTGGTAAAGTGTCAATACCTAAGTAGATGTGTGATAAAGGAGAGCAGAGAGAAGGGACATTTTGATTGATAAAACCAGGAACAAAGGGCAAAAATGTCACAGAAAATTATAAGTGGAGGAAGAACAGGGATCTCCAATGCTGGAAAGGGAAAGTCTGAAGGAAAAATCAAAGCGGAGCCATACATCTCAGTTGTTGTTTTCAGCTGTAAAAATTGAGGGAAGTGGACTTAAGGGCTTCTGAATTTTCTTCTACCTCTAAATATATAATGGTGGAACTTTATTCTTAAATGAACCAAGTGCTCCAAATACTTGGAGAAAAGCAATCACATGCTTAGGGACAGAAAAATTGGGGACCATGTGGATTTGGGTTTAATTTCCTCCACTCATTTCCACTGAACAAGCTATTGTAGAATCCCTTAAGACCTTATCCTTAACTCATTGTCTCAATTGGTTAAAATCAACAAGAGTTCTGACTATATTTAGCTACTATGAACACATAACAATATAAAAAAATTGTCATTAAACTAACCAAAGACCTGTTCATGATAGCTTGTTATTCTATAATAAAATAATAATGATAATTGTCATTTCTATACTTTTTAAGCATGAGAAGCACTTTTATTGTCAAATTTCCTTAGAAGAATATACAAGGTAAGATTATATATCTATATATATATGTGTATATTTACATATGTACTTTTTTCTCATTTTACAAGTGAAGAAACTCAGCTTCAGAGAACTAAAATGTCTTTTTCTCAGTCAGTTACATAGCACCGAAATTATGAAGGGATTTGAACCCATGTTTTCCTGACTCTAATCTCATTATTCTCTTCATTATGGCAAGTGATCCCTTCCACTTCTCCTGAAATTAAGATGTTTTAGTGAAGTTTTCTTAAGTAGTCAAAATGAGAAAATTAAATACACAACTATACCAAGACATCACCCATGATATTCTCTGCATCTCAGTTGGTCAAAATTAGTGTGGAGCAACCTGGAAAATCTTGTTCAAACACTTTTTCTGTTTTATTTGATAATTTTTGGGGGTTTGGGGTCATGAAGAACTGAGTCCTGCCTCTGACACTTTTAACCTGTCTGACCACAAGCAAGTCAGTATGGATGTGATCTGTTTCCACACCCATAAAAAGGCTACAATAATGACAACTCATCACAGTTATTGTAAGGAAAGTATTTTTTTAAAAACCTTAAAGTGTTGTGTAAAGGTGTGTTATCATTTAGCCGGAAGAACAAGTAACATTTTAGAAGAAAAAAAAAGCTTACATTTAGTTATGATACATTAGAGGCCATGGTATTGGCAGAGCAGGGGTGAAGGGTATCCTTTTTAAGTGGCCTTTATAGGACTTCCTTGCACCGGTGATCGTTAGGGGAGCTACAAATGTAACTAGACTGCCGGTTCACAAGCTAGTTTAATAATTTAATAAAAATAGGTAATTTCTCCAACATTACCTTTGGCATTAGTAAAGCATGTCAATATTCTTTCTGACTCATATCCTTTGCAATAAGCATTAATATTTGCCAAGGCAACTGATTCCAGTCTTCTACTCAGTCTTCACTCACTATGCAGAGGAGCCTGAGAGCTGTCAATATCATGGTCTTCCTTTCCTCCTCCTCCTCCTCCTCCTCCTCCTCCTCCTCTTCCTCCTCCTCCTCCTCCTCCTCCTCCTTCTTCTTCTTCTTCTTCTTCTTCTTCTGCTTCTTCTTCTTCTGCTTCTTCTTCTTCTTCTGCTTCTTCTTTCTTCTTCTTCTTCTTCTTTTTCTTCTTTCTTCTTCTTCTTCTTCTTCTTCTTCTTCTTCTTCTTCTTCTTCTTCTTCTTCTTCTTCTTCTTCTTCTTCTTCTTCTTCTTCTTCTTCTTCTTCTTTTTCTTCTTCTTCTTCATATCCAGGTCTAATATCTCTTCTGAACTCTAGACCCACGTCCTCAACTGTCCATTAAATACCAATAAGATAACCTATTTCAAAATAAATCATTATAACTAATAATAATTGCTAGCATTTATGTAATGCTTTAAGGTTTCCAAAATGCTTTATAAATATCATATCTTCATAACAACCCTGGGAAATAGTTGCTCTGATCTCCATTTTACAGATGAAAAACTGAGACACAGAGAGGTTAGGTGACTTGCTCAGCAGCACATAGCCAATAAGCATCTGAGGCTGGATATGAGCTCAGTACTTCCTGATTCCAAGTCCAATACTCTATCCAGTGTGCCACCTAGCTGTCTCACTATTAATAGGTAATAATTAATAATTAGCTATTGTAATAATGGTTGTCTTATTGGTATCTCATACTTAACCTTTTCAAAATGGAACTGACATCCTTACATCCCCAGCATATATCTTTCCTTTAAATTTCCTGATATTTGTAGTGGACACCACCATGCTCCTAGTCACCCAGGTTAGAATTGCTGGAGCAATTCATAATTGTACTTGACTTCCCTCTCTTACATGGATTCCCTCTTCCGCATGTCAGTCTGTTCAGTCCAGTTGTATCCCTTGAATGTCCGTAATCTCTCCTGCATCCTTTTCCTTCCTTATTGTACCTCATACTGTCACTTGGCCAAGCCCTGCCATCTAGTTTCACCTGTATTATGGTAAGAACATCTTAAATTTTACCCAGTTTCAATTCTCTCACATCTAACCCATTTTCCACATAACTGCCAAAATAATATTTTTAAGGTATTGATCAGACCACGTTAATCTCCTGCTCAGAAATCTCAGTGTCTCCCTAGTGACTCTAGAATAAAACCCAAACTTCTAATTCTGCTGCATAGCTCTCTTCATTTGTCCCTCCACTCCCCAATATGGCTTCAACTA
Organism: Vombatus ursinus; assembly: GCF_900497805.2. Classification (NCBI taxonomy): domain Eukaryota; kingdom Metazoa; phylum Chordata; class Mammalia; order Diprotodontia; family Vombatidae; genus Vombatus; species Vombatus ursinus. Next base: position 35,494,475 of record NW_020954577.1, read on the forward strand.
ACATTTTCAATGGTATTTCACATTATTCACTTTTATGTGCTCCACACTGCAGTCAAACAGATTTATGTTTGTTTCTCTGAACCCAGAATTCCATCTCCTAATTCAGTGAGTTTGAAAACCATCTTCTATGACTGGAATGGTGATTCTCTTCACTTCATTTTCAATATTTTGATCTTCTTTTAAGGCTCAGCAATAGTTCTATTTCATGCTCCATTCCCTAGCTGTTTATACTCTCTTCCTCCTTAATTAGCTCACATTATTCTTACTTGTGTACATGAAGTAGTCCCACTTACACCCTAGCAGAATATGAATTCCCTAAATGCTAGAACTATTTCATGTTTGTCTTTGTATTCTCACTATCAGACACTGTATTTTTCACATAGTAGATACTTAATACATGTTCATTGAATTGAACTGAACTGTTGGATTAGTTCCTACATTTTCCTTATAACCCCAAGTAAAAATAATTCAGATCCTATCCTCTATCAAAGACAATCCACAATCACAATTGGAAGATTTCCCTAATAGCCTGCAAGCTACTTGAAGGCAGATACTATTTTTTTTTTAGTATTTTTATTTTTTGCCTTTCCTTCTTGGTACCTAACACAAGAATTTGAAAACATTAGGCACTAAATACATTTCTATTGAAAAAATTGTTGGAAGGTGAGTCAGTTTCCTTTGGCCACCCTCTTGTCTTTTCTCCCTCCTACTATGTATACCATTAAGCCTGTCGCATTTGCCTGTAAGCCACACTCACTTGACTTGTCCAAGACTTACTTCCATATCTATTTATTCCGAGTCTGAGATATAGACATCGTAATGGAGAGGTGTCAAACACACAGCTAACACTCCCAAAGGAGGCCCAAACCTGATTAAAATATGATAGGGAAATATTTAACCAAATAAATAAAAACACAATAAGACATAATGTAAATTTGTTGTTTTCTAAGTCAATATGCAGCTGGCAGGGATCCTTATGTAGGGTTTATAGTCTGTTTGAATTTGAATTTGACACCACGGTTATAAAGGAATAATCATTAGGAAGGCTGCTGCCAGCTTTTCCAATCCCCACTACCAAAACACCCACCTGGGTGAATAGGATTTCTGATGGAGAAACCCTATTCTTTGGCTTACATTAATCCCTCATATTTCCATATGGATTGTATCATCCCATAGTATTCTGAGGCTTATGTCTATATACAGTACATAACTGCTACAGTCAGTTTTGCTATTTCCCCCTTTGAAAGGAGTTATAGTGATGAGCATCTGTTTTTTCTCTCTTGCCTTAGTTTATGATCTGATCCCTAGCATCACCAAAGCATTTCAGTTTCTCTTTCTTGACTTGTCTCCAGATTGTTGACAAATTTCAGCACTTATCTATTCCAAACTGCACCATTCCAGCTGAGATCGCACCTGTGCTACTCAGTGAACTAATCAGAGCTCAGGGTAGGACAAGATGCTCACTCTACAGTTGCAGCTTAAAAGTCCCCACTTCATGCAGATCTCAGTGAGCAAATTTCATCACACTTACCTCCCTGAATGAAACTGAAGGCTTTAAAAAATTGCTGCCTTTCTCTCTCTCTCTCTCTCTCTCTCTCTCTCTCTCTCTCTCTCTCTCTCTCTCTCTCTCCCCCTCTCTCTCTTTCTCCCTCTCCTTCTCTCTCTCCCTCTTTCCCTCATCTTAATACTGAGCTTGGTTTTCTTTTGAAAAAAGATCTTAATTATAATACCTTCTCCTATTCTGATTGATAACACCTTGAAGGCCAGTCCTAAGACACAGTAAGCTGTGCTGCATATATGTGATAATATTAGATGAGTCTGGACTGGCTGAGAGACTTTTGAGCCAACTGCACCCTGCATTGCTTATGGGAGAGTGTGGTGAGTGAGAACATTGAGAGATCTGGTTGCAAGAGGCAAGTAAAGATCTTTGAAGAAAGCAGAAAAGACTTCCATGGAGCCACAGATATGTGAGGAGCCAGCCTGTGACATGTTCCTTTATTTCTGACCACTGCAATCCTAAACGCTATTAGGAATGGATTTGCTACCTTTGGCCCAGCAATAGCACTTCTAGGGCTGTATTCCAAAGAGATCATAAAAATGGGAAAAGGACCCACATGTACACAAATATTTATAGCAGCTCTTTCTGTGGTGGCAAAGAATTGGAAATTGAGGGGATGCCCATCAATTAGGGAATGGCTGAACAAGTTGTGGTATATGAATGTGATGGAGTACTATGATGCTATAAGAAATGACGAGCAGGCAGACTTCAGAAAACCCTGGAGAGACTTGTATGGACCGATGCTGAGTGAAGTGAGCAGAACCAGGAGAATGCTGTACACAGTAACAGCCACGTTGTGCGATGACTAACTTTGATAGACCTAGTTCTTCTCAGAAATGCAAGAATCTAAGACATTTCCAAAAGTCTCATAATGGAAAATGCTATCTACACCCAGAGAAAGAACTATGGAGTTTGAATGCAGATCAAAGCATACTATTTGCTCTTTTTTTTCTTCTGTTTTGTTTTGTTTCTTCTTTCTTGCGGTTCCTCCTATTGGTTCTAATTCTTCTTTACAACATGCCATATGTGAAAATATGTTTAATAGGAATGTATATGTAAAGCCTATATCAGATTGCACAACATCTTGGGGAGGGAGGTGGAAAGCAAGAGGGAGAAAATTTAAAACTCAAATGCTTATGGAAGTGATGGTTAAAAACTAAAAATAAATTAATTAATTAATTAAAATTTAAAAAAAAAGAATGGATTTGCCTTCCCTAATGCAATTGTCTCTTCTCTCCTGGGTTGGACTGAAATATTATTTTGCTCCCCAAAGAGCTCATTTACGCTTGTGTATTCTTTGGCTGATACTAATCTTTATAACTGCTTCAATTTCTTATATTGCTTGTTTTGAACATTTTATTAGCTATTCATTATGGTTGCTTGTATAACCAAAATTTAGGTGAGCTAAGGTGGTGATAGTAACTATTATCTTACTCTCTTGGTTCTGCTCCTGACTTTCCAGCCTTCAAAACCATGCTTCAGCTGCTGTCTCTTTCAGGTACTTTCCTTAGCAACTGGAGCCTCCTTGCCCTGGAATATCCAACTACCCATGTGGTCTTGTCACACTGGACTATCCCTCTGTCAGCTCAGCCCTCTTCTCCCACTGTTTAGGCTTCAGGGCCTCCATTTTTTAGAGGGTATTAGATTGGGCAATCTTCATTTCCATCCTGACTTTGATCTTGACATTGTGGACCCCAAATCATTCCTCAGTGTGGGTACTTTCACATCCCTTCTCCTCTCTACCTGGATGAGACATCTATCCATATCATGTATGTCAAGCAGTCTTTATATTAATCAGGCCACACACATATTGGTTACATAATAATCTGGTTCAACAAAGCTTGTCAAAGTTGCCATTATCAATTCTTTTTTTTTCTATTTTTATTAAAAGAGATGATTGCAAAGGATTCTGTGAGATCACTGATGATTTAAGTCTGTGAACCTTTCTGTGGTACACAATCATATTTTTATCAACAGAAAACTTATTCTAAAATGTGGTGGAGCCCCTCTTTGACAATGATGAGTGTGAGAGGAGGAGCAAAATTAACATACTTGTATCCTCCTATGTTATGCCCAGCTTTCACCATGAGTCACTAATTAAGGGAATCATGAAATTTTAAGGGACTTCAATAAACCTAAGACGTAACTATGTTGATGTGATATGTAAAAAAAGTATGTTAGACTTGCTTTCAGAACATGGGTTCAAATCTGGCATTTACTATTTACCTTGGACAACTCTCTTAATATAGGCAGGATTGAATTTTTCTCATCTATAAAAAAAAGGGTGGGATTAGGTCCTAAATTCATAGAAGTCAAGCTGGAAGGAGTCTTAACAGTAATTTATCCAACTCTTTTTTAAAACTAAGTTTTTATTGATGTCCTCTCTTTTTACATCATAACAATTATCCCCAGTATTCCTCATCCCTCTCCCAGAAAGTCATCCCATGTAACAAATAGTATTTTTAAAAGACATAAAAAAAGGAAGAGAGAAAAATAAGAGGAAAAAATCAACATAACTGAATACAACACATTGGAAAAGTCCAAAAACATGTGCAATGTCTAACACCTGTAGACTCCCCTCCTTCAAGAAGGTATGGATTGGGGGGGGGGTGCTCCTATATCCCCTCATTTGAGTCATGCTTGACTTTTACGATTTTTCGTTGTTGTTTTACATTCACTCTTGATTTCTGGTCATTTGTTCTTTTCATTTACATTGGTGTAGTTATTGGGTATATCATTTTCTTAGCTCTTCTTAATTCACTATGGATCAGTTCACACAGATCTTCCCATGCTTTTCTGTATTTATCACTCACCATCATATCTTGCAACACAGTAGTATTTCATTGTATTCATGTACCATAATTGCTTAGCCATTCTTCAAATTATGGTCATCTACTTGTTTCCAATTCTTTGCCATCACAACAAAGTGATGTATATTATCACATAACTATTAAATTGTTTTTTTGATGTATTCTTTGACCCCTTTCATTTAATTGTTGATGAAACAAAGTTCTAAGGTCACTTATAGGTTTGAATCTCTGATCCTAGGATTGTGATTTCTGTTTTGGGCTTGCATTTTTTTTTTGTTTTTCCCCATCTAACTGCTATTAAAACATTTCTCCTGAATTTTGGCAGAGCTCACTCAAAACTCCAAGTAGAAGAAAACCAACAAATGGTGCCTTTAGGAATAGGATACATTTCAGGAGAAAACGTGGGGCAGTGCCATAATATTCTGAATTTAATGCAGAGGACTTGGGTTTAAATCATAATTCTGCCCCCTGCTACCTTCTTGGCATGCTTTGAGCTGTGCTCAAGCCTCCACCTTCCATGAGGATATTCAGCTCTTGTCCTGGGGGAATGGGTTTATGAGTGGTGAGCCTTCAATATTTCTAGGACAATGAAGACCCACCACACATGCTGCTTTTCAAAGGTCATCTTTGTGCCATGTTACGATCCTCTTTGGGCAGCAAGGTGGCCCAGTGGATAGAGCTCCAGGTCTGGAGTCTGAAAGACCTGAGTTCAAATCTAGCCTCTGGCACTTACTAGCTTTGGGAAAGTCACTTAACCCTGTTTGCCTCAGTTTCCTCATCTTTAAAATGAACTGGAGAAGGAAATAACAAACCATGCCAGTATGCCTGCCAAGAAAACCCCAAGTGGGGTTACAAAGAATTGGAATGACTAGAAACCACAGAACAATAACAACAACAACAGCTACCACCTCTACATCACCCCTTCCCTCTTAGGCCACTTGCTCTGGGAGTAGTAAGGGAGCTAGATGGTACAGTACAGAGAATGCTGGACTTGAGTCAAGAAGACCTGAGTTATAATCCTTCCTCAGACATGTACTAACAGTATAAACCTGGGCAAGTCCCTTATCTTCTTTTAGCTTCAGTTTCCTCATTTATAAAACAGGGATAATGATAGGACATATTTCATGGGGCTGTTAAAAAAATCAAAAGAGATAACACATATAAAGTATTTTATGAAATGTTATATAAGTGCTAACTATTGGTTATTATTAAAATTAAAATTGTTGTTGTTAATGCAACACTAGTCTCACTGAAGAGCAGAGTTAATCCGTTGCACTTAGGCTTCATTCACCATCCCTGTGACTTCCCTGTCCTAAACCCCCCCCCCGGTCTTTCTGTTACAGGTGTTGTCTGCCCCACTAGAACACAGGATCCTTGAGGGCAGGGGCAATTGTGATCTTTGTATTTGAACCCTGGGCACTTAACCATAGTGCCTGGCATAAAGGAAGTATTTAACTAATGCTTTTTCATTCATTTATTCATATTACTTTGCGACTATGGACAATTTATTTAACCTCTCTGGGCCTCAGTTTCCACATCTGGTTTTGGAGTAGATTATTTCTAAGGTATCTTCCATCCTTAATCAAGCTAGCTTATTGTAGAAACATACTACTGTCTGTAGTGGGCAATAAGATGGATTGGCCCCAGACTGTTAGTTCAGATTTATGAAGCTATTTAGCAAATGAATTAGTCTATTTATATGTTTATAAGAGTGTTTAAAAGAAAAACAATGAACTATTTTAATCAAATCCTATTAAGATAATCTATTTAGAGCTGGAAGGATCTTTACTGACTCAGTCCTAGAAAGGCAGAAATGGTGTACTGGGAGGAACGTGGGATTTAGAGTCAGAAGACTTGAGTTTGAATTCTGACTCTGCTATTCACTCACCTGTGAGAATTTTGGGAAGACGTATAACCTTTCGCCGCTGCTGTTGTCAGTTACTTCAGTCGTGTCTGACTCTTGGTGACCTCACTTGGGGTTTTCTTGGCAGAGATACTAGAGTGGTTTGCCATTGCCTTCTCCAGCTCATTTTACAGTTGAGGAAACTGAGGCAAACAGCCTTACGTGACTTTGCCAGGGTCATCCAGCTAGTATCTGAAGCCAGGTTTGAACTCAGGTCTTCCCGACTCCAGGGCCCGCTCTCTATGCGCTGTGTCACCACCTAGCTGCCCTATTTAACCTCCCAGAGGCCATCTAATCTAATTTCTTCATTTTAAAGTGGAGGAAACTGAGACCCAGAGAAATTGTGACCTATTCAAGGTCATAAAATTAGTACGTAATAGATACAGGATTAGAACTCAGGTCTTCTGAATCCAAATATGGTCCCCTTTTGAATACCATCACATTGCCCAACACCCTTCCTACATGGAGTTAATTAAACGGGGGGGAAGGAGTAAGCACAGTTCAACTTTATCCCCAACCAGGAAAACTCAGAAAAGAGAAAGTAAGAACTACAGTTATATGGAATAGCAGATTGACTGCTGGCCTTGAAGTCTGGGAAACCCGAATTCAAATACTGTCTTAGATACTTATAGCTAAGTAAATCACTTACCTCAATTTCCTCACCTATACAATGGGAAGAAATAATCATACCTACTGGCCAGAATTGCTGTGCAGAAAAAAATGAAATAGTATTTGTAAAGTGTTCTACAAACTCTGTGCAGCTAGGTGGTGCAGTGGATAGAGTGCTCAGGCCTAGAGTCAGGAATACTCATCTCCATGAGTTCAAATCCACTCTCAGACATTGACTAGCTTTATGGCCCTGGGAAAGTCACTTAGCCCTCAGTTTTCTCATCTGTAAAATGAACTAGAGGACAGAAAGGACTAACCACTCCAGTATCTTTGCCAAGAAAACCCCAAATGAGGTCACAAACAGTTGGATATGATTAAAAAAACAACTGAAATTGCAAACTTTAAAGCAATATATCGGTGCTGATTATTATTATTGTTGTTATTATTATTATTGAGTTTCTGAACTGATTATTCTTATAAATAGGAAGTAAAGAGAGGGAGCTGGTAAAAATGGCACCTGGAGCTTGCTTCTCCAAGGACTCCTCAGCCTTCTTTAGTCAACATTGCCCCCTGGCACTCCATCAGTGAGTCTCCCATCCTCCTTTAGCAAGAATGTCCTGCTCCAAGTTCCAGGCAGTTTGAGCTCCTAGGGGTAGACCTGACTTCTTGCTTAGTCTGGGTGTTTAACAAATGAAGAGAGAGTCCCTGTTGCTTTGGGCTTTTATTCTCATGCTAATGAAGAACTACTTGCCTTCTCTATCCTCCTCCTGTTTTCTCAGAGAAACACAGCCCAAGAGGGCTCGGGAGAAAGAGATGAAGGGCCCAACTCCTCCCATATAGAAGGCAAGGCCCATTGGCATGGTAGCAGCAGCAGCGTTCTAGCATCTGCTTCCTATGCATCCACAGCCTCAGCTTTGAATTTGGAAGTGACTCTAATGGCATTTTCCACAGTGCTGCAGGGTGCTGACCTCACTCCTGGAATTAGAAGATAAGGCAAAGGAAAAAAAAATAATAATCCCTATGTTAATTGTTGAAATTAGAAAGGCAAACAAATATTTTATTTTTTGGGGGGGTGAAGAGGGGGCAAACTTGAAGTTGCTTGCAAATGTGTCTCTTGCCATTTTAATCCAGAGAGTAATTGTGTATTCCAAGGCTCAGATCTTCCCAAAGATTCATGCATTATGTATGCCTCACTTCCCTGGGACACAGCATGTCACACTCCACATCCTGCTGAAATGGGGGAATAATTTCAGACAGAGTCTGACTAGAAGAAGCAACTAAACTTGGAAAAAAAAATAACACCTTAGGACACAGATTTTGAATGGGCTCTGAACACTTCTTTTCTATTTATATTAGTAGATGTCACTTATGGGGGTGGGAGGTGGGGATGAGGTATGAAATTCAGAAGAGGGTTAAAATAACAAAGATAATGAAGGAATCTAATTAAAACAGCAGGATAAAGAAATAGAAGGGCTCCTAGAAGTCTTAAGTCAGCCAAAAACTGGTTGGTTGAGTGTGGAAAAATCACACAAAATCATTGAGCCTCAGTTTCCTCATTTGTAAAATGAACCTGTTGGACTAGAAGGTTTCTAAAGTCCCTTCCAGTGCTAAATCAATGCTCCTAGGATTTTCCCACAGGAAAGAAAATATTTACAGAACCCTATTATAAAGTGAAGACAAACCTTCCTCCTTCAAAATTAACATTTTCAACTTTATTAGTTTAGTAAATCTCTATTTTCTTATGTTAGCTTTGCTTTAAGCGGGATACAACTAAATGCTACCACCACAAATAGCATCATCACCATAGCTCACATTTCTTCAGTGCTAAAAAGTTTGCAAAGCACCTTACATAACATTCCCTCACTTGATCCGTACAATAGTCAGGGAAGGTGAGTGCTATTGTTATGAGCTCCATTTTACCACAAAGGAAACTGAGGCTCACAGATGTTAAGTGACTTGGCCAGGGTCACAGAACTAGTGTGACTGAGGAGGGATTTGAACTCCTAATTCTAAATGAAGAACTTTCTCCATTTTATGGCATGACGCCTTTTGGACTCAATCAAAAGACCACACCCAAGGATCTAGAGCAGGGTGGGGAACCTGCGGCCTTGAGGCCACATGTGGCCCTCTAGGTCCTCAAGTGCAGCCCTTTGACTGAATCCAAACTTCACAGAACAAATCCCCTTAATAAAAGGATTTGTTCTGTAAACTTGGACTCAGTCAAAAGGCCACACCCGAGGACCTAGAAGGACACAGGTGCCCTTGAGACCACAGGTTCCCCATCCCTGGTAGATAGCTCCAAGGGCTGGCCTTGGAGTCAGGAAGGCCTGAGTTCAAATCCTGCCCCAGATACTTATTCACTGTGGAATCCTTAGCATGTCATTTAACCTGTCTGAGCCTCAGTTTCCTCATTTAGAAAATGGGGATAATAATAGCACCCACCTATCAAAGTTATTGTGGAGATTGAATGAGATAATATAGGTAAAGTCATCTACAAACCTTAAGAGTTCTATGTAACTCTTGGCTATTAGTTATGAGTGCCCATGATAACTAATGATGTATCATTGTAAGGTACATTTTTTTTTCCAGATTTAAGGAAATCTTGCAAACAGATTTTAAATCCAGTCCTGCCTATATATATATATATATATATATATATATATATGTGTGTGTGTGTGTGTATGTATATGTCTGTATATGTGTATGTATATACACACATATATACATATACACACATACATATACATGTATGTATACATACACATATATACATATATGTGTGTATATATGTATATATAGATATCTGGGTATACATATGGCCAAAATTTTTTTTAATAAACTATCAATCACTTTTATGTCCTCTGCCACATAACTTGGTCATTTTAATCTTTTTGTACTGTCCTCATTCAGTTTATTAGGTTATCAGAATATAAACATCTGTCTATGGCAATGTTCCTATACAATGTTTCCTTGTTACTACAGATTAAAAGAGGCCAAAAATTTAATAAATTCCCTTTAGGCTCACTGCCCTAATTCTTATTTGTCTGCCCTGCCACACTGCCCACCCACAACCCACCATTGTTGCTGTGGGCACCTCTGCCAGGGCTTGTTTTCATGGCTGAATTACAGTAAATGTCCAATTAAGACACCTATAGATTTTGAGCAATGTTCAAACTCTAGAGCACAGAGGGGGCAGCAGATGGCATTTGGACTCTGTCAAGAGAAGGTTAGATGAATGAAGAAGGGCCAGCCCAGACAATTTGGTGAGCCAGCCTCATCTCCTGAGTAGTGCATTCTGGTAGCTGTAGGATTGGCTGGCTCCAGTGTAGCCAGATAAAAGAAGAAGGCAGCTCTAGGCCTACCTCCCCACCAATACCATGCTCTAGCTCTTTCATATAGGTAGCTCTTCAGTCATCTACATAGAGACACCCTGGCATTACAATTTGATGGATTCATCATAACCAAGGTTCTAAATGCTCAGAGTCATGTGAAACTCTTTGGACATGCCACATCTGGTCAGGGAAAGAACTAGATCTAATGTGCCTTTTCTCATACCACAGCTCAGCCTTGAATAAAAGTAAGACACCTGCTGCTAAGTCCCCCATAAACACAACTGACCTTTATTTACTGATTTACAAACCATTTTACCTACATTCTTACGTCTGAGTCTAATGATTACCCTATGAGGTAGTCTCTGAGAAGCATTTTTGGTTTTATTTTTTATGTTGGGGACTGGACTTAAGATTTCATAGGCATAAAGAAAAAAGTGTCAAGGATAGGAAAACTAGGTAAAGAAAATGGGTCCTGGTACAAATAAACACCAGCTGGAAAATTTATATTCTTCGATAATTGCCAGAGTTGCTTAAAGGTTAAACAACTTTCCTGGAAGTCACCCAGCCGTTAGCTATAAGGGATGGCCTTGGCTCTGACTGAAGCCAGCTTCCATCCCCCTAAGCCCCAGTTCCTCTGATATGTATTGTTATCTCCAATTTGCTGATTAGAAAACTGAGACTCAAACAGGCCAAGTTATGTACTGCTGGTCGCCAAGCCAACCTGCGAGAGTTTGGGGAGTCAAATCCAGGTCAGGTCATCCTGTCTAGCCTCTCTCACCATTTCTCCATTCCTTTCCGGAAAAATCTCATTTACAAGTGCTTGTTGAAAAACAGCCTTTGCCCCTTTCACTCTGGCAAGTGATGGCCTGTGTACAAGCTGGTCCAGACCTATGAACTCCTTGCCAACAATCCTAATGACCAAGGACAAGATTGACTTCAAGTGTGACTGTGAATTATTAGTGCAATTACAAGCGGCTTCAGTTGCTTCTAACTTCACACAGACCTAATGGAAGCAGACCGGTTTCTTGCCATTACTCCATTTATGGTGATACCTGGAAAATCGACTTAGAATGTGACTTTTTTCCATTCTCTATTCTGTTTTGACTTCTGTCTGTGCTGTGTGTGTATGTGTGTGTGCTTGTGTGTGTATGTGTGAGAGAGAGACAAAGACAGAGACGGAGAGACAGAGACAGAGACAGAAAGAGTTGTCATTATTCTGTGGTTATTGAGCTCAGCTGCTTTGAGTGCTTTTGAACGCTGATCCAGAGAGGTCAGATGGGCCGTTAGGTTGCAGCTATTTCCTGTGGACCCCAAGAAACAGCTTCACAAGTGGATTCTAGGAGGCCCTGTAAGAGTTTGGAAATGAAGCAACATAACCGTTGTTACAATTAGAATAGCAGATTAAAGGATGTGTCCTAATGATAGTTTGTCAACATAGTCACCCTCCATCCAAGTCTCAATCTCCTGGTCTAATTTGTTTCCTTTTTGAGTCTCACCATTTCTCTCACTCCATTTGTTGTTTTTTTTCCCAAACTGAATGTTCAAGATGTTCATGTTCATTTCTTCTCTTTGAGACATATCCCATATATTTCTTTCCATCAGAAAGTTGTCTAACTAAACTCTTTTGTTCACCTCTGTTCTTGGCACCTTTGAAATGCCCCAATCATTTTATTGAGTACTGTGGGGGGGGGAACGGGGAGGGGGCAGGGGAAGGGAGCTGAATTTTCATACACAAGATCTGGATTTGAATCCTGGCTCTGCCTATATTAACCGAACCTCTCTATTACACACTTATCTGATTTTTAAGAAAGTGCGGTTGTATTAGCTAACTTCTAAAGATCCATCTATGGCTACATCTATAACCCTGAAAATACTGGTGTCTTTATTTCCCCTTCAATGCAATTACCATTTTAATTAAGATAACGTGATCGATGCCTGGAAACTACATCATTGCTGGCTGCTCATAACAAAAAGATTCATTCTTTTTTATTGGCAGAGATTGTCTACAACATGCATGTGGATGGACATGTACATATAGTCCACATGAATGTTGCTTATATAGACATATTTATTATATTATATGTACGTATATGTATACATATACCTATATACTTATATATACATATAATATAAACATATTATTTATGTAATATAAATTTCATATAATATAGGAAATATTTTTTGTTGCATATATATTTCATATAACAAAGTTTTGCTTTACCGTGAGAATGTGATTCAGTGGATAGATTTGGACTTAGGAATTCAAATTCCATCTCTGGCATTTACGATGTGACTATGAGCAAGTCAGATAATTTCTCTGAATCTTAGTCAACTCCCTAAGATATCTACTAAATTATAGACTATTATAATTTATATTATTGTAGAAAATTCTAACACTAGTGAAGACATAGACTGTTGATAGCGATTTTTAATTATTGCATCCTTGGAGACAACAATTACCCTAAGACTGGAAGGGAAAATCACAGAATTTCTGAAGTGGAATGACTTCATATCATCTAATTCAACCAACCTCCAAGTATAAGTAATTTCTATGTTCTTAACCTTTTATTTTACTTCCCACTCAGATTCATTCTGTTTTTTTCCCCCTAACCATGACCATATTCTTAGAAAATGTATAATTTCCAATGCAACCCTCTTCTCTTAAGGATCCAAGAATCATCAAATTAGAGCTAGAAGGCTTTGGTGGAGCAAAAATAAAACATCCAATAATATTCTCCTTTCACTCCCCCTTTTGGGTTGCAAATATTTTTCACAGATCTTGGTCATTGTTCTAATCCCCAATATTCTTTTCTAGGTGGAAACTATATATACTTTATATAGTTTCCATTTCACCTGCACCCCAAATTCTTTCTCTAAATCCTACAGCCAATACTTGTTCCCACACAAATTCACCCTTCCTCCGTTTCCCAATATCACCTTTCATTTTAAGTGCCAAATGCTACTCAATGCCCACATCTCCTCTCCAATCAATGAGTTATTTCCCATCCCCCTTGCTTCTCAATCCTGACCAACTGTTACTTCAGCTGGAGAATCACTTGCCATTCCCACTCTCAATCATACTGATTTCAATCTTCATCTGAATTTTCCTCATTCTCGCTTTCCATTGAGTTTTTGTTCCCATCATGGTTCAAGTAGGATATCTTGCACATTGTAGTGGCCTGAATAATATTTGTTGATTTAAGTGATTCTGAACCTGTACTCATATTCCATTCAATTATTAACCCTTTGTATTCAGTCAAGGACATCAAGGCAATATGTTTCTAGTTTAATTTATCTAAACGTTGATCTCTGTGATGTAATTAGACAAAAGGTGGGCAAGGGGAGGCAACTGGAAGATGTGAAGATGTGGGTAGCAAAATGGTCATGCTCCAAGTGAATCCTTGTTTTCCTACCTACTTGATTGCCTATGAAAAGCACACACACCGTCTAAATGGCCACAAACCATCGTAAGCTCCTAGAAGACTAGTACAGTTTCATTCTTTGTACTTCCAATGTCTGGCACACAGTAGACACTTAACAATTGCTTGTTGATTGATAAATTATGTAAAAATGCTTATCCTTGTCACCAATGATTCTTTGGATGCAAATATACATGTGATTACATACATACATACATATGTATATATATATATATATATTTATCATCCAAATGTATAATTTGCTGAGCCAGATATTTTCAGTCCATGATTTACTTCTTTTAATGTCATTCAATTAGATCCTTTTCATTTTTATCTTCATACACAATTAATTGAAGGAAAAAAATTTGAAACCTTTATTGTCAAATGTTATTATTTATTATTCTATTAACTCATGAATAAGCAATAAAGAGACTTGAGTAACATCCTAATGGAGACTTCCACATTGTGTGGCTTTCATGGATTAAAGTAGCGGGCATCACCATGGTAAAATAACCACCACAACAAAAACAAAAACCTACTCTGGATATCCAAACACTCAAGGGGAGTATGGAAAACCCACTTAAGTAATTTTAAAAAATGGGTGTAACAAACACTAAGGCAACTACTTCCCATTCTCTACTTTTATTGAATAATAAAAAAGGCATTTGTCGAGAGGCAGAGGATTATGGTACTTTTAAAAATTAATTATTTTTGTAAGGCTAGACTACATGATCATAAGTAATTACAGGATTTGCTAAGGATTTTGAGTTTTAAAAACACTGAGGAGCCAACCTGCACCCACTACACACCTGATTTTTTTTAAGTATAATAAATCATAATTAATACCGACCCTGCTAATTTGGAATTGGTGATCCCTCAGATAACAGTGAGACAGAAGTTCGCCTTTGGTATAACAAAGAAAAAAATATTGTTGATGAGAAAGTTAATAAGAATGAACCTGGGAGAAAAGAATTATTTAATCTTGCAGGAATAAATTATTTTCATATTCATTTGCATGCAGTTTCACTTTGATGGATATCATGGATACAGTTGTGTCTTTGGAGTCCAGAAGACCTAAGTTTAAACTCTGGCTCAGGTACTTATTGGTTGTGTGACCCTAGGCAAGTTCCTTCTCTATTGGAAAGTGAGAATAACAACAGCAGTCCCTTTCCAGGGCTGTTGTGAGGATTATGGGAAATAATCTATGCAAAGAATTTTGACAACCTGCTCTCTGGCAATGCCGTGATGATGAGGAAAATACTAGTTACTTTCTCTATTCTTCCAAAGGGCTCACCTTCTTGTACTGTGAGTTTCTTGACCAAAGCCTTCCACATGTCTTCCCTTAGGGATTTCTCCAACATTCTAGAGACCACCATGTAGGTATAGGTGTGCACATGTATACCCACACGTACAAATATATGCACAAACATATGTGCACACAATACATATGCACATATGTGTACATATACACACATACTAAATACATGTACTACACATATGCTATATCTATATCTATCTATATAGATACCTATGATATCTATATCATATAGATTTGTTATATCTATATCTAACACTAGTGCTATCCATTAGTTATCCTTTGTTTCTGCTTGAATTTGACTGGATCGTCTCCCTTCCAGGTCCTAGAGATACTTGTATGTTGTTGTTGTTGTTTTAATCCTTTGTAAATAAAAGTCACCATCAATAATAAACTACAGCCTAATTAGCATCATAGTGGTCTCTCTGCTGCTCTTTGGGGAACCCATAATTTTGATTCTTCAGAGATCAAGATGTTCCATGATGTGCAAATTCTGTGGTAACCCCAGGAGAATATGTTTGTTGAAAAGATAGACTTTATGTCAAGAAACCACTAAGAATCATCTTAAGTGCTGCCAATTTCCAAAAAGCAATCCACCTATACTCTTCTTGCTATTAAATTCTGGACCCAGCTCATTGTAAATCTACAATGCACGTCCAAAAGAGGTATACAAATAGACTAACTCAATAAGCTACCTATCCAACGGCATGCCATTATTCAGACAATAAGAATTCTTCATCTACTCCCCTCCTCTTTTGTGGAGTAATATATTTTAATCCCCTTTGAGCACCTTTAAAAAATCCTCCTACCTCAGGTCTTTTCTAATTCTCCCAACTGCTAATGTAATCAACATGCATTTACTTTGACTGTTTGTATGTGTACACATCTATCTCAATATAACAACAATCACAAGAACAATGATAATGAATCTGTGTGAGTTTGAAATTAGCAATTGTTTCACTCTTTGCATTGGGATCTCCAGGGCTTATCACAGAGTTTGGTACACAGTAGATGATTAATAAATGCTTGTTGATTAATTTCTCATCTCTGGATCTCTTTGAGAAGCCCCTCTATGTTTTCTGGGGGATGTAAACAACAGAATGTCACCCACAGAGAGGAGCATATTGAAGACCTCATCATTTATTTAAGATCACTTTTCTTGGTCTTCGATAACAATGTTTTCCCTACCTTTCCCCCTCCTCTTTTTGGTTCAAACATGAAATTTCATCAATGCAGCATAGTGGTAGCTAGTTGGCACAGTGCATAGCATGTCAGACTTAATCCGGAAGATCTGAGTTTGAAATCTATTTCATGCACTTGCTAGCTGTGTGACCCAGAAAAAGACACTTAACCTCTGTTAGCCTCAGTTTCTTTTCTGTAATATGGAGTTGGTAATAGCAACTAACTCACAGATTTGTTGTAAAGATCAAATGAGATGATATGTGTAAAGTGCTTTGCAAAACTTAAACCTTGATATACATGTATGCCATCATTTTTGTATGCTTCAGAGGGCTAAGTTTGGCATCAAGAAGAGTTGTTTTACAGCCCATTTCTGAAACGCACTGTCAGTGGGATGCTGAACAGATCAGGTCACTTTGTCTTCTTGGTAACCCAGGAAGCTTTCTAAGAATAAAAATGGGACCAGGTGTGGAAGTCATCTCACTGGTAATTCCTAGCAATGAAATTTCAGCATCCTTTTTTATGGCACATGCAAACATCTTTTGGTGAGCACACATCTTATTTCGTGGGCAAGAAGCAGAGATAAATACCATATCCTAAACAGAGGTGTCAAATGCACAGCTTGCTGGCTGGCCTGCAGG
This sequence comes from Vombatus ursinus, assembly GCF_900497805.2. Taxonomy (NCBI): domain Eukaryota; kingdom Metazoa; phylum Chordata; class Mammalia; order Diprotodontia; family Vombatidae; genus Vombatus; species Vombatus ursinus. The sequence goes on from NW_020954577.1 coordinate 35,511,241, forward strand.
GATCCTTAGCTAAAGAATTGTTGTTGTTCAGTAGTTTTCAGTTGTATCCTACTCTTTCTGACTTCATTTAAGGTTATCATGGCAAAGATACTGGAGTGGTTTGCCTTGACTTCTCTAGCATATTTTACAGATGAAGAAAACAAGGGTGAAGTGACTTGCCCAGGGTCACATAGCTAGTAAGTGTCTGAGGGAGAATTTGAACTCAGGTTTTCCTGACTTCATTCCTGGAGCTCTATCCACTGTCACTTATGTGAACCATATAAAGTGGCCTCTCATTTCTCTTTGTGTTTGATGAGACTCAAAAGTTACTAAAAAACTAAACTACAGCTCATAGAGCAGATAGTAAAGGTCTGCAAAGGATTTAGCTTTGTCCTTATTCAGCAGAAAGGAGGGAGAAAAAAGGATTGAAAACCAGTTGGACAACTCTATCCTTGAAAGCAACACTCAAGACTACACCCTCCTCTCTGGCCACCTGCACACCAGCCACTTGGTAGTCCTCTCCAGAAACCAAGGACTGAAGAAAATCTTGCCCTGGGGCCCCATTCTCCAGATTGCCAACTATCTTTCCCCAACACCATTCTGGAAAAACCACAGCCATGCTTCACTTCCCTCCCTACTCCTCCATAGACTCTTTGCAACCTCCTTTTCCCCTACACTTCTGAAAGCATAAACCATCATCAGATCAAGTCTACCAATTTTCCTGGATGCAGTGAATAAACTATGACCCAGCACAACCATCTCAGTAACTTTACCAAAGTCTACCTCTTATCATCATTCCCTCCGTTAGAGTGTAAACTCTTTGCTTTTGTATTTCTATACCCACCCTTAGCACAAATAAATATGAGTTCTGTGTGAATACACCAGGCTTGAATTTAGGTATCTAAGTGTCTATGTGTCCATCTCTCCTTCTGTCCTTCCTTCCTCTTCCTCCTTTCCTCTTCCTCCCTCTCACTTTCTTTCTTCTTCTAGAGGATTGTTCAATTTATCTCTGTGGTTTGAATTCAATCAAGGAATTCTATATGATTCTTAATATATTCACGAAAGACACCTGGTTGAAGAGGAAAGCTTTTAAGGATGCATTTTGTTTTATCAAGTTAAATGTCTTTTTGCAATCAACAAACAATACTGAGATTTTGTATTTTCTCTTTCTCTTAGTCTTTCGTATGATTGAAAAGATGTGGCATGGCCTAGAGAATGATCTTAGAAAACTTGAATTTTCATCTCTTTATCAAGGGTATCTTTGATACATAAATAGATTATTCTCATAAAGTTTTTATGTATACTGGTAGAAAGTCATATATTTCGCTAACTACTGAAGTCTTCTTGATTGTCAATTATTGTATGTATTTGTATTTATCTAATTCATCTTTTTTCATGCATTTGAAAGTAACAAAATACTTTTCTTTTAAGATAATACAGAATTCAAATTCTTCATTTATTCAAATATGCATTCTTCTTAATCGATCAAAGGGAATAGCATTTTGTTTTCCAAATATCCTAAAATTGTAGTGCTATAAAACTAATTTGTTCATAGTAGACCAATATTGGAAACTAAGATAGCACCAAGAATGATAATATAGGAATATAATTGCAGATTTTGGATCCATTAAAATGATGAAATGTCAGTTTCAGAGGAACCTGTGAAGACCTTTATGAACTGATCCAGAGAAAAGAAAGTGGAAGTAGGAGAAGAATCTATGCAAGGATAATATTGTAAAGAAACACAAATTTTAAAGATGTTAGGACTCTGATCAACACCATGATCAACCACAAGTCGAAATGAATGAAGATGGAATATGTCACTTACCTCATGTCAGAGAGGTGAACTTAAAATGCAGAGAGACATACATTTTCAAGCATTATCAATGTGTATCTGTTGAGTGCTTTGTTTATTTGTTTATTCACTTATTTGCATTTTTCTCAATGAAGGCTGAGGTAGTGACAGGGACAGATTCAAAAAATGAGCAGTTGAAAAAACAATTATTAGTAGTAGTGTTATTGGATACAATATATTAAGAAATTTTACACCAAAAAATAAGCCAATGAAACACACAAATATAGTTATCATCACTTTATGTTCTAAATGTGTATGGTACACTTTTATTCTGTGTTTGATATATTTGTTAATAAAAGTAGGAGTGTGCTGGAGCCAATCTATACTGGCTTAGGAGAGTGACTGTTTAATTTTCAGTGACATAATTTACATCTTGGACATCAAATTAGGACTTTTTATTGTTTTACTGATTGTTTACAATTAAGAAAGTGTGGGAGAAAATGTCAGTAATGCAGATTACACATAAAGTGTGTCATGAGTACTTTTTTTATTCTGGAGAGCTGCTTGTTAAACATTTACCAACATACCCTTAAATAATTATAATAAATTCCATCTATATCTATCTACCTATCTATCTACTTATCTATCTGATCTAAGTTATTCCTAAAGTAAAAATTAGTGGAAAAAAACTCAATAGCCCCTGAGTCAACCTGTTCCATTTTTGTCCTACTTTTAGTTTTAGAAAGATCTTCCTTATACTGAGTCAGAAGTCTACCTTCCTTTCACTTCCATTCCTTGGTCCTATTTCTATTCTTATGACGAAACAGAACAATCACATCTTAATTTAAATAACAGTCCTTCAAATACACACTAAGAGTTATCAAGTCCTCTCCAAATATTCTCTACTCCTGGCTAACCACATTTGGATTCAATTCATTGGCCCATATTATATTGGGTCCAATCTTCTCCATATCATGTCACCTTCCTTGGATGTATGTCAGCTTCTCACCTTTTCCATAACCAGACTGAATATTCCAAATGAAGTACTCTTTCTCCTTTCCTGCCCCCCACCCCCCAAGTGAATTTGAGAGATGGAATATGGCTTCAGGATGAAGAGCCAGGGTATTATAAAGGAAGTCTGGGGTACAGCCTGGTGCTGTTTTCACTCCTGTTTTACAGATAAGGAAGTCGAAGCTGAGAGAGATTAACTTTGTTGTTTAGGATCTGACTGCTAGTTAAGTGACTAAGGCTAGATTAGAACTCAGATCTTTCTGATTCCAGGCCAACATTCTATATATTGTGCCAGTCAGCTGCCTGTAGGCATTGATAGATGGAGCTCCCATAGACAGAGATTCTCCAAACTGACAGAACTGAATTGAATTATTAAATTAAAAAAAAGTGTTTTATATGTGTTGTCTCATTTGAAATCACAGAATCTTGCAAAATGTAACATCCATAGTGAATTCTCTGCATTACTCTTTGTTTGCTTTTGAATTATACAGAGTCTAATGTAGTTCTATTATGTTCTACTATGAATTAGAATCTTCTTGAGGGCAGATTCTTTGTTATGCTACTTCATATTTCCCACAACTCCTAGTGTAGTGGCATAAAGAAGTTATCATTTTAGAGTGACCTTGTGATTTCATTGGAGTCAAACCAAGGTCTCTAGCACATGACTGTCAGCCTGCCATACTCCTGAATATAGCCAGAACCGGATTAAACTAGAATTTAGCAGAATAAATAAAACTACAATAGAACATTGATAACATTACATTTTAGGCTAATTTAATATGCAACCCATAGGGATCCATATGTATGGATTAGTGCTTTAACACTATTGGTGTATTGCCCTTCCAGTAAGGAAACTCACTCTACCAAAGTATATCAATTACTCTACAACTTATAATCTTTTGAGAGTTTCCTGGGAGCAACGGGAGGTTATGGGACTTGCTCACAGGTATCCAGGCAGTATGTGTGAGAGGTAGGGCTTGACACCAGCTCCTCCGGACTGCAGGGTGAGCTCTCTATCTGCTATAGCTAGGTCATCCTACCTCTCACACTACCCTTTCTCATCTGTATTATATACTTAATAACTATTCATTGTTTTTTGCTAAACATGTATTTAAGTAATATGAAGTTTTGCAGGATCATCCAATTTTTGTGTCTTTAATGTATAAGAATTTTATGAAGTATTTATAACACATTCAAACATCGCTAGGTTCAGGTAGAATACAGATAAAGAAGACATGATTCTTGGCTATGGGGAGTTGGTAATGTCATTAGCAGACAAGGCATACAAAGAGACTTGAAAGGGCAAAGAATAATGCTAAGGCTATATGTAAATAAAAGTACTACAAACTGTATCTATTACTGCTGAGGAACGTCAAAGTAAGAGGAAGATATCTAGAGGGTGGGCTTCATCTGAGAAGACTTGCAACCTCTAAAATCAAAGGAAGTTATAACAGCAGTGAATAACACGTGTGTAATTTCACAAGACACAAATCTGAATGATAAATTCCTTGATGAGTAGAAGTAAATTTATTTATCATTCACCCATCAGTGGGACCAAGGTCTAACTTTCCAGCCTGTTCACTCAATTTTCTAATACCCCAATCTTTCTGTAATCTGACCCATGTGGGTATCTCTTCTAACATACAGGATGCAGCCCACTCATGCCAACTCGTTCAAAGAAGAAGATGGGACAAGACATTTGGTTTAATTCCCCAAACTTATTATACCTAAACTTATAAAGATAACAGTGAAATGTGGTCAAGATTTCTTACAGAAGAATGAAATAATGGCCAACTCCATCCTTTTGTTTCTTGCTAGTTTGTTATTCTTGATTCAACACAATTTGGAATCATAAATGTAGACTTGGAAGCAATCTTAGAAGCTATCTTCTCTAATCACCTCATTTTACATATGAAGAAATGGAGGCTGAAAGAGATTAAGTGATTTACCCAAGATCACACAGGTAGTAAGTGGCAAAACTAGGATTTGAATTCAAAGTCCCTATTTCTGATTCTGGCACTCTTTCCATTTAACTAGAACTGAAAGGGAACTTAGAAGTCATCTCCTCTCACTCCCTATATTTTACAGATGAGAAAATTGAGACCCTCTGTCCTTAAGTGACTTGTCCAAGGTCATACAAGTAGTAAGTAGTGGAGTCTTTTTCTTTTCTTTTCTTTTTTTTTTACACTTATAGATGTAGGTTATTGCAGTAGCCAAAACATATTATTTTTACTTTCAGAAAGTTCTTACATCTTTTACGTCACATAGTAAATCATAAGTTCTGTGATGCCAGGGGCTATCTCCATTTGAGATATATATAACCAGCACCTTGCTCAGTCCCTGCCTCAAAGCAGGCACCTAATAAATGTTTGCTGATTGATTCACTTTGAATAGAAACCATTTACAATTGTGGGTACTGTTTGGCTAAAATCTAATCAACTGTCAGATGAGAAGTAAACGAAGGTGGTATTTTTGTTTAGGAATACTGTCATTCTTAAGGATGGGTACTTTAAAAGAATCCAACAACAGTGCCAACTTTATTAAGGTCTTCACATTGAATGGCCTCTAAAGATATTTCCCCATGGTCTAAGGGGGTTTCAGGAGGATGCTAGAAATGGATTCAAACTACAGGATGGCATTTCTGCCACTCTCTCCTGGTTATATATTTGTTGTGGCCAGAATATGTTCTCCATCTGTTCAATGGTCACTCAAGGCAAATTGTGCTTTGCAGAAATTGGACCTATTTGTGGCGGTGGAATTGTAGGTCCCATCACATTCCACAGACAGCTTGAAATAGATCACATTAAAATGCTATAACATCATCTGGCAGGAGTGATGGGAGAAAACAAGATACATTTTATCTCCATTTCAGAGGGCATTATTTTAAAAAGAATATATAGACTGCCTTGTTTTCTCCCTTTTACAGAAGTCATATACTGCATAATTGTGTAGCAAAGTGCATTGCAACAACATTATACAAACTCATTAGCACATAGATTAAGCTAAAGGAAAGAGATTACTTTATCCTTTCACTTAAAGACTATTTTACCAGTGCTAATGGGTAAGTAGATTTCCATGGGGCCAAAGTCAACGCCAAACAGTGTACTGTTAGCAGAAACTTAAATTACCATGCTCTGTTTGCACCTGTAAGGATCAACTGAACACCAAAATGGTCTGAATTTAACTCGTGAAAATATGCCTTTAGGTTATATGCATGATTTATTGGACATAATACCCTATAAATGTGCTTATCTGCCATAACATTTCTGATCACTTTTCCCTACGTAGTCCTCTCCCAAATCTTTCCCAAAGAAAACTGGCACTTGATTTCAAGGGAAGCTCTAGTCCTGTCAAACTTGGATCAATGTGCTGCCATGAACAGAGAAGCAAGACAGAATCCACTATGTTGACTAAGCTCCATTAAACAATATTCTGACTGATCAATAATGAATAATTGACAAGATAAATATGGTCTTAGCAGAAAGATGCATTTTTAGTGAAGCATTTCAGATGCACACTGGGGGGAATGAAATTAGTCTAATGTGCACAGTCATTAAATGGAAAGAAAAACAATAAATGATTTTATGCAATGTAATGCATTCTTAGTGACATCCAGTTTGATGTTCAATACACTAATCAGTGTCTTCCAACAAAAGGGAACACAAACAATTATATTTGGGGGAGGAGAGAACAGAGCAGTCAATGTCTTCTAAAGCAAAGCAATACATTCAGTGAAGTGTTGCCCCAAAAGTTTGCCCTGCCCTTCGATTTAAATGCCAGTATTTCTTTTGCTCAGATGAAAAATGAGGAATATTTCTGCTCTTTTGAAACTAGAGAAATGAAAGTTAATAGATGGGGGAAAGGATTATATTCCAGGATCATTGACAACCAGGCTTTCAGAATGTGAACCATCTACATGGACATGTGCCCATATGCACATAGCTAAAATCTAATATCATTTTTAAAATTTTTAAATAAAAAGGCTTAGCAGTCAACTTTAAGGACATTCTCATGGTGAGTAGTTCAAGGTTTCATGGACTCTACTGCTAACAGGTTATTACTCTCTCTGACAAGTATCTGAAATAGGCTTCATCCTTTTTGACATTTACAGTCAGTCAAGGAGTTTGGATTAGCCAGGCTAGTCGGTACTATACAGTCTTACTACAATGTTCTAGTCAGCCTGCCTAAAATTCAAGTCACTGCCCATAGGTGAAGGGAGCATCTGGATTTTGGTTACATAGACCTAATGGATAATTAGGGTGAATCATGTGTATTGACAACTTGAAAAGGAAAGAATAAAATAATAAAACCACCATTATTAATGCAAATAATAAAATGGACTGTCACTGTGATTTCATTGAACCAGGAGACTCCTAGATCGGGCTTTCTTAACTTTAAATCTATGAATCTATTCTTAAAAATATTTTGATAACTTTACTTCAATATAGTAGGTTTTCTTTGTAACCTAATGTATTTTATTTTATGCTTTTAAAAGCATTCTTCTGAGAAGGTCTCCATTGGCCTTACTAGACTGTCAAAGGGCTCTATGATACAAAAAATGGTAAGAACCCCTGTCCTAGACAAAACAACTCTCTCTACCAAAGAAGTTTGCCACTTCTCTGGAACTTTAGAATCTTGGGGAGTATGCTAAGGCAGTGAGATGTTAAACATTTAAAGCAACTCATACCTTAATAAATCCAATCTTAATGTATACTTTTGGAAATATAAAATTGAACATAACAGATTTGGAAGCAATGATAAAATTGATATAATATTAAGAAAGCACAGAGCCCATCCTCCTAAGACAACTAAAATAATATTCAAACTTCCTCATCAAAAAGGAGGAAAAGGGCTAATTTTTGCTATTGTACTTGGTAAACAGGTTAAAAAAACCTAGAGATAGCTTTGAGAAAAGCAGATATCGCTTCACAGAGAAACTGGAAGGACTCATAACAGAAATATGGTATCTGATTTGTCCAATTTTAACTGAAAACACTTTCCCTCCCGACATAGAAATAGCTAAGAACCCAGAATGAAATCAAAAGATGCTCCAAGGGTGACATCCACAGAAAGTAATCCAATATTATTTTGACAAGGATGCATTGAATAACTGGCTAACACTTACGGATTTGTTTATGGAAACAGAAGAGCGTATGACAGCAATTCGTGATCTGGTCATTGACACTAGAAATTATAGAAGATTTATTCTTAAGGAGACTTAAGGACATTGGACTTAAGGACCAGACTTAGTGAAAACTGTAGAATATTCAAAGGAAGGATAGAAGCTCTTCAACATGGTAAAAACTGTTTAACACACCATTGCAAGCCGAAAAAAATTGACACCTACAGAATACCAAGCAAAGAATAAATTGGTGGCTAGAATTCCATATCAAAATCTTGTTTTATTCCACGGATTGACAGAAGACAAAAGTCTATGCTGTAAGTACTGACCTTGAGATATCCTTGAAAATTCAACCAATAAGTTGGGCTTGAAAAATAGCTTTATTGTAGACTAAAGTATTCACCATGATCTCTTGGATATAACATTGATGCAGAACAAATCAAGAACATTATTTTTAAATATATTTCACCACACTGAATACTTATAATCTCTAAGCCACATGGGAGCAAATATTTCAAAATATAGAGATATGCCAGAGGAGAACAAAAGCATTTGAAAATAGGACGAGGTACTATCTTCTTAGCTCCTCCTGGAGTGATATTAAAGATACCTTCAATGAGCCTATACAGAAAAATCTTATATTCTACTACTTTTATCTAACTACAAAAATATTTCATTTATCTGTACAATACTCCATGGAACACTTACTATAAAAGAATAAAGAAAAGCATTGCAGGTTGTATCCACACTATCTGCAGTATACACACGCATCTCAACTCCATCAAATTAGAATATTTTTAAATGATAGACAAGTTAGTGATATCCAAAGATAATCTTCACAGAAACTCAAGATGCAATGTAAACAAAGAGAAGTATCAGACAAATTACTGTCAGGTCAATTTCTTTATAGAAAGGGCAAAAAAAAAAAAGAAATGGAAGGACTTATTACAGTGATACAAGAGAAAGTCATTACAATTATAAAATGCAAAAAAAAGTTTTCCATAAGAAGCTAGGACTTATTGATCAGTGCAGATTATTTAATAAAATGGTAGACATGAACTATACTTCACATCACTATAGGTCACAAGAACTTAGCACCAACCAAATACATAGAAAGAAATGATCTCATGGTCATTTATGGGAATTCATAAAATAATAGGTCACAAATCTCCATACTATGAATGGAGACCCCAAAATACAGTTAAAGTTTTAAGAAAAAAAATCTGTATAGTAGCATTAGAACATTATGACAGACAAAACTAACATCTAATTGTGTAAACATATCATTGATCCCCCAAAATGTAAGTACATTTTAATATATTTTTCAATATTAACAACTCAACCTCCAAAGTGTATGGGATGAAAAAACTTTCTTTTCCCCCCTTTTTAAAGAATTATTATCTATTTATTCTTAGCATTTAAGAAATGAGTTCCAAATTTTCTCCCTCCATCTAGCTCCTGCTCCACCCACTGAGAAAGCAAGCAACATGATATCCATTACACATGTTAAATCATGCAAAACATATTTCCATGTTAACCATGTCACAAAAAAGCAAAAAAAGAGAAAATTATACTTCAATTTACAGTCAGAGTTCATTAGTTCTCTCTCTGGAAGTGGACAACAGTTTTCATCAAGGGTCCTTCCAAATTGTCTTGGATCATTGTATTGATTAGACTAGTTAAGTCTTTCACAGTTGATCATCATTAAAATGTTGCTGTTATTGTGTACAATGATCCCCTGGTTCTGCTCACTTCGCTTTGTATTAGTTCATCTAGGTCTTCTTAGGTTTTTCTGAAAACATCCTCCTCATTATTTCTTTCCTTTTTTTTTTCTTTTTCTTTTTTTTCTTTTTTTGGCTAGGCAATGGGGTTAAGTGACTTGTGCAGGGTCACACAACTAGTAAATGTTATATGTTTGAGATCAGATTTGAACTCAGGTCCTCCTGACTCCAGGGCCAGTGCTCTATCCACTGCACCACCTAGCTGCCCCCCCATTATTTTTTATAACACAATAGTGTTCCATCACAATCACATATCACAACTTGTTCAACTATTCCCCAGTTGGTAAATGACCCTTCAACTTTCAATTCTTTGTCACCACACAAACAGCTGCTAACAATATATGTGTATATGTGTACATATATATTCTTCTCTTTTTTCTTTCTTTTTTTAAAATATCTTTGGGATACAGGCCTAGTAGTAATATTATCAGGACAAATGGTATGCACAGTTTTATAGCCCTTTTGGAATAGGTCCAAATTGCTCTTCAGAATGATTGGATTGGTTCACAGTTCTATGAGGTATGCATTAGTGTACCTATTTTCCCACACTCTCTCCAGTATTTGTCCTTACAGTTAAGTGTGAAGTGGTACCTCAGAGTTGTTTTAATTTGCATTTCTCTAATTAGCAGTGATTTAGAGCATTCTTTTTCATATGATTATAGATAGTTTTCATTTCTTCAGAAAACTTCCTCTTCATATCTCTTTACCATTTATCAATTGGGGAATAAAGGGACAGGAATATGGTTTATTTCTATGATTTCATTGGTATAGGGAATATCTTAGCGGGGAAACTCTTTCTACCAATGCATACTGGTATTGTTCTCCACCAAAGAATCTTAGAGAATTCTCTAATGCTCGAAGAAACAAAATGGCTCAATGAGGATCACATAGTAAACGTGTCAGAAGTGGGACTTGAAGTGATGTCTTCTGGGCTCTAGGCTAGATCTCCACCCACCAGACTATGTTTCCTCTTCTTTAAAAGCAAAACTGAGGGGCAGCTAGGTGGCACAGTGGATAGAGCACCGGCCCTGAAGTCAGGAGGACCTGAGTTCAAATCCAGCCTCAGACCAAACACTTGACATGTACTAGTTGTGTGACCTTGGGCAAGTCACATAACCCCAATTGCCTAAAAATAAAAAAATAAAAAAAATAAAAGCAAAATTGTTTATAATTAAAATAACCACAAAGATTATTATCTAGATATTAATTACTTTTAACTCTAACAACGCTTACAACTTAAAATACAATATGGAAACATTTTGAAAGAAATGTAGAAAAGAAATACATAAATAGGGACTTGGACCTTTATTACTAAACTCAACTGACCTCCCCCATTGTATCCATTAGTCTACTCCCACAAATAAAACTTCTTCCAGCACCCCCTAAAGGAGCTTGGGGCAAATGTATTAAAAGTATGTGTGTGCTTAACAAAATCTTAATTTTCCTTTCCATTTTTCTCCCATTTTAGTACCAAAATCTCCATGAACTGACCTCTACAGTGCCTCCTGCAAGAGTATTGGTAACTTTTCTCCTTGTTTATATGCAAGGCTTCTCCAGAATGCCAACATCATACTACTAGCCAGTGGTCAGCTTTTAGCTCAAACTAGCTGGCATCTCTCCAGAAAGGGAACTTCCTGACTAATGGAAGGGTAATAGCTTTTTTCTTGCGATCATTAATGCTTCATATTTCCTCTTTCAGATAAAAAAAAGGCAGGGAAAAAAGGACAAGCTATGTGACGGTGATCTGAGTCTATGAATAACCCTGCGACTTTTTCTTTTCCAATCATTATAAGATTACTCTGGCAAAAGTCTTTGTACATCCTTCTGCCAACTCCTTTGAAGCTCACCATTTGAATTACTGTTAATTTTAAGAGAGTGACTAGAGATTATCCTTTATTCTGCTTAGGAACTCTCAGCCCCTTTCGAGAATCTTAAGGGAACTTTGTCCTTTTTTTTCTTTCCTGAGCATCTTAAAACACACTTACATGTTAACAGAAAAATATGATTTTATATTTATTAGAGAAATAATGGAGTCAGAAAAAGCCTCTTCTAGTCTGACATTTTCCTGGGAAGGGAATAAGCATTTATATAGCAGATACTCTGTACCAGGCACTGTGCCACAGGCTTTACAAATATTTTCTCATTGATCCTCACAATGACGTGGGAAGTAGGTGCTGCCATCACCCCTCTTTTATAGGTGAGGAATCTGAGGCAAACGAATGACTTGGCCAGGTTCACATAGCTAGTAATTGTCTAAAGCCAAATTTGAACTCAGATCTTTCTGACTCCAAGTTGAGTGCTGTATCCACTGTGCTACCTAGTTGGCATTTTCTTAAACAGAAATTTCCAATACAACATACTGAGTAACTGATGATCCATACATTTTTTGAAAAAAAAAAAAAAGCTTCTAGTGATTGAAGACTTAGCACTTCTCCCCTCCCACCAACCATGCATCCTTTATTCTTTACCTCTAGCTCAAATCATGAGCTAAGCCAAGTCAAGGAGCATTTAATTATAGTCAAATATGTGCCAGGCATTATGCTAAGCACCAGGAATACATAGAAAGTCAAAGAAACAGCCTCTGCCCTCAGAGGGTTCAAGTATCTAAACAATTATGTGCAAGCAAGCCATATACAAGATGAATTGGAGATAATCAACAGAGAGCAGACATTAGCAATCAACGGGAATAGGAAATAGCTCTTGCAGAAGGCAAGATTTTAAGTTAGATTTTAAAGAAGCCAGGGTAGTTAGGAGCCAGGGATGAGAAGGAGATAATTCCAGGCACAAGGCTCAGCCAATGAAAACACCAAGAGCCAGGAGATGAAGCATATGTAGCTTAAACAGCGAAGAAGTCAGAGGCACTGGGTCAGAAAACGAGTGAGTGTAAGGGGTAAGAAGACAAGAAAGGTATGAGGATGCCAGACTGGGAAGGCCTTTCAATGACAAAGAGAACATTTTATATTTGGTGGGAAGTTGTTTGTTTGTTTGTTTTTCTCTTACCTGGAAGTCAAATTCGCTTCCCTGCAACCTTTAGGCATTAATTCAAAGCTCTAGGGCCAAACATCAAGTCTGCGCATTTCTCCATACATAAGGCAGTCCTTCAACTACTTAAGATAAACACTTGCATGTGCACTCTTCCTTCTGTACTACAAATCCTAAGATGCCTGTCAGGATTGAAACTCCAATTATAATTGAAGACAGCTAAATGTTTGCCCTAAAGCAAAAGTTCTTAACATTTTTGGGTCATGAGCCATGAAAATCTGGAGAAACTTATGGACCCCTTTTCAGAATTAGGTTGTAAATATGGAAAACAAACAAGATGTAGGATCACAAAGGAATCATTTATATTAAAAATTTAAAAAAAATAAGGTCATGGTCCCTTGGTTAAAAATCCCTGCCCTGAAGTCTTCTCTTCTTCAGAGTAAATATTCCCTGTTTTTTCAACTGATCCTTACTTACATGCTTTCAAGTCCTCTCATTATCTCTGTTGCTCATCTCTGGAAACCCCCCTGCCCCAGTTGTCAATGTGCTTCCTTAAATATGGCTCACTAAAATGAACTCAAGCAATTCTATAGTGTTTCCTTCCCCATGTTCGAAGTCAGCCCCTTGTTTTTATTAAGCAACAACACCACCAAACACAACCATATGCAGAGGTTACATTCTTTTTTTTTTGGCTAGGCGATGGGGTTAAGTGACTTGCCCAAGGTCATACACCTAGTAAATATTAAGTGTCTGAGGTCAGATTTGAACTCAGGTCCTCCTGGCTCCAAGGCCTGTGCTCTATCCACTGCACCACCTCGCTGCCCGTAGAGGTTACATTCTGAACACACTTCATGACTTCAGACTAAATGCCTTTTTTGTTACAGTAGAGCTAATTCATTATTTTGAAGATTGTTCCAGAGTAAAGGGGGTTTGAAATCTTTATTCATTCAAAATTTCTACTCATCTCAAAGAATGACTTCCCTCAACCAGATGGCTGGTCAGCAGCAGAGGAAAGATTAAAGTCCAGTCTTTGGCCTACTGCATTGCAATGCGCTTTAACCCTTAGTGGGAGGTTGGTTTAATTGACCCAGCTAACAATAAGAAAATAAGGCATCAAGTTTAACTTCCGGTTTTTCCTAGCTATCTGACCAATGGCAAGTCACTGAGTGTCTCTGGGCCTCCAATATCCTCATCTGGAAAATGGGGATGCTGAAAATCTGTGTCATGCACCTTATACATTTTCTATGAGGATCAAATGTGATAAGGTAAGGTAAATATCAATACCTTATATGCATTAGCTATTATTATTATTATTATCACACATCCAAATAATATATGCATGACATTGGTCACAAATGGAAACCTCTCATGGATTGAGAGGCACAAATCCATTACCACCATTAGAAAAAAAATAATTTATAGGAGATGCCAGCTGACCTCACTTTTGTATTGGAAGGATAGGCCATTATTAGGATAGTCCCAAACCCAAATACGAAAACAAAAACACATTTGCCAAGTAAATTGGCATACACAAAGTTTGGTTTACCTGCTACTTGGTATGAAACAAATGTCCTCCATCAGGCCTCTCCCTTTGTTAGTATAAACCATCTCCCAATTTTGAAGGTATGCATAGGGCAAGCTCAGAACATACGGCAGAAGAACAATAGGCTTGGGGTGAGAAGGAAGCAGGGAGTTAGAAGGCAGAGCTGGAATAACAGACTAAAGTGGTGGCTTCAGTTGATGATGATGAGGATAGCAAACATTTGTATGTTGTTGGTCCATTTCAGTCATGCCCAACTCTTCCTGATCCTAACTGTTGTTTTCTTAGCAAAGATACGAAAGTGGTTTGCCATTTCCTTCTCCAGTTTATTTTACAGATGAGGAAACTGAAGCAAACAGGGTTAAGTGACTTGCCCAGAGTCACATAGCTAGTAAGTGTCTGAGGCCGGATTTGAGCTCATGAAGATGAGTCGTCTTGATTCCAAGTTCAGTGTTCTATCCATCATGCCACTTAGCTGCATTTGTACAACATTCATATAGCACTTATTGTGCGCCAAGCTTTGTACTAAGCACTTTACAAATATATTGTCTGATCCTCACAACGACTTTAGGAGGTGCTACCATTATCCCTATTTTATAGATGGCAAAACTGAGTCAAAAGACATTAAGTGACTCAGCTAGGGTTACAAGTCACAGAGCTGTCAGGGTCTGAGGACAGATTTGAAGTTAGGTCTTCCTGATTCCAGAACCCTGGAGTACTATCCACCAAGACACCTAACTGTCTCTATGTGTTATGGCAGAGCAGAAAGAGTTAGAGAGTCAGGAAAACTTGAATTAAAAGCCCTCCTTTCTTACTTACAGGCTGAGGGTTCTGGGACATATCATAACTTTTCTGAGCCACGTCCATTTCCTGGCTTGGTAAGGCTTAAATAGTTGTAATGATCTAGGGGGACTTTCCTCTGTTGGTGAAGTCACAGCTCCTTTCCGTGTTCATGTATTTGCACAAATGGTGGGCAGGAAGAAGTCAAAGATAAAAATAAAATTAAAAAAAAGCAAGATTGGTTCCTGTAAGAACTCTTATCTTTCTGTCTACTCTAGATTCCTAGAGAATGTGATTTGCTCTGCCCTGCACAGTTGGAGAAATATGTTTGGAGGTTATCTCCTTACATGATAATGAAGACGATGATGATGATGATGATAATTAACATCAACCATAATAAAATAATAATAAACTAGTATTTCATAGAACTTTAAAGTTTGCAAAACACTTTACATGTTGTCATGTTTGATCCTTATAACAATCCTGAGATGAGGAAACTGAAGCTGAGAGGTTAAGTTACAAAAAGAAGGGGCAGGTGCATAAAGGAAAGAGGAAAATCTTCCTTTTGGAGACATATAAGAGCAGAAGCAGCATGCTATTAGGAAAAGTCAAGGGCAATGGGATATGGGAGTCTTGGATCCTTAGTTCTGGCTCTGCAACTAACCTGTTTGTGGGATCTTGGACAAATCTCTTAACCTCTCTAGGTGTCAGTTTCCTCATCTTAAAATTAATTAGTTGGACTAGATGACTTATTTGACCCCTTCCAGATTCATAATCCGTCTATTCATAAAGGCAAAAATAACATCGATTTCAAAGGCATTTTTGCCATTTGTAGGGACTTCACAGTTTTGACAATTGCATTTTGTTGGATTCATATGTAACTGGAATTCAGGAAAGAATCACAGTCAACATGTGACATTGAATTGTAGCAAGCTTCCCAGGGACAGAAAGCTGCAGCCCAAACATGCCATGCTCTGGAATTCTGAGCCACGGAAGAAATCGATTCAAGGGGAAGTACATTCAATGTAAGATCCATTCTTCGAGCTTCTGATTCTCCCTAACACACAAATTCACTGAAACATGTTTAATTAGGAGGTTGACAGCAGTGTCACATAGACTTTTGTAGTTATTTAAAGTTAATTAATTTAACCTGACCTTTCACTGCAAAAATAAGGCACAATAGACTAAGACCGATAATTGATTCTGGAGCCTCTGAAACGGTTCAAGGAAATCACAGCTGCGTTTCAAAACAGTTCTGTTTGCTGAGGATTATGAACTATTTTTAGTCCTTAGTTGAAAAAGCTGTTTTTTTTTTAAAGAGGGCCATCAGGTGACATGTGACCCACAGTGTCAGATACTGTTGGTGTACGGATTTACAATAAATGAATCTGAGAGTCAACTCTAAACATAAGGGCATTTGCTTAGAGGTGAGGCATTTGAATGTCTAATTATGGAGATTTTATTTTTCTTTCTGTGACAGCTTGAGTCCTCCCTGTGCTTCCTTAACTTTATTTATCCAATTTATTATTAACTTTATTTATCCAATAATTCAAAGATCTCTCATTTTGCGGGCATGGGTCTTTGCTCTATTGATGCAGACCACAATAACCTTAGTTGAAGGTTGCTGTGACTAGGGAAAAATCCATCAATCTGTGGCTAATACTGTGAAGATATTTTCACAGCTAACCTAGTCTGGTCCTTGGTGGACAGACATCCAGACTGTTGCAAGACTATATGTGGAGCCTTTTGCCCTGAAAGCTTTTGTTGTGGTTCATTTGTTTCAATTGTATGCAGCTCTTCCTGACCCTATTTGGGGCTTTCTTGTCAAAGAAACTGGAATGGTTTGCCTTTTCCTTCTCCAGCTCATTTTACAGATGAGGAAATTGAGGCAAACAGGATTTAGTGCCTTGCCCAGGGTCACACAGTTAGTAAGTGTCTTAGTGGAAGCCTAACTTTACACATTTCCTAAATCATTTATGAGATAAAGATCTTTCTATCTTCCTTCCCAGTGAGATCCTTAAGATATTTTAATGATACCATTTTAAGCCAAGCGATGATGATGATGATGATGATAATTTATTCCCAACCCTTTTTACTCCTCCC
Organism: Vombatus ursinus; assembly: GCF_900497805.2. NCBI lineage: Eukaryota > Metazoa > Chordata > Mammalia > Diprotodontia > Vombatidae > Vombatus > Vombatus ursinus. Next base: position 35,528,334 of record NW_020954577.1, read on the forward strand.
CAGTTTGCATTGGCGATTTGAGGTGCCCAGAAGATACATACTCACTTTTTTTCTCAGGAGGGATGCTCCCAAGCATCTGGGGTTTCTAGTACTATCATTCACAGACTTCCATTCAGGGTGCTACACATTATCAACCAACCAGTGGGATTCCATTGGCTTGTATTTTAAAAATAAGTTCTGTTTTTATTAACAAAAATCTGTTTTCTTTCCTTTCTACCCCCTCTACCACTGGAAATATAAAACAAGAAACAAAAAAACAACCTTGTAATAAATATACAGAGTCAAATAAACCAAACAAAGCTCTGTATTGGCAATGTGTGTGTGTACACACACACACAGACACATAATTTACATGTATGTATTTATGCATATATGATTCTGTATGATGAATCCATCAACTCTATGCCAGGAGGTAGGCAGCATGCTTCATATTCTGTCCTCTGGAGTCCTGATTGGTTATTGGATTAATCAGAGTTCTTATGCCTTTCAAATTTTGTTTTTATAGTTTTAATATGTAAATTGTTCTCCTATTCAGTTGACTATTCATCATTTCATACAAGTCTCCCCAGGTTTTGTTGAAAATATCCCATTCATGGGGCAGCTAGGTGGTACAGTGGATAGAGTTCCGGCCTCAGAGTCAGGAAGACCTGAGCTCAAGACACTTAATACATACTAGCTGTATGACCCTGAGCAAGACATTTAACCCCAATCACCTCATCAAAAAGAAAAGAAAAGAAAAGAAAATATCCCATTCATCATTTTAAAAACTCAATTTTATTTTCAGTTTCAAATTCTTTATTTTCTTTCTCCCCCTTCCCAAACCCATTAAGAAAGCAAAAACGATAAAACCCATTACAAATATACATAGTCAAGCAAAACAAATTCCCACATTAGCCTTGTAAAAATATATAAAAAAAGAAAATATGTTTTGTTTGTACTCTGAGTATGTTAGATCTTTATCTGGTTATGCATAGCATGTTTCATCATGAGACCTTTGGTACAGTTGTTGGTCATTTGGTCATTATGTTGATCAAAGTTACTAAGATTTTCATAGTCAATTATCTTTACAATATTGTTACCATATAAACTGTTTTCCTAGTTCTGACTTCACTTTACATCAGTTCGTACAAGCATTCCCAGGTTTTTCTGAAACCATCCCCTTCATAATTTCTTATAATACAATAATGTTATTCTATCACATTCACATATCATAAATTGTTTAGCCATTCTCCATTTGTCGGGCATCTTCTCATATTCCAATTCTTTGTCACCAACACCTCTCATACTCACAAAGCAGCTATAAATATTTTTGTACATATAGGTCCTTTTCATCTTTCTTTGATCTCTTGGAATATAGAACTAACAGTGATATTGCTTTGACAAAGGGGATATGCAGGTTAATATCTATGCGGGGGGCATAATTCTGAGTTGATTCTTAGAATGTTAGGACTAGTTCACAATTCCACTAGCAATGTATTAGTATACCATTTTCTAGCATTGGGCGTTTTTTATCTTAGCCAATCTGATTGGTGTTGTGATACTTGAGAATTGTTTTAATTTGCATTTCTCTAATTATTAGTGATTTAGAACATTTTTATATGGCTATTAATTGTTTGGATTTCTTCTGTGAACTACCTATTCATATCATTTGACCAAGTCTTTTTTTTTTTGTAAACTTGACTCAGTTCCCTATATCTTAAGTATGAGATGTTTATCAGAGAAATTTTTAACTAAGATATTTAAAAGATATTCTAAATTTAGATGCATTGGTTTTGTTTGTGCAAAAAGAATTAAACTTTTCTTGGTAAATAAAAAAGATCAAATGAGAAAATATACATAAAACGTGCTACAATGTTAGCGATATCATTTTTCTTCACTTAATTTCAAAGCAATGGTGCTTATAACAGTCATAGCTTTCTGATCAACTATAAAGACTCTAATAAGGCATTTGGAGGATGAAGTTATTTTCTTCCTTCATAGAACAAAAACAACCCAAAAAAATCATGGATGGAAAATCCTGACTTACTGCCTACTGACCATACCCTCTCGGTTCAATTAATATAGTCCTCCCGACTCCATAGAGTTTATTTTCATAATCTGTTTCTGCTAAACCACGGGGCTTTCCAAGTGACAGAATGTCTGCTTAGGAGAAGACACCAGGGATTAATTGATCATGATCAGATTGTTGGCTCTCTCCTACCTTTACAGTCGCTCTCTCTTCCTTTTTAGTATAGCTGTTTTGCTCTTCAAAAGAAAGAAACAAAGCAAAACAAAAAGCTAATCATAGTTCTTTTTATCTGGAATATCAGTCAGTAAGCAAGAAAAAAAACAGATCTTTGCATTTTCTCTCTCTCTAATGCTTTCTGTTAATGATTTTCCTAATGTTTTCTCAGACCAGAAACTTATCCAGATTAAAATATTGTCTAAAATATCACCTCTTCTATGAACTCCCTAAAGAGAACAATACTTTCACGGCTGTGGCTATCATGCAGCAATGGTTCCTCACTGAAAGCAAACCAATGTCACCAAGATTAATAAATAAAGAACAAAAAAAATCCTGCCACCCTGTGGCATGAAAAGTTACTATTCACTTTCCAAAGTTATTATTCAATAATAATTCAATTATTCAAATTTGTGAAAAGAATCAGGCATTCATGGAAGTGATTGCAGATCAATTTGAGGAGGTCATCCTTTTAGTAATCCAGAGTAGAAAGGGAAGTGTCCTTTTCTGAACACCCAATGACACCTGTTTTCTAAAGAAAAACAAAAGTACAGGGGGGAGGGAAAGGAAATAGCAATCCCTTAAACCCTCCCCCAGAACAACCCATGCAGTCAGTTCCTGAAACAGTTGTTGGCAATATTGAGGCTCTTTATGGAAGCAGTACAGCTAATAAACGAATGGCAGCAAAGTGGTGGCGCCTTCAGCATCATGGATACTGTGAGCCAGCATGCCAATCAGGACTTCAAGTGGCATTACAGCCTCCCCTACCAGTTGGCACATTTTTAAAGGCTCTAGAAATATACAATCTGCTGTAAAATAAAGAATGATCTACAACATGCAGCTTTGTAATGGTTCCCCTTAATTTCCACTGAACCAAATGGAAGAGCTGTTTTCCGTGCAAATATGTAGCTTTATAACACTTTGGAATCTGCTGAAGCTCTTGGCTAATTCTGTAGACCCTCTTGCTAAAGGGAACCTAAACTACTTAGGAGGACAAAACTCTCATCTCTTCCTCTTTCCCTGTAAATAACATGTGTGAACATTTGGAGGGGGTGGAGAGAGATTAGCATGATCACCACTAACAGTGTTTACCTTTGATGAATTTTCTCTGCATAATGTCAGACAGCTTTCAGGGACGTACATTAAACAATACCCTCATTAAAAGATCATTCTAAAAACTGTTATTGACGGGTATCAGTAGGTGACAAATTGATGTTTGTTCTCCTATCACATTAAAGATACGACAACAGAAAGTATAATGTATTATCAACAGATTGGATTTTGAGTAGATAAGAATGATGTCCTAATCTATGTTGGGTAAGTTTATATCGGTGGTTTGGTGGCCTGTCTTCTCTGAAACAACTTCATTATTTACTATTTGATTATTTCACCTATACAGATTAAGCCTTGGGAAAAAAGATATTAAATTATTATTTTTTTAAACTAACTGACACTTTTGGATATTTGAGAATTTACCATCACTTCCTTGAAATAAAATTCACAATGTTTCCTTTTGCTGATAAATTGGCTTATGTAAATAGGTTAATCATTCCAGGTCTCTGTTTCCTTATCTGTAAGATTGAGGTGCTGAACAGGACTATGATGGTCTGGGGATAAAAGATATCACCAGAAGGAATTTAGAGAACATAAATTTGATTTTGATTTTGAAGCCCCAGCAATGGAGACTTTGGGAGAATAAATGGTATTTTCACTGTTACTACCAAGCGAAGGAATGAATTCAAGAAGACAAAGGCAGATTTGGAGGTGGTCAGGTACAGAGGTGGTACTTGAAGATAGGATTCAGGTTTCAAGACTGCACCTTCAAATATAGGGATGATTGTGTCTTGGCCAATTAAAGAGTGTAGCTGTCACAGCTATGAAAGTGTGCCTTCCTGAAGTTTTGGAAATCTAATTAAGCGGGTGACAAAATCAAAGAAAAAGAGAAGGGAAAAGACCGCGAGTACATCTGACAAAGCTGCAACCAATGATAACAGGGGGTACACTATAGGAGTAAGAAGAGAGTACTAATGAAGAATGAGAGACAAGATCCATGAAAAGAACTTGCAGTAAAACACATGGGCACAGATGTCTATATAAAAAGCACAAACTTGCCTAACAAACAAAGTATACTGGAGAGCCTAATGCAAGAAGGGAAATTTAACCTTACAGCTGCAACTGAAGTTTAATGGGAAGGATTCATGACTCGAAATTGTTTCTGTTTTATTTAAAAGGCAGTAAGGTGGCACGGTGGATAGAGTGCTGGACTCTAGGGAGTCAGGAAAATCTGAGTTCAAATACAGAATCAGCTACTCATTAGTTGTGTAATCCTGGGTAAGTAATTTAAACTGTCTGCCTCAGTTTTCTCATCTGCAAAATGGGGATTATAAGAGGTCATATTTTAGAAAGTTTTTATAGGGTCAAATGAGATAATACTTATAAAGTACTTCAAAAACATTTAAGTATTATATAAATGCTAGTTAATAATAATAATAGGAATAGAATAGATAAAAAGTTATTAATTGTGTGTGTGTTCACATGCGCACATGCGGGATGCCTCCCTTTGACAGTCAATTTAAAGTTTATTGACCCCTTCTCAGAATAATGTTTTTTACATCCATAAAATATATAGGCTTGTGATGGAAGTCAATTGTATTGAAATTCAGTTATCTATCTATCTATCTACAAGGACATGAACCACAGGGTAAAAACTCCTGGAGTAGATAAAGAAGGGTAGAATAGCTTTGTGTATTAATGGTGTATAGTCATATAAGGAGATATAGAAACCTGAGGAGAAAAACATGGTGGACATCATTTTGTAAGTATACATGGTAGAACAGTGGGACAGCAGAAAATAGCTGAGGATTCTGAGAAGAAAATCACACTTGTCACAGAAGGAAGAAAGGAAAGAAATAAGGAAGGAAGGAAAGAAGGAAGAAAGGGAAGCAAGAAAGAAAAAAAGAAAGGGAAAAAAGAAAGGAAAAGAAGAAAGACCAAAGTGCTTAATATGTACCGGGCACCATGCTAAGAGTTTTGCAAATATTATCTCATTTTGTCCTCACCTCAGCCTTGGGAAGTATGTACTATTATTATCTCCATTTTACAGTTAAGGAAACTGATGTACCTAGAGGTTAAGTGATTTTCTCAGGGTCATACAGTTTATAAATGTCTAAGGCTGGATTTGAACTTGTTTCCTGATTCCAGGTCAAGCACTGCATCTTCTCTGTTACCTAGCTGCCTGATGTTATTGGGTTGGGGAATTTCAACCATCTGGGTAGCATATGTAAGAAATTACTTTGTTTAGTCTTTTTCCCAATATGTTTGCCTCAGGGATCCCATGCTCCTCCCTACCAACCTTCTACAGAATCCCTTAGTTTCTAACCAGAACAAACACAGTTCAGAGGGCCAAAGAGATAGAGAAGGGAATGGCTAATCTGGTAAAGCAGTGAAGAGGAAATAAGGGGAGGGAGGAAAAAGGTCAAACCGAGGGAAAACGTCAGGAAATGTAACATACACACACTGATTTTCTTATTTGATTGGCTGCTGCCTCTTTAGGCAATTCCAAAAGAAAGGTAGTAAAAAATATCGTAAGAAGTGTCATCATTTGAAAAAAGGTGTTGAGTCTCATCTGGAGTCTACCTTAATGGATAAGACTCATTAGTATAAATAATTTACGTTTGTTGAAATGTTGCTGCCTCTTATCTCAGGCTTACCTAGAAAACACATGTCTTCTACTGTCATATGCTTCTGTAACAAGCTGCAATTTCCTTTGAAAGAGGGAAAAGATTCCCTTTGTTGGAATTTCAAGGTAGAGAAAGAACTAAAAAGAGTTACAAAATCATGAGTTCAAAAGAGAGTGGATTCTCCCTCTTACGTATGTCAGTGAAGGGAGGTTTCTCCAATGAGAGTTCATTTCACCTTAATACACAACTGGCGATCATTTTTGAGTCTGCCTCAAGGCACTGGGATCACTCAATCTGTGTGTGACTAATCACAAACTTTCTATTCCACTTCATCAAGTCTTTCGGTTATGTTTTCTAGTAGTTGATAACACAATTATATGAGAAGTGCTCACCTTCGTGTGGACAAAAGCACATACTATAAATTCAGGGAGAGAACCCAAATTGACAGGGGGTCTCAGATCACATGGAGCTGAGACTTTTCTGATCAACTCCCTCATCCATTACAGAGGGAAGATCTAGACCACTTGGAATAATTTCAGTTACGCCAATGAGGTCATGAAAGCACTATTACTCTGAGTTTGGCCTATTCAGAGAACGGAAGATTGGCTGCAGAAGCAAATCTTGCATGGTCAGCTCAGGTGGGGTCATTACAAAGCAGGAACGGAGCCAAACAAAGGAATGTAACTTGAGAAACCAGGGATCCAGATTGTATTTCAGCTAACAGAAAAAGGGTAGCGTTCTCTTTATGACAGAACTTCAGATCAGGTTCAAGTCTAAAAGATTGGGACCAGTAAGATAAATTTCCAATCAATCAATCACTATTTATCATGGACCTACTATCTACCAGACAATATCCTAGGCTCTGGAAATCAAAATATAAAAGCAAGACTGTCCCTGTCCTCTCACTGTTTACTTTCAAATGAATGGCAGCTGAAGAAAATTTCACTGTACTACTATTAATACTAAATGATGCATTCTAAAAAATAATTTTGCAAGTTCAATGTGATCTACAGCAACTCCTGCAATTTTTCAACCTTGCTGTTACTATTTTGCCAAATTCAGCCCATGACAGAAGGGCTATCTGTCATTTGGAAGTATTGAAAATCTTCCATTCAGCTTAATATCCCTTTGAAAGATGTACTCAAGCCGATCAAAAAGCATTAGTTCATGACAATATGAAGAGAAATCACAATGCGTACAGAAACTTCATTTTAATTTAACCATAGACTTTTCTTTAGATGTTCATTAGAAAATACAGCTGAAATTTATTTTCAAAATTAATTGCTGAATATACTCAAAGTGTATTAAGCAGCAAAACTGATTTGGGTGGCATTGGGGGGAGATAATGAGATTCTGACTTGATATATCAAGGTTGGAAATGCTGGAAAGTAAAACATCTCTCAGGAAATTTTAATAATTGAGCTAGAATTATATGAATTTTAAGAGACAGATGTTCATCTGCATTTTTCACACCCCTGGTTTTTTACCCTTGAAAACTAGAGTGTCAAGATTGGGATAGTTCAGCCCACCAGCCTCAGAAGAGAAAGTATAGTAAATGATTGCCTTAGGCTTGCCTGAATAAATTTGCCCAGAAATCTCTAGGGACATCTCGATGTAGAACAATCATTTTTGAAATGTACTTCTACCCTTAACTCAATATCGCTTCACCAAGTAGACATTTCTATTTATTGCTCTCATTAGATTAAAAACTATTCCTTTTCTCCCTGATTTGATTTGCTAAAGTCTTGTGAACATTAGTCTAGCTCTTCCAGATGTGTGGTTGAAGAAATGTTCAAATTAAGGTTTATTCTCTGGGCATTTGCAAACCCTATTTGTGACCAAAGAAGCAAAACACAGAGATAGATAGATTAGATAGATAGATAGATAGATAGATAGATAGATAGATAGATAGATAGATATAAAATTCTATGGAAATATAATATCTATTTAATTTAAAATACACAAAATATGATATAAAATAGTATGTAGAATGCAAATTACAGTTAATTTTTTTTTCATTGGATCTCTCCTTTTATCTGTGACATTTAACAGTCAATTATCAAAAGCTGCAGCCAGGTCTATGTCAGGATCTATTTAATGACAGAAAATCAGTCAAAAGGAATGTAAGTTTATGTTAGTTGCAACTCATTAAAGTAAATCTGTGAATGATGGGTTGGAAGAACCATGGACATGGGTCAAAACAAATGGACTAACACAATTGTGTGTGTCTCTGTGTGTGTGTGTGTGTGTGTTTGTGTGTGTGTGTTGCAATCTCTGCCATATAGATAAGTTAATGGAAAAAAATTATACTGGGATTTGAGATAAAGAATTCCAACAAACTGCCCGTTTTAAAATACCCTTAGCTGGCTTTCTATTTTCTGTTTGGATGGAAAGGATGAATGACAGGTGATTAAAAACACCAGCAATGAAATGTAACATGCCATAAACTAACTGATATCTTTCTTAACCTACAAATCACCCATGGACCCATTTTAAATAGCCATGTTCTACTGTGTCTGCCTATAACGTGGGTACTAATGCATGGGATATTCAGAGATGACTCCTGGTCTCCATGAAGAATGTTTTTAAAGGTTATCCAATAAATAACTGCAGTTTACATGGAATGTAAAACACTTTAAAGGTTGTGAAAATGTACTTTTAATGTCCTTCAAGTTAAATTTAGCACCCTGTATGTTATTCTTCTGAACTCATTCAAATTGTCTTCTCACATCCAGCTGAGGTTTTTGAAACACATATGCCAGATAGCAAGAGACAAGGATGGTTGTCTATTAAGCTATATGTTGTTTAGGGGAACACTGTTCAGTTTTTGCACAACTCCCTCATCCCATCCCTACCCACTGAACAAGCAAAAAATCAAAATAAAAGTACCCTAAACCAGATAGCTTGAATTTTTCTTCTTGTGTCCAGCTATTTTTCAACTCGAAATTATCAAAGTAACATTCCGTAATTTTTTTTTTGCTAGTCAGGATATTTATTATCTGAATCATGCATCATCTGTTCCCACTGTGTCTATTTGTGCCGAATACCCATATCAGCATGAACTTGCTGCTGAATTTAGCTTTCTGGTCATGTTATGACAAATCATCTTGATTATGCCAGCTACAGCTCGATGATTCCATCATATGACAATCACTAAACTGAGTAATCCACAAAGGGAAAAAAATATTTAACACTTTGGCAACTTTCAACTTGTTATAGAACGTAATAGATTTTGCATATATTAATAGCTAACATTTAGATAATGCTTTAGGCTTTTCAAAGCTCTTTACAAATATTATCAAATATTTGAAAATTCATTTGTCTTAACTCTATTATATTTTCTACTTTTACATTTTTAGTACATAGTCTTTGCTTAAGAGGCAACTGGCATGTTGGGGGGAAATAGGATGGAAGTAAGGAGGGGAGTGGTATCAGCACAACACTAGTTCAACTGACATTCAGAATATTAATGTTAGAATCCATCTAAAATATTAATATGTCAGCGTATCAGATCTCCAATGGCTCTGTGATCTCATTAATGTTTATATTGCTTTAATAATATGGATCACGTCACCCACACATGCCCAACCTGTGTTACTTTTGTTCCCATTCTCTTTTTGGAATCTCATAGAGAGACCTCTCAAAGAACTGGGGACCTTCCTTGGATTTTTTTTCAAATCGTTGTGTGGATACCAATGGAACAGAGGGGCTGCCAATTGGCTGCCTTTGGCTCTGAATATGTGATAAGCTTATCTTTCATTTTTTTTTAGCAATCACATATTTATTAATATAAAACACAAGTTATAATGTATTTTCTCTGTCACTCAATGAACAATGATTTGCAATAATGTGCTAGTAGGGTTTTTTTGGTTCATTTTTCTCTGTATTATATGTAAAATAATTGTTTCAAATTGGAAAGAAGAAAATGACAAATCTTTTGTATCTTTTCTATCTCTTTTTAATCCTTATGGCTTTGGGGAAGATATAAAATTAATAATAACTTATTAGATTTCTATTCTTACCTACTGGTTTAAAAATAATTGCAAACTCACTTTGATTGAAATATAAAGCCTTTTTTATAATAATTTTAATTAATATTTGTAGTCTAAATGATTCAAGGAACTTATGGTACATTGGCTCCCTCCAGTGGCTAATTCAATACCCCCCAAAAATTCCCAGAACTAGACGTTTTAAACTATAGTTATGTGGATGGTTTTAAAACACAAATTTCCAAACCTACAAGGAGCAGTTTTTCAGATTAAAGTCAACATATTGTCATTTCCTTTAAAATACGACTGGCTTTAATATTTAATGATTTTTTCTGTAACAAAATCATTGTATCTGCTAGCATGATATTTTTGCAACATTATAGTTATTTTAATGATGTTCAGAAATGTTAGACATGTCATCATGGTCTAGTGAATGGCCTAAAGTATATGTCAATGTTTCCCAAAATAAGTTGGTCACAGAACCCTTTTGGACATAAACTGATAGATCCCATAGATTCTAGTTGGTGGTGGGCTGGAGTGGGAAATAGATTATGTGTAGGATAATCCTAGGATAAAGATGTATTGGGGACATTTTAAAGCAATATATAGAAATTACAGGTAATTTCATACTGGAAAAAATGGTATACATGTGATGTCTTTTTGACTCATATAAAATTGCACATAATGACAAAAAAAGGTATATAGACTAATAATTACTGATGTTCTCTTGGTCATTTTTGTGTTTTGGTAAAAGTCAGAATTTTTTTCCTTGACTGATATTTTCCTCTCTTTCTGATACCTTGTGACTCAATCTTTCATCACAACCAGATTTTTTTTTTTTTTTGTACACTCAGCAGGATCCAGCTGTTTGGGGACATTCTTCTCTTTAATATTATTTCTATAACCATTATGACTTTAGATTTAAATGTGGAGAGTTTAAGTACTTTTAATGGTTGAAAACAGTTTGTAAAAAAAAAAAACAAACCTTTGCAGATCTTTTCCATCTTTCTTCTCTTAACTGTTATGCTTCTAGTCTCATCCTTAAAGATGCTTTCAGGATGACTTTCCTTAGTTGTCTTGTTTTTTCCAGTATTTAAAAACAAAACAAAACAGAACTCGTGTATCATCTATTATTGGTTTATCTGGTGATGTTGATCAAAATCATCTGTTATCATCCTCCATAAGATTTTACAAGTGAGTTTCTATTCAAAACCAGTGTTACCCTTCACTGTCATATAGCTCTACTTGCAAAGTCAAGGGTTTGATAGTTTAGACATTTTAAGGTATTTATCATCTCAGTGTAGCAATTTATTTACATCAGATAAACTTCTATATTCAATCTTCATAATTAATTTCTGCATCTTTTCTTCTATTCATACATGAAATGAACATTAATAACTTATCTATATATTTTGGTTGCATTCATTTGAATTGCACATTGTCTCTTTCTTCTCATTTTTAATTTTTTTTCCTAACCAGAGAAAATAATTTCATTAAATAGATGTATGATCTAAAAAGAGCATTGGAGAATGAGAGATAAATGATAGATAACTCTTGTGCTTTAATGTTATCCTCTCAAAAGAAAGTGAGGAAAGCTTCCAACACATTGGGTAGACCCCCTGTCCTAGAGAAGAGCTGCCCATGATAGAATGTATAGACATGAATGGGTTGTGATCTGCATTACTGGAAGGAACAACACATTCCTGAAATCACAGATTCATTGATCATTGGGAAAGTAATGTGCTATTTCACACTGGAGGTCCTTAAGCAAAGACTGAATTAATTTAAAAATTCAGTTTGTTCCAGAGGTGACTTTTTTTGTCTTAGATGTGCTAAATTACTGATTAGATTTTTCCAACTTTGAAATTCTTTGACGGTGTGAAATTTCTCAGGAGATGGTTTTCTATTCTGTTTTTAATGATGTCTACACCATGATACCATATTAAATGCAGGGATAATTCAATCTTATGCTAATAATGTTCATTTCCAATGACTTGCTTAGAACAGGTGCTCAATAAAGATTTATTCATTTGAATGACTGACACAAAATCCTTTTTTATATCCAAGTTTACATTTTTTTCTCATTATGACCTCAGCAAATATAAGTACTTGTCATTGAACAGAAAAAAGGAAGCAGGATATAGTGGAGAGAACACTGGATTTGGAATCAGAAAATGTCTTTCCTAGTCCATTATCACGGCCTGTATTTTGTTTTTGTTTTTGTTTTTGTTTTCATATCTTCAGCCCCTACTACAGAGCCTGGAACACAGTTGACACTTAGTCAATACTTGTTGACTTGACATAGTAAGTGTTCAAGAAATCCTTGTTTAATTGATTTATCTCACACTATCTCTGTCTAATATTTTCTAGCTAACTTCCCCTTGAGCAACTCAGTTAACTTCTCTAAACCTCTATTCTTTAAACATAAAATGGGGGTAGGAACACTTATTCTACATATGTCACAGGAGTGTTGGAAAGAAAATGCACAGAGAAAAAGTCATGCCCTGTGTATTCCATGCAGCTTAAACAAATGTCAAAATCTGTGGCCAGTGTTATCAGTCTGGGGGCAGATATTTAATAGCTTTGGACTGTAATGCTTAAAAATAGCTGTGCTGACTTTCTACTGTATGTCTGTCTATTTTGGAGATGAAAGAAAATCCCTTTTTGTCCTATATAGAACATTTTTGTATTCCTTTCAGGGTTCCCTAATTTAGTTAAATCATCCTTTCCCACATCAATTACTAGAAGTTGAAATCTTCTGTAACACTCCCCAAACATGACAAGGTATAGAGTTATGAATCTAAAGTTGGAAGCAACCTCAGGGATGATAGACTCTAAGATCCTCACTTCAGATATGATAAACTAAAATTTACAGACCTGTATTAACTTACCCAGCATCATATATTTTAAAAGATAGGGTCAGGTTTTGAATCCTGTTTCTCTGACTCCACATCCGGGATTCTTTCTACACACCACTGGAGAAATGCGCAATTTGAAAGAAAGCAAACTCCAAAAGCATTACAACTAGGAATAAGGGATCACAGATTTAGATTCAGAATCATAGGGGATATTGTTTCCAATCCTCTCATTTTACAGATGAGGAAACCAAGGCATGAAAAGTTTAAGTGACTAATTTTATCTCTATGGTGTCAGTATATTTTTTTCAAATTGTCCAAACATTGCTTCATCTCATTTTGTTATATGACTATCACGTCTAATGTATATAGCCCCGATGGTGCCATTCATTCCATGACTGATAGAATGTTCATTACTGATTACCCGTCATATTCTGCTTACCTTCAATATGTCTTCTAATTGTTCATTTACGTGTTTGTGCTTTTGGCTAAGTACGTATACATCCAGATCGTAGTTTCCTATAATGGCCAGCCCTTACCACAAGAACATTGGCATTCAAGAAATGTACTTTTAGAGCAACTAGATATTTGTGATTATTGAAAGCATTGGTCAATTTCTCAAATGCAATCAATCTAATGTTCTTCTATTCAATTCTCAAGATAAAATGAAATATAAAAAATGTGAATGATTAAAAAGAACAGAAAACATAACCTTGTTTTAGGTGTGCCTATGAGCTTGGTATAAAAAGATGTTGAGGTCAGTCATCCATTAGTAGCCTCTGTTCCATCAATGTTGCTATCCACCAATAATGGTTGTGTGATTCACCCCCTCAAGATCTTGGAGTATAAGAAATCTATCCACAGAACACTGCACAAAGACTTCTGGGACTCAATGTGTATATGCCCAAATATAAAGTTAATAAATAAAAATACATACAAAGCATTAAAATTCAAACCATTTTGGAAGGGTGGCCACTAGCAACTTGGTGGAGGACATTAGGAAGGGTTTATGTACAAGATGGTGCCTGGGCTGTATATTAAAAAAGAGACATATTCTGAGTTGGAGCTGAGAAGAACATCATTCCTGGCATGATGAACAGCTAGTGCAAAGGCATTAGTATAGGAGAAGTGATAAATGCCAAGAATAGAGAGGAGGCTAGTTTGGCTGGATTGCAGACTGCAGTAGGAGAAGTAATGTCCAATGAAGCTGAATAGATAGATTGGGGCCATATTGTGAAGAGAAATCAATTTAGAATAATAATAATAAAAAAAAACTTTGGTAAAATCTATCTAAGATGGAATATGGCAGAGGGAAAGCAGTGACTGTCTTGAGCTCTCTCCCAAAGCCCTCCAAATACCTAAAAAAATGGCTCTAAACAAATTTTAAAGCAGCAGAACCCACAAAAAGACAGAGTGAAACAAATTTCCAGCCAAAGGCAGCCTGGATGGTTGATAGGAAAGGTATATCGCCCTGAGCTGGGAGAGGAGCACAGTGCAGCGTGGGTGCACAGGCTGCAGCGACCCTGGAGCAGGCCTCAGAGGACTGAATCGTGGGCACCTGTGGCAGTTTCCAGACTTCTCAACCCAGGAACGCCAAAGACAACACGGAAAGTCAGTGGGAAAAGTCTATGACTGTGGTGAGAGAGGAGCTAGGTCTCAGCTGCAAGTCTCGAGCACGGCCTCTGGGGCCGCAGCTGTTTCCTGAGCTTCCTGCCCACAGACTGAGGGGGAATCAAGTGGCTGATTAGAGGGGAATTGCAGGTTATCTCTCTGCCAGTTCTGAGGAAGGAATCCCTTGTTTTACTAAAGGTGCTTGGGTCACAGTTTTGAGGGGCGGTCCTGGGGCTGGGAGGAATGCTGGTGTGGTGGAGCTTGTTGTGGCTGTGGAGAGGAAACACCTTGCCCCTTGTCATAGCACCTTGGAAGAACTGAGAATTTACAGGTCCCTAGAAGTACCTCTGAAAACAGCTGTACAAACCCCCGAAGCTTGGCACAGTACACTCTTCACATTGGAAGCAGACTTTTACCTTAACAAAGAGTTTGAAACTCAAGTAATTGGCCAGTATCATGAGTAAGCAGCGCAAAAAGAGTCAGACTATATTATCTTACTTTGGTGATGAAGAAGATCAAAACGTACAACCAGAAGAAAAATACAAAGTCAAAGATCCTACATCCAAAGCCTCCAAGAAAAATATGAATCAGGCCTTGGAAGAGCTCAAAAGGGATTTTGAGAAGCAAGTAAGAGAAGTAGAGGAAAAACTGAGAGTGATGCAAGAAAATCATGAAAAACAAGTCAACAGCTTGCTAAAGGAGACCCAAAAAAATACTGAAGAAAATAACACCTTAAAAAATAGCCTAACCCAAATGGCAAAAGAGGTCCAAAAAGCCAATGAGGAGAAGAATGCCCTAAAAAGCAAAAGTGGCCAAATGGAAAAGGAAGTCCAAAAGATAACTGAAGAAAATACTTCCTTAAAAATTAGAATAGAGTAATTGGAAGCTAGTGACTTTATGAGAAATCAAGACACTGTAAAACAAATCCAAAAGAATGAAAAATTAGAAAACAATGTGAAATACCTCATTGGAAAAACAACTGACATGGAAAATAGATCCAGGAGAGAGAATTTAAAAATTATTGGACTATCTGAAAGCTATGATCAAAAAAAGAGCCTAGACATCATCTTTCAAGAAATTATCAAGGAAAACTGCCCTGATATTTTAGAACCAGAGGGAAAAATAGAAATTGAAAGAATCCACTGATCTCCTCCTGAAAGAGATCCCCAAAGGAAAACTCCTAGGAATATTGTAGCCAAGTTCCAGAGTTCCCAGGTCAAGGAGAAAATATTACAAGCAGCCAGAAAGAAATGATTCAAGTATTGTGGAAACACAATCAGGATAACACAAGATTTAGCTGCTTCTACATTAAGGGACCTCAGGGCATGGAATATAATATTCCCGGAGAGCAAAGGAGATAGGATTACAACTAAGAATCACCTACCCAGCAAAACTGAGTATAATCTTGCAGGGGAAAAAATGGTCATTCAGTGAAATAGAGGACTTTCAAACATTCTTGATGAAAAGACCAGAGTTGAATAGAAAATTTGATTTTCAAATACAAGACTCAAGTGGAACATGAAGAGGTAAATAGGAAAGGGAAAATCATAAGAAACTTATTAAGGTTGAACTGTTTACATTCCTGCATGGAAAGATGATATTTGTAACTCATGAGACCTCTGTCAGTATAAGGTGTTATTTTCTTCAGTATTTTTTGGGTCTCCTTTAGCAAGCTGTTGACTGGTTTTTCATGATTTTCTTGCATCACTCTCTGTCAGTATTAGGGTAGTTGGAGGGAAAGAATTATAAGTATGTATATATATATATAAATAGATAGATAGATAGAGGGCACAGGGTGAGTTGAAGATGAAGGGGTCATATCTGGAGAATAAAATTAAGGGGTGAGAGAGGAATATACTAGGAGAAGGAGAAAAGGAGAGGGAGAATGTGGTAAATTATCTTACAAAAAAAAAACAGAAAAGAAAAGGCTCTTACAGAGGAGGGGAAACAGGGGAAGGTGAGAGGGAATGAGTGAATCTTATTCTCATAGGATTTGACTTAAGGAGGGAATAGCAAACACACTCAATTGGATGTGGAAATCTGTCTTACCCTAGAGGAAAATAGGGGAGGAAGGGGACAAGAGAGTAGGGGAATGATAGAGAGGAGGGCAGATTGGCAAAGGGGGTAATCAGAAGCAAATACTTCTGAGGAGGGACAGGGTCAAAAGAAAAAATAGAATAAATGGAGGGGGCAGGATAGGATTACGGGAAATAGAGTTAGTTTTTCACAGCATGTCTGCTATGGAAGTGTTTTGCATAACCACGTATATAACCTATATTTAGTTGCTTGCCTTATCAATGGGGGGGAGGGAGGAAGGGAGAAAATTTGGAACCCAAAGTTTTAAAAACACATGTTTAAAAAAATATTTTCACATGCAACTGGGAAACAAGAAATACAGGAAATGGGATACAGAAATCCATACTGCCCTACAGGAAAATTGAAGGGGAAGGGGATAAGATAAGGGGAGGAGAGATAGAAGGGAAGTCAGACCAGGGGAAGGGGTATTTAGAATGCATGCCATCTTGGGGTGGGGGGAGGAGTGAGATGGGGTGAAAATTTGGAACTCAAAATCTTGTGGAAGTAAATGTTGAAAACAAAAAAAATAAATAAAAATTACCATAAAAAATCTATCTAAGATGGTAGAAGATTATGAACAGGTTCACCCAATAAAATATTGAGGTAGTAAAGGAAAACATATTTGAAGGAAACCCAACTGAAGACAGTTGTCCCAAAGGCATACAAAGTTGGAAAAAAAAATTGAAGAATAAAAATGAATGGACAAACCTAGGAGAAAAGAAGTTATGCTGAGGTTTTTTTTTATAATAACCTCTTTTTACCACCATGGGCCATGGAGTGTCTATATTTGGACCCTAAATTCACAGTCGTAGAAGTACTTAGACAAAGTGGAAATGATGCTGAAGGAAATTAAGATGGGACTGAACATTAAATACTACCAAAATAATGGATGGGTTTAGAAATAATAGGACATCAGTATCAACTGAGCCATATACCTGCTTTTTTATTCATTTATTCAATTATTTATTTATTTATGTAGTCATTCATTTCTTCATTCATTTACTTTTTTCTTTGTTCATTTATCTACCCATTTACTTACCTATCTTTTTATTTACTTACTCATTTATCTGCATCTATCTGTGTATCTATGTATCTGTCTATCTACTGGGTCTCTCTATCTTGCCCAAGTTAAAAGTGCAGCATCCACAAGTGGCTCTGGTCTCATTACTGATCGATGTGGAAGCTTCAAAGTACTCCATTTCCAGCATGGCCTAGTTTGCCTTTGTTTAGGCAGCTTGTCGGCCTCTTGCTACTAAAGGCTCCCCAAAATGGTATCAAAATTAATATGCTTCCCAAATCAATTAGCTCAGTGAAGCTCAGAACTCCCAAGCTTAAGATCTACCAGCCTCAGCCTGCCTAGCAGCAAGTTTTAGAGCCATAGGCCACAAGGCCCAGATTTTTCATCTATTTAAAATTTTATGAGAGTAATCTATTCATGTATCAATTACATCCTGGATGAAGGTCTGAGGGAAGGAAGATGAAGGTTAATGCTAGTCATATTCTATAATAGGCCACATATTTACCATGAATCATTTGACTAAAGACTACAAAGAATACTAGATTCTATTGTATTTATTTATTGACTATAAAAAAAGATTTTGCTTCGATAAAGCAAAATGCCACCTGTCAAATGACTGTCAGATCCAAATCATGTAACTTTAATTCCAAACTTCATATTACAAATGAGAGCCAAGCACATGTTCTCTCTTTGACAGCCATGAACATTATTTATTTTGAAGACCCATACTATTTTAATTATTTTAATGCTAGTTAATTCATTGATATAACTTATAAGGGATTTTGCATGTGGAACAGAGATAATGATGATAGTAATGTTCACAATAGAAAAAAATATTCTTATACTAAAAAGTATGCATATGAATACTTTTTTTCTATCATGATCATTGTTTACATATGTCATTACAATATATATGTATGTTTTATGTATATTTAGCTATGTCTATATCTGTATCTATCTATCTGTCTGTCTATTTATCTAGAGATCTCCAACAATCGAAATAATTATATGGCTAAAATTGAGGGATCAAATGCCATACTTCAGGGCACAAACAGCTCACTGGACAGAGTAGGAGGTACTTCCTCCTTCTTCATGTGTGGCAGAGCAGAACTGGAGCTATGCAATGTGTGAGGGGGATCATTTCCCCCCGGAATGATCAAAACTGGGCTCCAACCCAAGGCAGCATAACAGGATTTGATGAACTGACATGCTAATCCAGAATACCAACTCCAAGCCCACGGTCCCTTAGCACCTGTGCTCTATTTTTAAAAGAGCCACACAGTTTGGCAAGGCATGTTACCTACTGCCAGCCAGCCCTATCTGAAAGGAGAAAAAGGACAGTTATGTTAGGATGTGTGATTTGAAAGCAAAGATATATAGCTGTTCATCTGCACTTAGAACATATGAACACAGGAGATGGGCATTTGCAACTGTAAATCATCTCTGTGTGGGTTTGCAAAGATTATAAATAGTGTCTAAGAATTGGGATGGTTTTTAGCAGGTGGTCCTACATAAGAAGACTATCTTAGAGACCTTCTAGTAGTTGTATATCTTCTGAGAGCAATCTATTCAACAAAGTGTAAGCATACTCACATGACTAGAGACCCTAACTCTATTATTAATGTGTCTATGAGAAACTAGGGTGAGGCATTATAGGCTCACAGGATTTGAAAACAGAAGGCACCATCAAGCTCATAAACTCTAAACCCCCATAATACAGAGGAAGAAAGTAAGGCACTTTCCCATTTCCAGAAGTAAAGTCACTTTCATAAGGTCATACCTAGGGTAAAAATGAGAACTCACAGTTTTTCTAAATACAAGTACAGTATTATTTGTCCTGTGCCATGTCTGTTTTTTATAGTGACTTTTATGCTGTTGTTTTCAAACAAACATGTAAGTGCTAGGAGGACATGGGAACCTGGTATAATCCATATAGATAGACTTCTCTGCATATGGTCACCATGTAGTATATATTTTTTTTCAATTCAATGGAATTTCAAAAGCATTTTCTTTCTTATTCACACAAACTGTTCTGGCTCAAGTACTGATTTTTCAATATGAGGAGCAATATAAAATGATTTCTTCCTTTTCTTTTAGGAAAAATAAAAACCTTATTGAGATCAGTCAAAATGGTAATAGAAAATATAGTTCTTAGATAATATAATGGAAAGACAATATGGATAGTAGAGAAAGGACTAGCTCTTGTATTAATAACTAGCTTCAAGTCCTGAATGATAGATACTGATAATATAATCATGTGATTTGCCCTCTCAGTGTCCTAAACAATGTTCTAAGACTACAAGTTACAGATGTGTGCAAGAGCTGAATTAGTGGCAGGGGTTTGCCCACTGGAAGTTCCCCAAACAAATTAAATTGTAGACATTACTTGTCATATCCCCACTCCAACACATAGAGAAACATATACACAGTGAGAAACACACAAATTTTAATTATAAACTATAGGACATTCAGCAGTACTCAGCAAATGTTATTCAGTAGTAATATAATGTCATGAAGTAAGTAATTAACGCATTTTTGGAACCTAAGGTCTAATCCCTGCTCTGCTACTTGGGTAGGCTGCTTTTTACTCATTTGCATAATATTTAGACTAGATGATCTCCAAGGTTCCTTTTAGCTTTAACATACAAAATCAAACTAGTAACATGTAAGATATTTGTATTGTTTTGAGAAACATTTGACTGAGGTTAGGCCCAGTTTTCATAATCAGGGAAACTGTCATCCTATTCAATTTTTTTCAATTATATTCTGGATGATGGTATAAGAAGGGAATATGTAGGGAAATGCAAGTGATATTCTGTATCTATATATTATATAATATCTTTTTTCTGGAGTGATGATGGTAGAAAAGGGAACAGATGGGGGTAGGAATGATACACATTTTAAATCACCTATAAATATTTAAATAAATATTAAATTAATTCATTCAAGCAAATAAGTCACCCTTCAAGAAAGTTCTACTCTAATAGGTCATCATAGAACAGATTCTTGAAAGCTATGCCCATGGAACACAAGCTCTGACAGGTCTTATTGAATTGTAAAGGTTTCAAGTATGGCCCCAGGAACAGATCATATCTCTTTTCTGAGGATAATTCTAGATTAGCACGGAGAGACACACTGCCAAATATAGGGAGGAAGTTAAAGCTACGTGGAAGGATGGTTCCCAAATCCATCTCAGAGGCACAAAGTAAAGAGTTAGCAAATTGGGTCTCATTGTATGCCCAAAGGCACAAGAAATATTCTTTCACCTGAACCTAATCATTACACATTGCAGTACCAGTGATAAGTATTCACAAAAAGACCACCATGAAAATAATTCCATCTTATTCATCAAATCAGTTGTTGAAGGCAGAGTCATCTAAAAATTCTATGAAGAACTAGAAAAGATCTGCCACATGAAAACAACATACTGAGAAGGTGGAGTCAGGATGGCAGAGTAGAGAAACATTCAGCTAAGTTCTTCAAAATTCCCCTCTAAGCGACTCTAAAATAATACCTCTAATCAAATTCTGGAGTGGCAGAATCAACGAAAAGTCAAGCAAAAAATGTTCTAGTCTGACAACATAGGTGGTCAGCAGGAAAGGTCCAACTTGCCTAGGTGGGTTTGAACAGGCTTTGAGCACAGGGCAAGATAAATAGCACAGACCAGATCTGACAAGCCAGAGGTGGGCCTTGGAGGCAGCTGCATTGGAAGCAATAGCAGCTTTTGGAACTTTTAGCCCACAAACAGTGAGGGGGGTAGGGATCAGAAAACTGGTCCAAACAAGATTACAGGGAACCCTTTGCTGGTGCTCAGTCCCCCTACTTACATCCAATTCAGGTCACAGTTCCAGGGGCAAAAGGAGCAATAGCACTTGTAACTGCAGGAAAGAAGGGACCCTGCTCATGGTTCCAGGGCAGAGAGGAGTATTTATGGTCACTCAAAGGGAAATAAAGACTCTGTTTTCAATTCCAAGACAGAGAAAGGCATTAGCAATTGTAGGAGAGCAGGGGAACTGGTTATAGTACCAGGGCCAGGAGGAGTGCTGGTGACTACATGGTAACAAGGCTCCTTTCTGGGTAAAGACCAGAGTACAGACCAGGAGAGCAGTGACTACACTTCTCCTCAGATTATAGAACTTTGGAAGCACTGAAAACCTACAGTCCCTCCAGAGCTAACTGACAAAAGCAGAAAGACCTGAAGCGTAAGACAGTATTGTCTCTATCTTGGGAGCACAGTCCAACTTTAATATAAAGTTAAAAGTCAAGACATATGTGGGGGAAAATGAGCAAACAAAGAAACGAAAAAGAACCTGACCTCAGAAAGTTACTATGGTGTTGGGGAAGATCAAGATAAACTCAGAAGACAACAAAGTAAAAGAACCACATGAAAAGTCTCAAAGAAAAAAAAATTTGTCAGGACCAAGAAGAATTCCTGAAAGAGCTCAAAAAGGATTTTACAAATCAAGTAAGAGCTAAAGGGAAAAAATGGGAAAAAATGAGAGTGATGCAAGAAAATGATAAAAAGAGAGTCAACAACCTGCTAAAATAGGGACAAAAATGAAGAAAATAACACCTTAAAAACAGAATTGGTCAAATAGGGAAAAAAGAAGTATAAAAGCTCACTGAAAAAAATATTAAAAATTACAATCAGGCTAGTGGAATCTAATGACTTTATGAGATACCAATAAACAATAAAACAAAATAAAAAGAATGAAGAAATAGAAGAAAATATGACCTATCTCATTGGAAAACTACTGACCTGTAAAATAGATCCAGGAGAGATAATGTAAAATTTATTGCATTACATGAAAGGCATGATTAAAAAACCTGGACGTCATAGTTCAAGAAATTGTCAAGGAAAACTGCCCTGACATCCTAAAACCAGAGAATCCACTGATCACTTCCTTAAAGAGATTCCAAAATGAAAACTTCCAGGAATACCATAGTCAAATTCCACAGCTACCATGGTCAAGGAAGAAAATATTAAGTAGCCATAAAGAAACAATTCAAATATTGTGGAACCAAAGTCATGATCACACAAAATTTAGTAGCTTGCACATTAAGGGAGTGGAGGGCTTAGAATATGATGTTCCAGAAAACAAAGGAACTAGGATTACAACCAAGAATAACCTACCCAACAAAATGAAGTATAATCCTTTGGGGAGAGGGAGAGGTGGGGAATTGTTGTTGTTGCTTGTTCTTTGTTCTTGAAAAGGACCATGACATCAGGAAGATGATGCCATCCATGCCTTGCCAATTAATTGGATTTAAGTGAAGGAGGGTTGTCCAAGGTCACCAGCCTCACTTTCTTCTCCAGAGCCACCTGGGCCCAGTGGGAAGATATAGATCAGGATCTCCATGGGTGGAGAATGAACATTTAATAAATAGAAAACTTTCAAGTATTCCTGATGAAGAAACCATAGCTGAATAGAAAATTTTACTTTCAAAGACAAGACACAATAAAGCATAGAATAGTAAATATGAAATATAATTCATAGGGGAATCAATAAGATTAAACTGTTTATATTCTTATATGGGAAAATGATAGCTATAACTCCTAAGAGATTTGCCATTATTTGGGCAGTTAGAAGTATACATAGACAGAGGGCATGGGTGTAAATTGGCTATGATGTGATGATTTAAAAAAAATAAATAAAGGGGTGAGAAATGGGGAAGTACCGGGGTAAGGGGAAACAGAGAGGAAGAATAGGGTGAATTATCTCATAAAAAGAAAGACTTTTTACTGTGGAGTAGAAGATGGGGATGGGCAATGTTTTAATTTTTTCTCATTGGAATTGACTTAAAGAGATTCTAGAATACATATTCAGTTAGGTATAGAAGTATATCTTAACCTACAGAAAAGAAGGAAGGGAAAGGGATAAAGGAAAGGAAAGGGGGCTGAAGGAAGGAAAGTAAATTAAGGGAGGTAGGAGTCAGAAACAAACCAGATTGTTGAGAAGAGACAGGGTAAAAAGAGAAAGAAGAATAAACAGGGGAAACTATGATGGAGAGAAATACACAGTTAATAATTGTAATTGGGAATGTGAATGGGATGAACTTACCAATAAAATGGAAGTAGATAGCAGAATGGATAAATAACCAGAATCCAACAATAGATTGTTTACAAGGAACACATTTGAAACAGGTGGACATATATTGAGTAAAAATAAGGGCCTGGAGCAAAAATTACTGTTTCAGCTGAGATTAAAAAAAAAAAGCAGGGGTAGCAATCATGATATCAAACAAAGTAAAAGCAAAATTAGACTCAATTAAAAGAAGTAACCAGGGAAACTAATTTTCCTCTCTTTAAATTTTTTATTAATTTATTTTGATTTATCAATAATCACTTCCATATGCTTTTGAGTTTAAAATTTTTCTCTCCCTTCCTCCTCACCACCCTCCTCAAGACAGCACACAATCTGATATAGGCTATACATACGCATTCCTATTAAACATATTTTCTTTTCTTTTCTTTTTTTTTTTAGTGAGGCAATCAGGGTTAAGTGACTTGCTCAAGGTCACACATCTAGTACGTGTCAAGTGTTTGGTCTGAGGCCGGATTTGAACTCAAGTCCTCCTGACTTCAGGGCCAGTGCTCTATCAACCGCACCACCTAGCTGCCCCAACATAATTTCACATTAATGGTGCTGTAAGTAAACATTAGAACCAATAGAAGGAGCCACCAGAAACAGGAAACAAAACTCAACAGAAGAGAAAAAAAATAGCAATTCAAATTCCCTGTTTCTTTCTTTGGATTGTCCATCATGAGGCCTTTGGAGATGTCTTAAATCCTTGTATTGCTGGGAAGGGTTAAGTTTATCAATATTAGTCACCACACAACGTGGCTATTATTGTGTACAATGCTCTCTTGGTTCTACTCACTTCACTCAGCATCAGACCATACAAGTCTTTCCAGGTTTTTCTGAAGTCAGCCTGTTCATCATTTCTTACAGCACAATAGTATTCCATACAACTTGCTCATCCATTCCCCAATTGATGAGCATCCTCTCAATTTACATTTCTTTGCCACCACAAAAAGAGCTGCTATGAATATTTTTGTACATGTGGGTCCTTCTCCCATTTGCATGATCTCTTTAGGATATAGCCCTAGAAGTGCTATTGCCGGGTCAAAGGGTACACACACTTTTATAGCCCTTTGGGCATAGTTCCAAATTGCTCTCCAAAATGGTTGGATCATTTCACAACTCCACCAACAATGCATTAATGTTCCAATTTTCTCACATCTTCTCCAACATTTATCATTTTCCTGTTTTGTCATGTTGGTCAATCTGATGGATGTGATGTGATACCTCAGAGTTGTTTTGATTTGCATTTCTCTAATCAATAGTGATTTAGAGCATTTTTTCATATGACTATAGATGGCTTTAATTTCTTCATCTGAGAACTGTCTGTTCATATCCTTTGACCATTTATCAATTGGGGAATGACTTGTATTCTTATAGATTTGACTTAATTCTCTATATATTTTAGAAATGAGGCCCTCATCAGAGAGACTGGTGGTAAAAATTCTTTCCCAGTTTTCTACCTTCCTTCTAATCTTAGTTGCATTGGTTTTGTCTAGGAAAAAACTTTTCAATTTAATGTAATCAAAGTTATCCATTTGCTTTTCTTAATGTTCTCAATCTCCTGTTTGGTCATGAATTCTTCTGTTCTCCATAGATCTGATAGGTAAACTATTCCTTGCTCTCCCAGTTTGCTTATAGTATCAACCTTTGTATATAAATCATGAACCCATTGTGACTTTATTTTGGTATATGGTGTTAGATTTTGGTCTACGCCTAGTTTCTGCCATACTCTTTTCCAATTTTCCCAGCAGTTTTTTTCAAATAGTGGGTTCTTATCCCAGACACTGGTGTCTTGGAAAATCAAATAATAGATTACTATAGTCATTGACTACTGTGTCTTGCATATTTAACCTATTCCACTGATCCATCACTGTATTTCTTAGCCAGTACCAAGCAGTTTTGATGATTGCTGCTTTATAATATAATTTAAGATCTAGAATAGTTAGGTCACCTTCCCCTGCATTTCTTTTCATTAGTTCTTTTGATATTCTGGACCTTTTGTTCTTCCAAAAGAATCTTGTTATTATTTTTTCTAACTCTATAAATTAATTTTTTGATAGTTTGATTGGTATGGCACTGAATAACTAAATTAGCTTAAGTAAAATTGTCATTTTTATTATATTAGCTTGGCCTACCCATGAGCGGCTGATGTTTTTCCAATTATTCAGATCTGATTTTATTTGTGTGAAAAGTGTTTTGTAATTGTGTTCATAGAGTTCCTTGGTTTGTTTTGGGAGGTAGACTCCTAAATATTTTATAATGTCTACAGTAAGTTTAAATGGAATTTCTCTTTCTATCTCTTGCTGTTGGGCTTTGTTGGTAATATATAGAAATGCCGATGATTTATGTGGGTTTATTTTGTAGCCTGCAACTTTGCTAAAGTTGAAACTAATTTTACTGAAAGGTATCATACATAATGAAGTAATTTTAAAACTAAATATATATGCACCAAATGTAAGAGCATTCAAATTCTTAAAGGAAAAGTTAAATGAATTATAGGAGGAAACAGACAAGAAAATAAATGGACACCATTAATGAGCTCCCTAAGGAAACAAAAATCTCCAGGGCCAGATGGATTCACAATGAAATTCTACCAAACACTTAAAGAACAATTAATTCCAATATTATATAAAATATTTGGAAAAGTAGGCAAAGAAGTAAATGACTTTTATGACACAAATTTGGCAATGATGTCTAAACCAGAAAGAGCAAAAACAGAAAAATAAAACTATAAACCAATTTCCCTAATAAATACAATAATATGTATCAATATACAAGAACTTTAAATGAATTAGTAGCATTATTAACAAATTACAAGCATGGAGATTCCAACAGTATATCACCACATACATACATACACAGACATATATATGTATGCATATGTATATATGTATATATATAAGTATATATGAGTATATATAAGTATATATCATACATAAATAAGTGTGTATATATGTGTATATATAAGTGTATATGTATGTATGTATTGTGTGTATTTGTATATATATATATGTATATATATATACATACATATGTGTGTGTGTGTGTATGTGTGTGTATACTGTGAGCAAGTAGGATTATACCTGGAATGCTGGGATGGTTCATTTTCAGGAAAACTTTCAACATAATTGACCATATTAATAAAAAAAAAACAAAATAGTTTGATTATATCAATAGATGCATAAAAAGCTTCTGACAAAATATAATATTCATTACTATTATGAACACTAGAAAGCATAGAAGTAAAGGGAGCTTCCCTTAAAATGATAAGTAGTATCTTTCCAAAATCATCAGCAAACATTATCAGCAATGGTGATATACTAGAAGCCTTTGTGATAAGATCTGGGGTGAAGCAAGAATATCCATTATCATCACTATTATTCAATGGCATCTAAAAATACTACCATAGCAACAAAAAGAAAAAGAAATGGAAGGAATTAGAATAGGCAATGAGGAAACAAAATAGCACTCTTTGCAAAAAATATGATGATATACTTAGAGAATCCTAGAGAACGAACTTTAAAAAAAAAAAACTAGTTGAAATAATTAACAAACCTCAGCAAAGGTTCAGGATAAAATAACCTCACACAAATCATTGACATTTTTATGTTTTTGCACCAAAGTCCAGCAAGAACAGATGGAAAGAGATTTTATTTAAAATAACTGTAGGCAATATAAAATACTTGAGAATCCATCTGCCAAGACAAACTAAGGAACTATATAAACAAAATCGCAAAACACTTTTCACACAAATAAAGTCAGATCTAAACAATTGGAGAAATATTAATTACTCATGGGTAGGGTATGCCAATATAATGAAAATGATAATTCTACCTAAATGAATATACTTATTTGGTGCCATACCAATCAATTTACCAACAATATTTTATAAAGCTAGACAAAATTATAACAAAATTCATCTAGAAGAACAAGACGTCAAAAATATTAAGGGAATCAAAATGAAGGAAAGTGGCTTAGCAGTAGCAGATTTCAAACTGTATTACAAAGTGGTGATCATTGAAACAATCTGGTACTGGCTAAGAAATAGTGTGGTGGATCAGTGGGATAGATTAGGTACACAATGCATTATAGTAAATAAACATAGTAATCTAGTGTTTGACGAAAGTAATGGTCCAAGATTTTGGGCCAAGACATCACTATTTCACAAAAAAAAAAGCTGGGAAAGCTGGAAAGCAGTGTAGTAGAAACTAGGTATAGACTGACATTTCCCACCATATTCTTAGATAAGGTCAAAATTGGTACATAATTTAGACATAAAGAATGATGTCATAAGCAAATGGGGGGCATGGAATATTTTTATCTGTCAGATTTATAGATAAGGGAATAATTTAGGACCAAGCAAGAGATAGAGAACTTTATAGAATGCAAAATGGATAATTTTGATTACATCAAATTAAAAAAGGTTTTGCACAAACAAAATCAGTGCAGCCAAGATTAGAAGGGAAGCAGAAAATTTGGGGATTTTTTTTTTACAGCAAGTGTTTCTAATAAATGCCTCATTTCTAAAATACGTAGAGAATTAAGTCAAATTTGTGAGAATACTAGTCATTCCCCAAATGATAAATTGTCAGTGGATAAGAACAGGTAGTTTCCAGAAGAAGAAATTAAAGCTATCTATAGTCATATGAAAAAAAGTTTTAAATCACTATTGATTAGAAAAATGCAAATCAAAACAATTTTGAGGTACCACATTACACCTATCAGATTGGCTAACAGGATATAAAAGGAAAATAAAAAATGTTGGAGGTGATGTGGAAAAATAGCGATATTAATGTACTGTCGGTAGAGTTGTGAACTGATCCAACCATTCTGCAGTGCAAACTGGAACTATGTTCAAAAGTTATAAAACTGTGTATGCCCTTTTACCCAGCAATTGCCCTATTAGGTCTGTACCTCAAAGTGATAAAAGAAAAAAAGAAAAAGGCCTATCTGTGCAAATATATTTATAGCAGGTCTTTTTGTGGTGGCAAAAAATTCTGAATTGAAGGAATACCCATCAACTGGGGAATGGCTGAACGAGTTGTGGTAGATGATTGTAATGGAATACTATTGTGCTACAAGAAATGACAAGCAGGATGTTTTCAGAAAAATCTGGGAAGACTTACAAGAACTAATGCAAAATGAAATGAGCAGAACCAGGAGAACATTGTACACAGTAACAACAATATTGTACAATGATCAACTGTGAATGATTTAGGTATTCTCATCAATGAAATTATCCAAGACAATCCTGAAGAACTTATGGAGAAAAATTCTATCCACCTCCAAAAAAGAACTGATGGTGTTTGAATGCAAATTGAAATGTATTCTTTAAATTTTCTTTATGTAAAATTAAATATTAATTTGGTTGTTTATACTTTATTCTATTCTGTAGTTGATTCCATTTTGTATTTCTATTATGTATTTTAAATAACAACTTAAGCCATTTTCTCTGTCTCTGAGTAGAGAAGTTCACGATTTGAAAAGTTCAATTTCCTTCTCTCAAGTTAGTTGCAAAAGTTTAGTTTTCTAAGGAAATTGTTATCTCAGCACCACCTACAAATCACTTTGTGGCAAGGAAACTTATTGTCCTTCATAAGTTCACCTCCTGAGAAACTCAATGACATCTGTATGCAGTCTCTGAAGCCCTACAAGCTGGCCTGATATGTTATCACAAGATACACTGTCCATCTTAACCCATGCTTACAATTATAAAGAGGTATTATCTCATTCCCAGGAGCCAGTGAGTCTGTTATCCCTGGTCTGTTATCAATAATCTCAGGATGCAGATGGGCCCTATAAACCAATAAAGCATTTATCTAAGAGAGAAATAGATGGTCTTAGTCCCATGTGAGTATTAGCCCACTTTTCTTAATGTAACTATGTAACTATTCATGTTGTCCTCACCCCCATGATGCTGCGCACCCTATAACCATGTATTATTTCCTCACCTACCCTTGTCTAGTCTTTGTTCTATGGCTATAGAAAGGAGCTAGGCCTCCTCTTCATGGTCTATTGGCCTAACTAAGGTAGTCATTTCACTCACTTTATTAACAGGTTCATACCCTACTGGTATCTTGTGAGGAGAGAAGTGCCTCAGTTTTCCTTTGTCAAATTTCATTTGTGTTATTTATTTATTTAGTCTATATTTTCTTTTGCAACAAGTATAATATGGAAATACTTTGCAGGACTGCTCATTTATAATCTATATAAAATTGCCTGCCTTCTCAAGAAAGGGGGGAGAAGCTAGGGAGAGCAAATGGGACTTAAATATTTTTTCTAAAAAAAGTTTGAAGTTTTTGTTTACATGTAATTGAGAAGAAAAATTTAAAAAATAATGAGAAAAATATACTTTTATACTTGATAATCTCTATGAAAAGTTGAGAAATAGCAGATGGGGAAAATATGTGAAAAAATATTGTTCAGAAGAAAGAAATGAGAAAGGCCCAAAACTTGTACAATAGACAGAAATTTCATGTTTTTATATGATGAGTACTTTCTTAAAAAAAAATATTAGTTGGCATTGGATATTGCTAGCATCAAATATCTCTAAAAATGAAACTGTATTTTAACAGACAGAAAAAGACTTCTAATGGACATTAGAGTTATTCTTGAGTCAGCTTTCTATGCAGTCAGACCACTGACTCATCAAAGCTAAGAGAATAATTTAGGCTATCCAAGAAAAAAAATAAGAGTAATGAGAAAATGAGCTATTGAAAATTTTTAAAAATGGGATAGGAACAACAAAAGTGACATAGCATAACAATATAATCCAGAATTTTAATGACTATAAATTGATTATTAAAATAAAGAGACCAAAGGAAAACAGAAATCACCTTATTTTTCAGATATTTGACTTACTTGCCAAATGGAGAAATGTGTGCCAAAAGGTATATAGTATTAAAATATAAGCTCATCTGTACAATCATATGAAGCATGACAGATTATTATTCATATTATTTCATAACAGAGCAAGGAGTAGAGGTAAAGAAAGCTCAACAAAATGTCCAGATAAGCAAGGTCATTTCAAGGAAATTCAAGAATGGAAAGAAGTCCACAAACAAAATGAAAATGGCAGAGTTGCAAAAATTATGACTTTTTTTCTCTATTTTGGACAGTGGAACCATAACATTTGGATTCTAACATCATAGTCTGTAAAATGTTTACAGAGGAAGAAAAATAACCCTAGAGAACAAAGATGGGGAAAAAAATGGTGTAATTGAACAAGCAATTATTAAACAGATTATGTGTGTATACATATATATGTATATACATATATGTATGTTTACATATGTATATATACACATATACACATAAATACATACATATCTATCTGTATCTATATCTATCTATCTATGAAAGGTGATAACTATTGGCTTATATTCCTACTCTCCCATTGATACAAAAATCTTTATAATGTCATCTATCTATATCTATATCTATCTATCTATATTTATATCTGTATCTATCTATCTATCCATGAAAGGTGATAACTATTGGCTTATATTAATACTCTCCTATTGATATAAAAATTTTTATAATGTCATCTATCTATATCTATATGTATCTACATTTATATCTATCTATCTGCATATATATGTATGTGTATATACATACATACATACATACATACATATCTATGTATATATATATAGCTAGCTATATATAGCTATCTATACCTATCTATCTAGATTGAGGTCATCGTAGATGAGGATATTGGTAGGGAACAAGCAGGCTTTCATAAATTATATTCAATAATGGACATCTCACAATTAACTGAAAGATGTGCTAATTGTTGGTTGATTATGAAACAATATCTGACTCAATAAAACAAAATGCCACCATACAAACTCTATTATAACAAAATTTCTCCAATCCACAAATCAATATCATTCAAGATTCCTTAGAAAATGAGAAATGTATTCTCCCCAAAATATTTGCCAATGTGATGGAATAGATCCAGCACAAAATACAGGCTCAATAAGGATTCCCAATGGCTAGTCTCTTTCTCCCTCATGAAAATGCTGGAAACAGATCATTAGTAGAAAGAAGAACCTGGCTAGGAGATTGGTATACCTAGCAACAAGTAAATCAAAAGGTAGATCTCTTTCAGTGGAAAGGAAACATTTCCTTGGCAGCTCTCATTATTACAAAACCAGTGACTGAAAAGATGGTTACATTGGCATTTCCACAGAAATTTTTAAGGGTGCCAAGAAATAGGGAGATTGCTGGTGCATGAATGGTGGCAATACAAAAACTGGTCATCATTTCTATGGCAAGTGAATGAAGATTGTTTTACTTAGAATCAGCTGGAATTTGAGTGAGACTTGAAGGAGGAGGAAACAGTGGGTAAAGGATCCAGAGGCTGGGAGGGAGAAGGCAGCTTCAGAATCCAGACACTGACCCTTCATATCCTCTCTGAGTTAGGGATTACAGGGTGTGGGATTCCTCACAGAACGGGGGGGCAGGGTCATACTTCATTTGCTGCTGAACCTGTCACCCTCACCCATATAAAACAAAAATTGAGGAAACTATTCCATCTAGTTTATTAGTGCCTGGTTGAACTGTATCAGCTGAGCTCACTTCTGGCTTTTCTTTTAGGCTAGAGTGGTAATGCTCCATTGCTGCCAGCACTGAGTATTCTTGACTCAGTCAATGCAACACAAGCGAGCACCCTTAGGACATAGAGACTCAAGGATAACTTGATACACAATGGAGTGGCTATAAAATGAAACATTTCACTTCATTAATGTTCTCTAAAATGACAAATCGCTTCCCAAGGTATATTCTCTTTGAGGTGTCAAAGTGCCACCCTGTCAACAGAAAGGAAGAACCCACTAAATCCAGAGAGAGCCCTGTCTCATCTTCCCTGTCTTTGTTCTTCATCAATATTTAGTGAATTTAAACCTTGCTCCCCATCCTCAGGTGATAGACTATATGTATATACACGAGAATATATACAAATTTGCAGATTGAGAGCTGGGATGGACCTTAGAGGTCATGTATTCCAATACCATTACCTTATAGACAAATAAACTGAGGATCAGAGACATTAGATATTTTCACCAATGTCACACAGATAAAACTAGTAGACCTAGGATTTGAATCCATGCCCTCTGATTTTTAAGCAAAAATTCATTTAACTGTATCACAGTCAAGGATCAGGCATGTTAAGTGATCCTACTATTTTTTTTTACTATTATTTACTATAATTTATTCTCTCTGAGAAGATGCACTTTAAATGAAGATAATTACAAGCAGATATAACTACTTTGACATAAAATATTTCATCCTACAATCTCTCTTTGCTTTTTTGTGCACATACACTCAAACATAAACACTTATATATTCATATATTTTGTCAATAGACAAAACCGTCCTTCCAGGTATTCTTAAATTCTCATACTTTTCTAGCATCTATTAAGTCACTGCTATGTGCCAATATTGCTATGTGTGTTTGTATATAGTGTATGTATATGTATGTGTATATGTGTATGTGTTTGCATATGCATACAAACATATGTGTCAAGTACTTATTACATGTGGATATACAGATAGATAGATAGATAGATAGATTCAAACACACATCTATTCATTCTCTGATTTCTTCATTATTCTATACTAAGGTTTAATTGGGGTAGGGGAATTCCAGTGTGAAAGATCCTACTACCAATATAGAGGATTTACCCATCTGTAATTTATAGTCAGTCCATTGAGAAGTTATGGGGCTTACCCGTGGTTACACAGCCAGTACATGGCAGAGGTAAATCTTGAACCCAGATCTTCCTGACCTCAAGTCAGACATTCCAGTCACTACACCAAACAGACTTTCATGTGCATCAGTGAGATGGTAGTGGTGGGACAGGTCACAAATGAAGAGAAACCATGAGATAAGGCTTGGATAATATTTTTTAATCCATTTTACCTAAGAGTCTTAGTTCATAATACCTGCTAAAGTAATGGTTCTTACCCCCAAGGTACCCATATATACATTTCAGAGGGCACATGATTTTGAATGGAGAAAATTTGCATCTCTATGTTAACTAACCTCAAATGGAAATTTGATATTTCTATCAATAATAAATTTTTTAAAAATGATTCTAAGAAGGGGTGTATAGGTTTGCCAAAAGGGATTCATGACACGAAAATGATCAAGAATTCCTGCTCTAAAGAAACTTCAAAATATTTTACGATATGGCCTTATTTATTATCCTTTACCATGAAAGGCTATATATAAATGTGGCTATATCTAGTTAATTATGATTCTGCATTTATGTGTCAGTCATATCTATAGTGTGATTAATATATTAGCAGTAAGTATGCAGAGACAGCAGCAGGAGTACTTTTTATCACCGATGGGCCCAATTTTAGTCAGTCTTTTGTTCATTGCTATATGTTAACCTCCTAGAATCAGGCAATCTCTCTTGGTTTCCAACCATTCCTCTTAGACTAAGAAGAGCTGATGGGAAGAGTACTTTAGCACAGGATGAGGGTAGCCCATGGAGGCTAGCAGATAAGAAAAAATGAGAATGATAAAAATGAACGGAGATCAAACACACAGGCCCAGAGAAATACAGATGCCCTGTGGAGACCAGTGAATTGCTGTTTCCCAGGGAAGTTGAAAATGGGAGGGCAGAGAAAAGCACGTAAAAAAGAATGAAATAATCATACACAGGAAGTCTGGGGAGAGAGATGTAGGAAAGAATTCTAAAAAAGAGACATTGAACAATAGCATCAAAGAAAAAGGCTAGCAGATAAGTGTGTGAAGAGTCAATACAATGCAAGCATGATGGGCTTACAGTATATATGTTAGTATTTCAAAGATTTGGAGGACTGGAGGTAGCTTTGATGCCAACAACTACCATACATAATGAAGGGGAGGAAAGAACATAACTGTCTTCAGAACTGTAACATCTATTTGTCTGTAGGGGAGGAGAGATGAGATTGGGGAAAAGAATATCATGGAACAGGTAGAAAGACCAAGAGAGTTGAGCGTGAAAGTACAAGAGAGACCTTATCTATACCACCAGGTTAAAAATGTATAAAGAAATATAAAGATTTATGAGAATGGGAATGATGAAAAGAGTAAAGGAGAACATAAGAAAAGAAAGGGATCATAGAGTGGTCCAGAAAAAAAGTTAAAATTTATAGTTCATAGCATTTCAACTGAACAAAAGCATACCTAATAGGAAAAGTATATTTTTTAAAAATAAAATTGGTATCAAATTAGGTCACTAAAATTCTACAATTAAGTAATCCTGAAACAAGATATGCCATATTTTTTTTCACAAATCACAAACTGATTAATCAATTAATATTTCAAGCTGCATGCTATGTGTCAGATTCTGTGTTAAGTTCCAGGAACGCAAAGGAAAAAAAAAAGTTAAATTAAGTGACTGAGTATTACAAGCAGCATTGAGACTAGGCCCTTCTCACTCCAAATCAGCATTCTTTCTAAGAAGTCATGGGTTCTCTCATAAAATAATCATTCCTATGAAAATGGACAAATATCACTGTGTTCCATTCTTCACTATGTGCCTGAAATAATACTAATATTACTACTACTACTACTACTACTACTACTACTGATGATGATGATGATGATGATGATAATGTATTTAGGATTGAGATAATCCCAGAGAAGGAAGAAAGACAACGGAAATACTGTTAGAGTAAATCAAGTTGCCATGAATGATGTCAGAATAACCAGAGAAAGAAAGAAACATACCTAGCTGTAAGGTAGAAATAACCAGGGCAAAGGCTCCAAGAGAAGCAAAGGGCAAAGATCAACTAAAGGGACAGGGAAACTAGAAACAAAAAAGAGGAATGTGTAAACAAAAAAAGATGTACCAGACCTTGGCACTATGATTGGACAGCTATGCAGAGCTGAAATGGAAAACCCAGAAGGCAATGGAGAGATAGACCCAAAGAAGTTTGAATTGTTACACGACATGATTGCAAGTAAACAGAGGATTTAAGCCAAGAGCACAGAAGAGCCAGCAAACTCAGACCTATAATTCAGCAGTGTGCTGATTCAGGACAGCATCCTGGAATTGGCTTTCTACAGCCTATTAGTGAAAGAGTGGTAATTTACTTCAAATAGCTAGGAACTGGCTTTATTGACTCTGAAAATACACTGGGATTGATGAAATTCAGAAATTTACTTGCTGGCCTACCACTTTACATTCTACTCTATGGGGGACAGAGAAAAATGAGGAAGAAGGATGAAGGGAAAAAAGGGGGAGAGGGAGATGGAAGGAATAAGAGAGAGGAGAGAGGAAGAGGAGAAGATGATAACGAAGATGATGATGATGACAGTAAAGAAGATGATGAAAACAATGACAATGAGGAAGAGAAAGAAAGATAAGACAGACTAGAGCTGATGACTTAAAATACAGTGGAACCCAAAGAGGGATAGTTAGCAGTGACAGCCTGTAGAGTACCACTGAAATGAAATCCTGTATTTTCAAATAGACTGATTATCTTTTCCCCTTTATTCTCTTTGGTTAAATTAGCTTTATCTCCCCCACCCCATTCTGGTTTAATTTCCTTAAATTAACTCTTTTTATAATGTATTTTTCAATTAACTAGCATTTATTTCATTCCCTTTCCACTCCCCCAAAAAACAAACAAAAAGTCACAAATATACATATTCAAATAACACACAATCCTTCACTGATAATATCTCAAAATGTATGTGTCATTCTGCAAATTACATCTATTGTTTCTCCTTTAGGAGGTGGGTAAACCTCAGTTACTCTGGCATCTTTGTGTTATTCTGAATTATTAAATCTTTTGAAGTTTCTTTTTTTCCTTTTTTTAAAAATTGCTCCTTCAAGATCCTTAGTCATTCATGTTCTCCTTCTCTCCTCTTCTTTAATATACTTCAATTTCAGTTTTGTTGACAACGAAAAAGGTGGCTTTACATAAACAAACTTTAGCCCCAATTCCAACATTTTGGGAAAAGTCACAGAATACCTTCCCTTATTCTGCAATGTATTAGCTATTTACTCATTTATTCTTTATTTTCACTTTATCTACTCCAAAACTTCTGTGCTAGAATACAGTTCCTTTAGGAACTAACGATGACAAGTTATTCATTTCACGTGTGTTATCTTTTGAAGCAATACTCATATTCCCAAATGAGACACTACCAATACTACCAAACACTACCAATCTCCAACAGGCATAGTTTGTGCATCCACAGAATTTCTCCAGTACTTCCTCTAAAATTCAGATGTGAGTGGATAAGAGTAGAGAACAGCAAGCTATCACTTCCCTTATCCTAGTTATCATATTCCCCATACAGCCCAAAATCACATTCACTTTTGTTGGCTGTTGCATATTACAGTGCTCATTCCTCTTGACTTTGAACTTCATTAAACACTCAGATTTTTTGCAGACAAACTTTTCCCTATTGCTCCTAGGACTGCCTTCTGGAAACAACCAGAGTAAGCTGAATCCCTCTTCAACATGAGAAACCTTCAAATTTGTGAAGAGAGCAATCAGTGAAGTTATTGTGTCTTGCTAGATGTTTTATGACTACAGAATATCCACCACCCCTGACTAAAATATCTCCCTTCTATCTCATTAAATGAAATCTTATACTTTCAGCCTGCATGGGTTTATGGAGGGGTGCATTTCATCTGCTAGTATCCTTTCATCTATGTAATAAAAATGCATTCGATTAAACAGAGCACATGAGATTTCTGGTTATAGGAAGGAAGGAAGGAAGGAAGGAAGAGAGGGAGGGAGGGAGAAAAGGAGGAGGAAAGGAGGGAAGGAGGGAAGAAGGAAGAAAGAAGAAAGGAAGTAGAGATGGGAGGAGGGAGGGAGGAAGTAGGATGCACTAAGAACTTGCTATGTGCTAGGTACCATGCTTAACTCTGGGGATACATGTAAAAGGAAGCAGAATAAGCTTTGTTCTCAAAGAGTTTGTGTTCTAAACAGGGAAGATGCCATATAAAGGGAAGCAAGAAAGGGGGGAGGGAGGGAGGTATAGTTTGGAATAGTCAGTAAATGGCATAGTGACGTGATACTGGACAAGCTCATATATCAAAACCTTGAGCTCCCATCTCTCAAAGGTGAGAGGACAAAGATCCAGTGGGATGAAGATGAGGCAGATGGTCAGAGTGTAGGCTGAATATTTTAGAAATGGCCAGGAGGAGGAGTCTTTTGCCTTGGCTATTGTTGTCAACAAAGGAGACATAATGGCCAATAGATGGCCCAAGCGTGGAAGAACCAGGTGCTCTGCTCCTTTGGACAACTTCTCTGCCTCCCAAACAGCCATGTCACGGCAAACTCCCAATCATGTGAGTGCAGCGTGGATCACATATGGCAGCAATCACACTCCATCTTTGGAAGCATTTGACAGTGCTTACTGTGAGTGTACAAATCACGAGCCTTTTTGGTCATGCAGTGAGAGCTCTATTTAGCAAGACAAAATTACTCCAAGAGCTGAGAATCTATCTGGCAGGCGTTCCGTTGTGAGCTGTGGCGCAGCACAGGACATGTACAAGGAAACATGATGAACCCAAATGGTAAGAATACTGTGAAAGACTTTCTGTGTCCTTAGGCTCCAGGCATGATTATCTGGTGTGGGATCCTAAATCTAATGCTGGAAGGGACCTCAGAGGACAGCACACCTTTATTTTAGAAGTCAGGTGACTGATGCCCAGGAAGGCCCAAGGTCATATGGGAAATTAATATCGTTGGTGAGATTTGAACCAACATCCTTGGAATCAGAGCCAGAATTGTTTGCATGATGCCATCCTGTTCTCAGTGGGACAGGCTTTCCAAGAAAACCTGCCATATTTCAAAACAGGAGAAGATTGGTGTTCAAATGTTTAAATGAACAAACATTTATTGAAAATGCATTATAGGCACTGTAAGAATATAAGGACAAAGAAATATAAAAGAATATTAAGGATGTGAATATAAATTAGGCCCTACCCTTAAGGACCTTATATTATACTCAGAGAAAAAAGTATATAATGTACATACATAAGTAAAAAGTACACACATGTAAAATATGTGCAGTAAATATGGATATTTGCCTATACACGTATATACTGGCAAATACATATACATATGTACAGATACAAATACTATATACATTTACTGTGCGTGTGTGTGTGTGTGTGTGTGTGTGTGTGTGTGTGTGTGTGTTTAGGTGTGTAGGTAGCACAATACATAGTGTGCCGGGCTTGGAATCAGGAACAGCTGAGTTCAAATATGGCCTCAGACACTTATGTGTCTGTGTGACTCTGAGCAAGTCACTTAACCATATTTGCCTTAGTTCCCTCATCTGTAAAGTGGGGTTAATCGTAGCACCTACCTTTCAGGATTGTTGTCAGGATCAAATGAGATAATCTTTGTAAAGTGCTTAGCACTGTGTCTAGCACATAGTAAGTCCTATATAAATTTTAGCATGTGTGTGTGTGTATGGGCATAGGCTTATCTAATTATATATATATAATTATTAATTATATATATAGTATTAATTATATATATATAAAGAAAATGCTGAAAATTGGGGAAATCAGAAAAAGCCTCTGGCAGCAAATGGTTCCTGAGCTGTACTTTGAAGGAAGCTAGGGATCCTATAAGGCAAAGGTAAGAAGGGCTAGCAGCCTGTGCAAAGGTGAGAATATCCCAAATGAAATGCCATGAATTATCTACATTGAATGGCAAGTAGATCAGTGTGACTGCAATCTGGAAGGCAAGAGGGGCAGTAAAATAGGGGAAGATGGAGCTTTAACAGATGTTATTAACAAGAATGTTGCTATTCTATGGGGCAGCTAGGTGGAGCTACAGTGGACAGAGGTTTCGACCTGAAGTCAGGAAGACCTGAGTTCATATCCAGCCTCGGACACCAGCTATGTGACCCTGAGCAAGTCCATTAACCCCTGTCTGCCTCAGTTTCCACATCTGAAAAATGAGCTGGAGAAGAAAATGACAAACTACTCCAGTATTTTTGCCAAGAAAACTCCAAATGGGATCATGAAGCATTGAATACACCTGAAACAATTGAAGAACAGAGGCTCTGGCACATTGGAGTAGACTGAAATGACTGAACACATGCTAGTCTATACCTCACCTTTATACTGTCTCTTGCAATGTTTCAAGAACATTTCGCCATTATCTATTGAGGCAGGCATTAATATCATTATTCCCATAGTGTATCCAAGAAAATTGAGGTTCCAAAGCTTGAGTAAGTAACCCAAAGTCACACAAATAATGTTAAAACTCGGACTGGAATTCAGATCTTCTTCTTCTGACTTCAATGACCTTTGTACACTATACCATGCTGTCTCACGAGGAGAATGAGAACTAGGATTTACAAAATGCATTGAAGTCTTTAATCAAAGCCTGACTAATGGGTGGGAAGGGGTGAGGGAGGTTAAACAAGATAAAGATATATCTGATTTGCTAGTATTATAATGAACTAAATTAATTATAATGGTAATGTGGCATTATGGGAAGAAGGATGAACTCAGAGTCATGAAGACCTGGGTCTAAGTCCTGACCTTGACACATAATAGGTATCTTTGATACTTCCTAGCTATGTGCCCTGGGAAAGTCACAACTTCTGTCTTAGTTTCCTGATCTGTAAAATAGGGATAATAAAAGCACTTATCACTCAGGGGTGTTGAGAAGATAAAATAACATACTATTTGTTAAACACTTTACAAACTTTAAGCAGTTTAAGCTGAAGCTAGCTTTTATATATGCACACCCACATACCTACACGTACACAACCACACATATCTATCTGTCTGTCTATCTATCTACACACAAAAATTGTTTGAGAATATTTGCTGGTTGAAGGATCATAGGAACTAATGTTAGAAGGGATCTCAGAAATTGATTACAGTGACTCAATTTTCAGGTGAGGGAATTGAGGCAAGGTAGTAAATGATATGTCCAAGGTCATTCCAAGAGTTGGGATTCAAATTCAAGTCCTCAGATTCCAAATCTAGAGCTCTTTCCCCTTCTCCATACTGTCTCCTAGAACTGTTGTATTATCAAAGCTTGATTACTTTAAATACATGTTAACAATATGCCCCAGAGTTTTTAAATGTTTTTTTTTTTCAATTACCGAGCATTTAGTTTTTCTTCTTCCCATCTCCTTTTACCCTTGGGGTAAAAGTAAACAATCCCTTCACAATAAATATGTATATTTAAGCTAAACAGATTTCCATATTGGCCATGTTCAAAACCGTGTCTCATTCTGCATGTTTAGACCATCGTGCTCCCAAATCTGATTTGAGAAGAAAGTCATTAACCTGAAGATCCAAATGGCATACTCTTATTCATTCAATGACTTTTACATTGAAATAGCAAAAAATGAAACTCCTCCCTAACAGGTCAGGAAAGGAGATAAGAGAGGCATTTTGATAAGGTTGTGTTGCCCTGGAAAGTCTCCACATCATAAACCTTATCTTTATTAAAATGTAAATTTGCCTCTTGTTTTCAGTTTTGTGATTTTTCATTCAAATAAGATCGTCATTCCGTGAAGCGCTTCTGATAAATGTCAAATGAAGTCACAAATGCGTGGCTTTCGAGAAACAGAAAAAGGCTCTCTTACTTCTTGGGGATCAGCCGTTCTGGGGTCCCCTTCAGTCACCCTTTTTGATCATAGTACTCATTCTCCCCAGACTGCACACAGCCTCATGATCCAGCTGCTAAAATGTTCTCATCAGCCTTCATGAAAATGAGGCGAGGATTTGTCAGTGGGTTATTTTTATTCCTGGCCACATTAATGCAAGTCCTAAAGTAATCAGTTTGCATTATGGGGCCTTTCATGCTGCCTGGCCAGATTTGCAGCTTGCTTGCTTGATCTAGTCTCATGCTTGTGAGACAGCTGTTAGGCATTTAGCTAATATAATTCTAATCCTCAAGGGAATTTGGGTTTGCCCAAGAAAAGCTGCACACAGGCACTCTAGTTGGACAGGAGAAACATCTTAAGTCACTCGTAATTTTTTTTTTTTTTTGAAATTAGCTCCAGCATTTCAGTGAACAGGTTCATTATAACTGTCTGACTAATCAGAGTATAATAGCTGTTGGCTACCATTTGTTTCTAATTTTAATTTTCTCTGGGGTATGTTTAACATGTTCTATTATATCTTTCCGACATATCATGTTGACTTCAAGGGCTATTAAGTGAAATCCTTTTTTTAAAATTTTCTTTAATGTATTCCATGTGTAAAGATTCTCACACGCCTTCTCTGATTTTGATTTGACACTATCTTTTCTTTTATCTCTACTTATTAAATCTTAAAGAAAATAGACAGATAGATAGATACATAGATCATAGATAGGTAAGACTTTTGATGGTGTGCCTGCCAAGAGATGGTATCTGTAAGAGGCAATTCAGTTGTTGCATTCAAATTCAGTTCACAGAGAGACAAACTTAATTGGCAAAAAAAAATCAAGAAATATAATTGTTTAAATTGTGAACTTTTCTTAAAACAGTAGATTATAATGAAAGGCATCAATTTATATTGTATCATGTTGTCATGTTGGTAGTTCCAGCCTGAATGAATACTTTATCTTGTTACTAAAGAGAAAATAAAATAGAAAGCCAGAAATAAAAGCAAGGGAAAAAAGATAAGAAGGAGGAGGAACATTATGGTGTATGGATTATAAAAAATATAAACTCTGAATATACAATTTATACACATTTATATGTATACATTTATATACATTTTGGGTATAATATGGAAATTCATGCTTAAAATTCCTCATTAAAATGCATATTATTATACTTACAATACTATGAATAACTGACATTTTCATATAACTTTAAGATTTACAAAGCATTTTATATATAATATTTCACAGCATCCCTGTAAGTCAAGTGCTATTATTAGCTCCATTTCACAGATAAGGAAATTGAAGGTGAGGGGTTTTTTTTCCATTTAAATTGCATATTTTATTTCTCGCAATCCCAGCATAAGCAGTTTACTGCTCGCCCTCATCCCATGCCCACTGCTATGCCCAATTTCTAGCAGGCTTAGACCCTGGGCACCCTCCTTACAGCATACAGTGATGAGAGCTCCTGAAACTTGGACACAAATGCTTCTTCATGATGAATGTGAATAAACAGTCCCAGTGAATCTTAAATCAGTTTGAATGTGCAGTGCAACTTGCACCTTCTGAATGCGCTGTTGTAGAGTGTGAGTCTGAGGGAGAGAAGCTAATATTGCTTTTATTATCTTACCCTTTCAACATTAAATAGAGACCAAGATAGAAATGGATCCAATGTTTCACCACAAATATGTCTTCTTATGTAGCCTAAGCTGAGAATGGCCTGTAAATGGGTGCCCACAAAATGCAACATTTGAAATTTTCTCCAATCAAAATAAGAAATAAACCAGTATGATCTTACTTCTATTAAATTTTGAAGGCTTACAACAGTTAAAATATTTTTGCTTCTATATATAAAGAATAAAGAAATATTGTTTTCATAAGATACGAGAGTAACCAATTTCACCCTTGAGTAAAAGTAAAAACTGTGATTCTTTTTAAAAAATTAGTCCCAAGTCGCATTTAGGAACTTAATAGTTTGTTGTTGCACTGACAAGATGACAAATCAAAGTGGAGGGTTTGTTTGCTTTTTGTTTGTTTGTTTGTTCGTTTTGGTTTTGTTGTTGATATTCAACGGTCATGGATGTAGTTTTGGAAATATCTCAATCTTAAGGGAGGGACCTGTTTTGTTTCTACCACATTTGTTCCTTGGGTTGGATGTTTAAGGGTAAGGCACATTTTGCTGGACCTGGGAAGACTACTTTGTAGTCATCAAAGTCAAAATATTCATCCTCTCTCCATTAGCATTCCATTTCCTAATAAACAACTCAGTACTGCAAGATACCTCTGATTCCACCAAATCTTTTTACCTACTTGGATCCTTCCTATGACTTGTCTGTAAAAATGTCCAACTTTGCTCCAAATCATTCAAACAGTGGCACACTCTCTATCATTTCATGTTCCTGTCCTGTTTCTTTCTTTATAAAAGTGAGATTTATCCTTCTTTTTCTCTGGAATTAAATACAGAATATTTTCTTCTTCTCTGCCTTGGCAATGAAGAGCATATCTCATTAGATCTAGATTTTCATACATGATCAAAATCTCTCGGTTTCTATTTCCAAAGTCTTTAGTATATCTTTAACTCCAAAAGAGAAATTCTCAGTGTCTTGACTAATTTCATCAAAGCATCACCCTATTAGTTTCTTCTCTTGAACGAATTTCACATTGGAGAAAAGTTCAGTAGACACCACAATTGCCTGGTTGAATCCATTTTCACCACTATAGGAGATATCAGCTAATTTTAAAACTTCTGATTGCAATTGCTGATCAACATGTCAAATTGACTTAGCTAAGTTTTGAACTCAGCTGATCCAGCTAAAATGAGACCAGCCACGTTCACTTTGTACCCAGAAATAAACAGCTACATAGCAATCTCAGCTACCTTCCTTACATAGTTGAGTCATTTTTCTATTTGTAAACAGGCAAAACACAAGGCAGACTGATCTCCTTACAGGGTTTCTTTGGGATATCCACAATGAATTTGTGCAGGACTTCTT
The DNA here is from genome assembly GCF_900497805.2 of Vombatus ursinus. Taxonomy (NCBI): domain Eukaryota; kingdom Metazoa; phylum Chordata; class Mammalia; order Diprotodontia; family Vombatidae; genus Vombatus; species Vombatus ursinus. The sequence goes on from NW_020954577.1 coordinate 35,572,458, forward strand.
TTGTGTTTCCTTGCAGAGAGCCAAAAAGTACAGCGCTATGATCTACAATAAAGCTAAACTTTCTATCATCATTGTAACAGTCTCTATATATAATTTGTTGTCATATAGATACAATGGTGTATTGATCGGTTTGAAAGGTTCAAAATCAATGTTGAGTTTTGGTTTTTTTTGTTTTGTTTTGTTTTGTTTTGTTTTTTGTTTTCCTTCTTCTGTCACAGGTATTCCAAGTAAACAACCAGACCATTTGGTGGTACATTATTATAAAATTTGAATGTTTGGTGAAAGGATGTAATGGCTCCCCAAACTGAAAGGTAGTTTCCATGAGATTTTATATTGGATGCAGTTCAAAACTCATCAGCTGGCATTTTTGCCCCTTGTGAAATCTGGACTTTTTTGTCATTTTTTTGATAATAATTCATGTATTTTTAGTTTCCAATATTCACTTCCATAATATTTTGAGTTTTGTATTTTCTTCCCTTCCCACTCCCTCCTCCAAGACAGGGTACAATCTGATATAGGCTCTACTTATACATTCGTATTAAGTATAGTTTCCCATTAGTCATGATGTGAAGAATAATTGGACCTAATGGGAGGAATTATGAGAATGAGCAATAAAACAAAATAACGAAGACAACACCAAAAGACTCACAGTGGAAATTGCTATCCACATCCAGAGAAAGAACTATGGAGTCTGCATTCAGTTTCAAGCGTACTTTGGTTCTCCTTTTCCTTGGTTGTTTTGTTTTATTGAAATCTGGTCCTTTGGCAGAATGATCAACAACATCCAATGGTGCCATTGCTGTGGGCTGCTTCCAGGCTCTTGATGAGTTTCTTGATCTTCCAGATCTCTTCACTGCTGTTGGCAGTGCTGGAATTATCAGCCATCTTCTCACCTCCTCCTCTCTAAGGGCCCAGCCCCAGGTCACAGTGCTCCTTGGCTGTGGGAGCCCTGTCTCTTAGGAGCCGCACGTGTTATAATCTGGCTAAGAGAGTTTCAGCAAATTGCCCCAGATTATAGAACTATGAAGGCTCTGCGTGTGATTTGAACCTAAATTGTATAATAGGATCAAAGATGTAGAATTGAAAGCAATTGCCAAAAGCCTCTAACTGCAACATTCTTACTTTATGGAGTAAGAAACTGATCACCACGGAATTTAAAACCAGGCAATTTTGTTATCATTATTGTTATTTAGTCGTTTCCTATTCTTGACGTCATTCATCCATTTTCAGTTGTGTCCAACTCTTCGTGATCCCATTTGGGATTTTCTTGGCAAAGATACAATAGTGGTTAGCCATTTTCTTCTCCAGTTTGTTTTACAGAGGAGGAACAAGAAGCCTTAAGTGACTTGCCCAGGGGCACACAACTAGGAAGTGTCTGAGGCCAGATTTGAACTCAGGAAGATGAGTCTTCCTGACTTCAGGCCCAGTGGTCTATCCACTGGGCCAACCAGCTGCCCAGTAAAGTTAGCAAGCATTTATTAGTACTTATTATATAATAATCATTCTGCTAAGCACTGAGGATATAGAGAAAGGCAAAAATAATCCCAACCTACAAGGAGCTTAGTTTCTAATAGTCGAGAAACATGCAAACAACTTTGTACGTGGAAGATAAATGCAGGAGGGAAGGTAGTAGTATTGGGGGAAGGTAGGAAATGCTTTTCCATTCAAGTATTATTTTAGCTGAGGCTTTAAGAAACCCAAGAAAGTCTGGTGGCAAAGGGAGAATTCCAGACATATAGTGGAGAGCACGAGAAAAATAGCCAATGAAAATGCCTGGAGTCAGGAGATAGAGTCTCGAGCAAGGAAAAGAAGGTAAGCCAGTGTCACTGGATCAGAGAATACATGAAGGTGAATAAGGCATAAGAAGCCTAAAAAAAATTAGGAAAGAGGTGAGGTTATGAAGGACTTTTAAAGCCAAACAGGATTTTTTATCTAGTCACAGAGGTGATAGGGAGTTACTGGAGTTTATAGCATTAAGGATGATATGAATAGACCTGTGTTTTAGGAAGATAATGTTGACAACTGAGTAAAGTATTGACTGGTATGCAAAGAGTCAGGTATGCATTGGATTCAGGGAGACCAACCAGCAAATTCTTATAATAATTTAGGCTTGAGGTGATGAGGGCCTATACCAGGGTGGTAGTAGTGTCAGAATAAAAAACATATGAGAAATGTTGTAAAGGTAAAATCAACAGGACTTGGTAACATCCTGGATAAGGTTGCAGGGGAGCGGTACTGAGTAGTACATGATGATACCTTGTTTATAAAACTATGACTGGGAGGATGATGCTACCCTCAATAGTAATAGGGAAATTAGAAAGTGGGGAGGGTTTGAGGGCAAAGATAATGAGTTCAGTTTTGGAAATGATGAGTTAAATATGTCATGAGATATACAGTTTGAAATATCCAGCAGGCAGTTGGAAATGAGAGACTGGGTATAAAAAGAGAGGATAAGTAGATTTGAGAATGACCAGGATAGAGATGATAATTGAATACATGGGAGCTGATGAGATCAGTAAGTGAAACAATACAGAAGAACCAGAGAAAGGGGACAGCTACCAGTAGTGGGTGTAGCCTGGATGAAGATTCAGCAAATGATTCAAAGACAGAAGGAGGAGAACAAGGAGAGAATGGTGCCATGGGAACTAAACGAGGAAGAGTAGTCAAGGATAAGAGGGAGATTGGCAGGGTAGACACTACAAGGACTCTTTAAGGGCTTCTTACAGCAGGGCAAAGGCAAAAAAAAAACTCAAGAGGACAGGACAATATAGAGTTGAATTGGTTCGTCGAAAAGACGATTGGGTAGGGAGAAGAGTGTAAACAGTGTAGTGTTGACTAGGAAACTACTGAGAGGTCAAGGAATTGGAGGTTACAATGAGGAGGGAGAACATAATCAGACATAGCAATGCAATGGGAGAGGTGGAATGACAACAGATTATGATCAGATGAGGGAATGTCATGAATGTGAAAGTAGTGCATTTGTAGGTGATGGAAAGATCAGGTTGTATCCATCTCTGTGTCTAGCCAAGGTGGAATGGAGGAATAGGCCATAGGAAATGAATAAATTGATGAATTGGGAGGTAAGGGTGTTTGAGGGAGTATCGATGTGTATGCTGAAGTCTCCTATTTTGAGGACAGAATATGGGGTGGAGAGAAAAACTGTGAGTCAATTACTAAACTCATGAAGGGAAGAAGGGTGTTATTCTGGAGGTCGGTAGACAACAACCGTCAGAATTTTGGTTGTGAAATAGAAATAGATTGAATGAATTGTTAAGGAGGAGAGGTTACTAGTGATGGTAAGGGAAGGTGAGTTAAGAAGTGGCAGTAGGGAGCAAGGGGTATACCAATTACCCCACCTCAAACAGTGAGCCAAGGGAATGACTAAAAGTACAACCAATGCTGAAAAAAAACGTCAGCAGGAAAGACATGTCATCAGCTGGGAGCCAGGTCTCCATGAGAGATAGAGGAAAAAGTGGGAAAGGGAAAGATTTAAGGTGAAAGCAAGCTTGTTACTTATGGAACAAGCATTCAAGAGAACACAGTGGAAGGGGTAGGTAGTTTTAGAGTGTGACATCGGTAGGGATTTTATTGAGATAGATTGGAATAAGGAAGTAGGCATTGGGGTGCTCCAGTGGTTCAGAATCACTGAAATGGGAAGTTTGCCACTTGGTCTAAATTTGTTAATAATTGAAAAATGAGGTCAGGCAGGTTATGAACATCCCTAGGTTAGGCCTCAGGGTGTTGTTCTCTTAAGGTGTTAGGTCCATGGGACCAAGGTAAGGAGCTTTGGCAGCCAAATGAACAAAGGAATGGCACGAGGAGAGATTTAGGTAGGGGAACCAATCAGAAAACTAACGTAATAGTCTAGTTTTGAGGTAATATGGGCATGCATTAGGGTTGTGACAGCATCAGAGGGGAGAAGGGGTCATATGAAAGATGTGGCAAAGGGAGACTTTAATAAAACTTTACAAGAAAGTAGATATTGGGAGAGGAGGAAATGAAGAGTTATAGATGGTATAGGATGAAAAACTGGGTAATTGGGTTGATGGTGGTGTCCTTGACAGTAATAGTGAAGTATTGGGAATGGGAGGGTTGAGGAGGAAGGATTATGACTTCAGTTTTAGACAGGCTGTGTTTAAAATGTCTGTTATTCAGTTCAAGATGTGCATTAGTCAGAGATGTGACACTGGAGGATAGGAGAGATGCTAGGACTGGATAAATAGGAAGGAAGGAGAGAAGAAAACAAGAATTTATTATATTCCAGGCACTGGGATAAACACTTTACACAGAATGTTATTTTATAGCTGAGGAAACTGAGGTAGACAAAGGTTAAGTGATTTGCCTAGGATCAAATAGCTAGTAACGGTTTGAGTCGGGGTTTGAATTCAAGTCTTCCTGACTCCAGGCCCAGTGCTCCAATCAATGCACTACCTAATTTCCTGTAAATCTGGTGACCATCTGCTAAGATGTAACAGATGAATCATGGGAGCTGATAAAATCTTTAGGTGATTTGTTTAAAGTCAAACAGGTAGAAAGTATAAAAGACAGGATTTGATTCCTGCTCCTCTCTAACCAGAGATAAATATCTTTCCTCTATACCATGCGGTGTGCTTCCTACCTTATTATATACCCAATTGTAACCTGATAGTTTGAAAGGTTCACAAATTATCATTTCTTTCTTTTAAAATATCAGAGAAAATCCAAAATAAATTTCATGAATTACCAAGTGTTTCAGAAGACACATATTCCTCTGCTTAAGACAGTGGAAGGTGACGGTATGTCTCCAAATAATTTTATTGCCAAACTCAGATTTAGGTTCAAACATTGCAGATAAATCAATCAACCAATCAAAAGCATTTCTCAAGTGCCTATTCTGTGCCAGGCACTATGCTAAGCTTAAATGGTATAAACACAAAAGTGGAACAGCCCTTGCCCTTTAGGGACTTACCTTCTATGAGAAAGACAACAGGAACATATATAAATATGAATACAAGCTAGCTTTTGGGAAGAGAGGGCATTTGCAGGATCAAGACAGGACTCATGCAGAAGATAAAGCTTAAGCTATGTCTTCAAGAAAAGAAGAGAGGCAGATGGAAGGAAGGAATGCATTCTAGAAATTGGGTACAAACAAAGCAAGAGCACAGAACCTTCAGGTTGATTATCATGTTTTACAAGTATCAAGACTGATCTGACAAGACTACTAAGTGAGAAAAGGAGGGAACAATGTATAATGAGGCTGGAAAGTTAGGTGGGGACAGGTTTTGAAGGGCTTCAAAAGTGAAATTGGCACCAGTCTATCACTTAGTTAAAGGAGCTACCGAAGGCATTCAGAGGTTAAGTAAGTCACGTAGGGTCACAAACTAGTAAGTATCAGAAAAAGGGCTTAAACCCAGGTCATTTTCACCTCAAACTCAGCACTGTATTCACTGCTTACTAGGCTGAGCATTCCTACTCTAAAATTGGCTACGGTACAGAATTAAATCATTTTATTGAAGTATTTGTTTTGAAAATGTCTTTGTTCTCACAAATTTCCTACCTTTATTCTGTTTATAGGTTATTTTAAATATCACATTAATTTTAATCCTTGCTGAATATTTCCTGTGGTAGCCTCAAGGCAAAATCAGTAAGGTTCTGCCATGACCTTTGTTGAATTTACGAAAGTTTTAAGTTCCTGCTTTGAATTTAATAATTGAATTTAGCATTTTGTATGTCTTGGCTTTTAAAAAAAGTAAATTATGTTTTCACTTTAATTTGTAGATTGTCATTTCTATATTTTCTTTATACTGTAGTTGGTCAGGGAGTTCTTTACTCTCCTTATTATAGCTAGTAGTACACCAAAATGTATTACAGGTGAGTTTGTGGTTTATGCTACAATCATATACACAAAGAGACAAACACAAAGATTGTGGACGTATGTGGTACATAATGAAATACATGTATAATGTACACAAAGGAAGCGTATCTTTTAAGGCTTAATGTAGGGTAATGACGAGAATCTTGATGAGCTTTGGGCCTTTAAGATGGTCTTCTGTCCCCAAAGATAGCCTGGGGAATTATTAATCCAGCATATGATAAAAAAAAAAGAGAGAGAATAAGGTAATCATGGAATCGTTGGACCATGGACCATTATTTTGTTGATTCAGTCAATCATCTGGTAATTCAACAAACATTTATCATGGATCTATGTCCAAACAACTGCTAATTCCAGAATATCCAAGGATAAAAGTAAAGATAGGTACGGGTCCAGGTGATATATACATATCTACAGTCAACTGATTGCATTAAATCAGGTTCAACTTTGGTCAAATAATTCTGCAACTGTATTTGGACCTGGACATAAAAAGTAAGATCCATAGTTTCTTTTAAATTCTGTTCAAGAAAAACCTTCCACATGAAACTTTTTCCTTATTTTTCCCAGCTATTTATGGTTTCTCCTGGAAAAAAAAAAATTACCTTGTATTTATTTTTTATGGGAATAGGTCCTGAATCTATGACTTTATTTATTGAGGGAACTCCAAGATGAAAAAACTCCATCTACTAGTGCAGGTAGTCCCTTTTACTAAAGCTTATATTCTTAGAGAGTTGCCTAGGGAACTGAACAGAGAAGTAGTTTTCCCTTTGTCACACAGACAGTACATATTAGAGGTGGGACCTGGACCTAGGTTTTGCTGACCTGGAAGCAAGTTCTCTATCCACTACTTCATGCTGCCTCTCCTTTATTTGTTTATAAACATATGTTATTAGGTTGCTGTTTGTTTGTTGTTTAGTCACTCAGTCATGTCTGACTCTTTGTAATCCAATTTAGTGTTGGCTTGACAAAGATACTGAGTGGTTTGCCGTTTTCTTCTCCAGCTCATTTTACAGATGAGGCAAACAGAATGATGTGACTTGCCCAGGGTCACACAGCTACTAAGTGTCTAAGGCTGCATTTGAACTCAGAACTTCCAGACTCCAGGCCTGATGCTCTATCCACTGCACAAGGTGTCCTACATATTATACATATATTTATTTTGTTCATATTTATAAGCATAGTATCCCCAAAGAAAATGTAAACTCCTTAAAGGTAGGAATTGTTTCATATTTCTCTTCTTAGCTAGAGTGCCTGGCACATAGCAGTTACTTAATAAATATTTGTTCACTAATAAAAACCTATAATCAATAAAATTATCTTATGAATGACCATCAATGAATAAACCATTCAAACCCAGCCTTTATACTATTTCTTTCTCTTTCAACTATAAACATTCTTAATATTAATTTTAATATTGTCTTTCTTCTCTTTAACTTACTATCTTACCACTATTGCCACAAACTCCTAAATTTCTGCTTATTAGGCTAATTCCTCAGAAGGTGTATGATATTTCTCCCATCAGAGTTGTAGTTTTCTATGTGAAACAGAAGTGGGTAGGTGTTTTTTTTTTTTAATTCTAAAGTTCATGAGCTCCCACCAGTATGCCTTGTCCATTGATTATCAGGTTTTATCAGTTGGATGGTTAGATTTAATTAGCTTTTAGAAATGGCTATTTAGTAAAACTATAAAATTGTATATAGTAAGAAACTGTATATGTATGTGTGTATGTATGTATACACACATATGTATGCATGTATGTGTATGTATATGTATGTGAGTGTGTATATATACATATATATATATATATGCATACAGAGAGAAAAAGAGAGAGAGAGAGAGAGGTGATTTTTTATTTACATTGTACCCACAGTAATTTATACCATTATTGCTTTGCCTGCCTATTTCAATATCCTTCCAACTGATCTCACCACTTCCACTTTCCCTCCAAGGTCTCTTCTCACTTGAGATACCATGATCCCTTCCAATCCTTTCCATACACTGATATCAGTATACTCTTATTGCAGAATTCTGTTCATATCACTTCCCTGCTCAAAAATCCTAGACCAACCAAATAACATCTAAACTGCATAGTCTATCGATCATTAAAAGCTATCTACAATCCGACACCATCATAACTGACCAGCTTTCTTTTAAACTGAATGGAGACTTCAAGGAGTCTAATTAGTGTGATCCTTTGTATGCACATCACTGCTAGGTATGCAACCTAAAGAGTCATAGTCACATAGAGTCACATAGGTCTCTAGGCAGTTTGAGACAAAGGAGTTTACCCGGGCAGGTTTCATTACCTGGCTGGACAGGCTTTGCATAGATCTCAGTAGGCCAGAATAAGACAAGATTTAGACTTATCCATGGAGTTTCTTGCATATATTCTATGCTTCAGTCAAACTGACCCATTCATCCTTCCCTGTCTACTTTCAATGTTTTCTTACTTCAGTGCTTTTGTTCACGCTGTCCCCTACATCTTCAAAACCTTCTCTATAATCTGTGTCCATTGAAATCCTCCCCACTCTTCAAGGCCCAAAAAGAATGTCCTTCTCCAAGGAAGCCTTCTCTTACTTCTCAGAATGAAAGCAATTTCCCACTCCTTTGAACTCTCAAAGAAATTCTTTGTAGCTCTTTTGTTTATCATGCTCTATTTTTTCATAATGTCTTATCTCCTCTATTAGATTATAAATTCCTTGACACAGTTTCCTATTCAGCTCTATTCTCCCCTCAAGGCTACTGTGATACTCTGGATGGAGGAACATAGGATCTGAACTCAGAAGAATTGGTGTTCAGTCTTTGACTGAGTGCTTATCATTTACATGATTTGGAAAAAAAAATCACTTTACATACTTGGGTCACAGTTTCCCACATCACCAAAATGAAGGCAATAGTAACTGCCTTACCTCACAGGATCGTTGTGAAGATCCTGAGAAACAACATAGAAATATATAAATCCCTTTTTATGAATTTTAAAGTACTTCAGAAACATTGGGTTTAGTTGCTTATGATCTCTGCTTAATGAATATTTAAAGAATGATTCCTACTTAGATGACCATGGACAAGACAATTTACCTTCTTTGATCTACTTTTGACTTTAAATACATCTATAAGATGAGTTGGTTGGACTAAGTGGCATAGAAGTTTGCTTTAAGTCCTAGTTCTATGATTATTGGAATGTCCCACCCTCAGGGTGATTCTTGTAAATTTAGTGATGTCTCAAGAACTCTGGACTTAATGGTAAACAGTCAACATCTCCTAAGTATGTCAAAATACCAATTAGGAAGACTCAGACCTAACCTGGAAACACTGGGGCCAGGACAGAATCCATAGAGTTCAAGTATAGGATCCTCAGGTGAGGGTACCTGTGTTGAACCTTTAGGGAAAAGCCTGAGGCTAAAGAGATGTCCTACTTATTCATAGATGGGCATACTATGATTAACATATTTTTTCTTAATTGGCCTTTGAAACAAGGAATCATTATCAATTTATGTGCTTAAGCACCCACTGGCTAAAAGTCAAAACATGTATGGGCATGATATAGATATGTGGATAACAGGCTGTAAAGGATTCATTGATCTAGGGAGGGCTGTAAGTCCTCAGATTACTTCCAAAATAGGGATTCTTTCTTGACGAGAAAATACTCTGGCAAACCACAAGACCATACAGCAGCAAATGCTCCTCTTACTCTGTTCATATGTGTTAACCAGATGGTACTCAAAGATTGCAACTCTGTGGAATGTGCTCCTCATCCATCTGTCACTTTCTGGGCTCTAAAGGGGCCATGTATCATCCTTAGGCTGTGGTTTCCACATAGAAACAGAAGAATCAGATGAAAAGAACGTGAATGATCAGGTAGAATGTTACTAAAAAGAGAGCTGCCCTTTGGCACTTTTCCCATTCTGAACCTCTGGAACTACAATTCATATAACTTGGCTTGTCACTTGTTTTTTTATATTAAGGACTCTGAGAAGAGAGGTGAAAATTATGTGAAAATTATCCGAGCAGAAGGTAAACTTTAACTCACTGGGCAAAATCTGAAATATAAAATGCTGCTTTATTTTAATAATGGAAAGTTAGCTATTGAACGTGTTTTCTACTTTCAAAAGTAAGGCGGAAAGGGGGGAAACGTGTATTTGGAGTTAGGGGACAGGTCACTTCATTTGTCTGGTACTCAGTTTGTTTATCCTTATAAAATGAGGGAGTAGATTAAAAATATCCATAGCAAAGTGAAATAGACAGAAACAGAAGAATAATATACACAATGATCACAGCAATGAAAATGAAAAGATAGCTAAAAGGAAGATAACGTCTAAACAACTAAAAAAAAAAAAACCATACAGCGCTCCCAGAAAAGTCAACAGTCAATAAACATTTATTAAGTGCCTACTAGGTGAGAGGCATGTGCTAAGCTCTAGGGATACACATAATATGAAAGATTACTTCTTCCCTCTAGGAGCTTATAATCAAATGATGAAAACAATATACAAAAGAAAGCTGAAAAGGAGGACAAGGGATGAGAGAGCTAACGGGTGCAGGAATGGTAGGGGAGGGGGATGGAAGAGACATCAAAGAAGTCCAAAATGAGCTTAGCCAGATGGGAAATGAGATGTGTGAAGATGTCTCTGGCGTCCCCTCCTTAAATGGAGGTTTAGGAGTTCATTGCTTCACTCTCCAATCACAGGGCAGAGGGTACTGATGAGGTGAATATATGACGGCTGATTGGATCTTTTCAGATAATGAGATTTCTCAATGATGAATTTACTGGGTCACGGTGGAGAAGTCAAATAAATTTAAAATGAGTGCTACTAGAAAAGTCAAAGAAATCCAAAACGAGTACAGCCCAGTGGGAAATTAAATGTCCAAGATAGATGAGAATATCTTAACAGATGCTGAAACATACCTCCCTCCTCTAGCTAAAGAGGAAGTTTGATCCTACGCACATAGGATTTTGTATACCCAAACACTGTGTATACACAAATGATAATTTTATCAGCTGTTTTTGATCAATTATTACTTTTTTTTCCTTTTAAGAGATGCCTCAATTAATGGAGAAGGAAAAAGGGGAGCAGCATTTCTAGAAATGACATGTATGTAAACAGAAAAGGCGTCAATGAAACTTTTCCTTTCTTTTTCTTTTCATTCTCTCCTCCTCTTTGCTGTTGTTGTTGTTGTTATTCTTCTTCTTCTTCTTCTTCTTCTTCTTCTTCTTCTTCCTCTTTCTCCTTCTTCTTTCTTGATTTGTACTGGGTGATTTTAAAGTCTTTTCAAGTTCCAGATTCTCTTCAAAACATTTTCTTTTTTTTTTCTTTTTTCAAAAATATTTCCTCACTCATTTATGGTCACAGGATTGAAATGGTACAACAAATGCTATCTAAACCCCTCATTTTACATATGAAGAAACCAAGGCCCAGAAAGGCTAAGTGGCCCAAGGCCACAAAAGTGGTAGGTAGGATGGCTGGGATTTCAACTTAGACCCTTTGATTCTAGGTCCGGTGCATATGAATTAATCTACAGGTTCCTACTTTAAACATTATCACCATTACCAACAATGGAAAACACAAACAACACTAGTCTATTAGATAGAATTATAAAAACATTTCCCCTCATATTTTTATGTTAAAGATTCACAATCTCTAAGGAGAGTTGAACTGATTACATCATGAAATTGCTTAAACCCACTGAGTCTCCTTTGTATAATTGGGTTCGAAATTTCTTGACCACTGACAATCAATAGCTGCATTGCTTTGGTCAGATAAGATGAGGAATCAATAGTTTTTCCAATACTTGAAGCATATTCTAAGTAGTAATTTTCAGTAAGCAGCATCAACTTAGAGCTCATGCATTTTTGCTATTCTTGGTTTGTATGTATGTGTGTATGATTTGTGCTGGAATGGACACTGATAGCTGTGATGGAATAAGGAAAGTTTTGGCTCTTACAATCAGGATCAACAAAGGCGTTTCGTTTTCCTTTAGCTGCTTTACTACAACTTTAGGTAAACAGGTGATGGCCACACTGAGGCATACTTCCTCCTTCTGTCCTTGGCCACAGGCTATTTCTTACATAAGTCCTTGCCAGAAATTGCTTCCTCAGCATTAAAAATGCAACTCTATTAAACCACTGATGATATATACTCTAGCAAGTACTGTCAATGACTCCTCCTGTTAGATTACTGTTATAATTGCACATTTGTTTGCACTGGAATCCATGTGAGAACCTCCATTGGAGGTTCTTAGCTACAGTGGTGAGAAGTATATACCAACAATGGTTTGGGAAGAGCAAAGTAGACCCTTTTCTGTCCTTCTAGGGATTAGCAATAGACAGAAGTCCTTAGCCCCAGCAGTTGATTTCTTTCTTTCTTTTTAACTTTTTTTCCTTTATAGTTTTTTCACTGATTTAAATAGAAAAGGTCACATGTATTCCTCTCATTTAAATTACTTGTAATTGATGTTTTCTTTTGCAATTTGAGACAGCTTTCACATACTGTGATTAAGGAGTACTGCTCCTCATTCTATGGTTTTCCATAAATGCAAAGATCATAGTAATTTACATTTATAAAATTCTTTTTTTCCCTCAACAATTCTCAATGCCATTAAAAGCATTATTATCCCTTCTTTACAGATAAAGAAACTGAGGTTTTGAGAGATTATACAACTTGCCCATCATCACAGAGCCATTAAGTGTTAGATGTGGAATTTTAACTGAAGCTGCCTGTCAATACTAATATTTCATTACACCATCCTAATAGCTATATGATCTTGGGTGACCTGTTCAATCCTTTAGAGTGTTTTGTCATTTTTAAGGAGGAGATAACACTTGCAATCGCAATCTAATACAAATATGACATAATCCCTTTCAACTCTTGCATTATGTGATTTCCACACTATTCTCAGAAAATCTGAGAAGAATATAGGGGAAAAAAAAGACTATTTCCTTGCTGAAAACAAATTTTCAAAATGCCAGCAAACCTTCATCAAGTTTCCTGAAGGAAGAGATACATAGCAGACATCCCCACAGGTGGTAAGATAAGAAGTGTGAAGTAAGACCATTCCAGAAGACTGCAGCGAGCAACAGATTGGGCCAGGCCCATCTGTGGTAGGCTGTTAATTTCCATGTGCAATTGGGTGACTTATGAGAAAATCAAATTTTAGCAACACCTACCTCCATGAGATGATTCAGATAAGTGATGATGCCCGGAGTTTGACACCAGTGAGATGGGAGCCTTGCCATAGCAGGCCAAGTGAGGGGTGAAGGATGAAGCGATAAACCTTCCTCCACTTAATTTTCCAGCATGATGTCAATACCAATAAATTTCTATGAGGAATGGAGGAAATTCCTGTGATCCAATGATTCATTTTTCCACACCAGTGAGGAGGGGTTGCATTTTAAGCATTAGAATAGAAGATTGGAAAAGGGTCAATTCCTACACAGTTCATGCTGATGATACCTGAATTGTAAATTTAAAGTAGGAAGGAATCCTGATTTAGGTTTTAAAGATACCAGAAAAAAAAGGCTAGCTATGCTGCTCCTTCGTGTATCCCTTGCTACTGAAAAGCAAGTTAAGAGAGATAATTTCCTGTAAACAAAGCGACTGTGGCATGCAAAGGCCATTATCACATTTGCTTCCAAACTGATTAGATTTTCCTTGGTTTTGTGAGTATTTTTTTTTTTTTTTTACCATGTAACATCATCATGGAGAAAGGAGCAGAGAATACATTCTCTATTCTCACCGACACAAATTGTACTGTAACCTTTAAGTGTGCATGAACAGAGTTTACTTAGAAAGACAACAAAGAGATAAGGAAGGTTTCTGTTGCTTTGCTAAGATCACAGTCATTAAATTTCATCACAAACTAGGTTTGTGATGGTGCATACCATATCAATCATTTCACTGTGAACTGTTTGCACAGTTTCTTTAACTTTTTTATGAATATCAATATTTTATGATGCAACAACAATGGGCCTACTATAAATTCTTTTTGGGGAGAGTCTTGTGTCAATGCAAATAGAAAATTAACACCGTCCTTCCAGTGCCTCAGGCTCACAATCTAGAAGTCCCCCGGATTCCTCACTATCTCACACTACCCAAATCCAATCTCATGCCAAGGCCTGTCGATTTCGCCTTTGCCTCATCTCTTAGACATCCCACTTCTCCCCTCTGACACTGCTACCTCGCTATTGCAGGCCCTCAGCATCTCACGTCTAGATTACTGCAATATTCTGTTAGTTGCTTTGCCTGCCTCAAATCTCAACCCATCCTCCATTCAGCCATCAAAGTGATTATCCAGAAGTGCAGATGTGAAACTCCAGTTTCAGCTCCCTATTGCGTCAAGCATCAAATACAAAATGCTCAGTTTAGCATTTAAAGCCCTAGCCCCCTGCTACCTTCCTATTCTTGTTACACCTTACTTCCTGGCACACACTTTTCTATCCAGTGACGTTGATCTCTTATCTCTCACCTCTGGGCATTTTATGTCCCCAAGGCCTGGAATGTTCTCTGTCCTCTGACTACTGACCTCCTTGGCTTCCTTTAACTCCCAAATCCCACCTTCTATAGGAAGCTTTCCTTAGCCCCTCCTAATTCCAGGGCTTTTTCTCTTTTCATAATTTCTTATTTATCCTATATGTAGCTTGCTTTGTATATATTTGTTGGCATGTTGCCTCCCTCATTAGATTGTAATCTCCTTGAGGACAGGAGCTATCTTTTTTTTTATTTCTAAAACTTAGTACAGTACCTGAAACATAGTAGACACAATAGATGTTTGTCATTTGATGGATTCAAAGAGGCATTGTCTGTTATATGGATTACTTTGCAGAAATAACTGAATGTGATTCACTCACCCTGGCTTCTCCCCAGCTATTCTGAATTTCAAGCAAGAAATTTTATGGAAACCGAGAGGAGAGTCATTGATCCCTAATCCATACTTAGCTCTAGTGAGGTTTTATTGTATAGAATACTTGAAAGGAATTTTAAGAATACAGATTAATAATCAGAAATTTAAAAGGTTTTAGAAATTGTTGAATACCTAGTTAGATGATAAATTGGGTCAGGGGTTTCTTTTCTAAATTAGGTTAAAATAAGATACTAAACTTCATCATGGAGTATTCTAGCTTTTACTGGCTTCCTGGATAGGTAGAAGGGTTAAGAGCCCTTATACATAGCGTAAAAGAGTTTTAGGCCTCCCTTCATAGAGAAATGCTTACTAACTAGTAAACCCCAATAAATATACAGAGAATTGTTGATAGGCATGAAGAGAATGAAGTCAAGTAGATGGCTACAAAGAGCAGCTCAACAAATCCAAACTAATAGAATCACTATGTCCATCACACATTGTGCTACAAAGAGTAGAGCATGAAAGGAAACACAACCGCAGAGTATCAGCTGCTCTGACACTGTGCAAGTGTGAGGTTTGTTCTCTCATGTGCGTTCCTTATATCCATGTCTCCTTGGGACGTGTGCCCATCGCTGTAGAGTCTATGGCTGCTGTCCTCCCTCTCGGGATGGCTTCCATCGATGTTCTATGGTCATGCATTTTCACCGCTGCTGTGCCTTTCCCAAATATACATGTGTGTATTCCTTATGACATCATATGGAAGAGAATTTGTTTGGTCAACTAAGAAGCCAAATAGAAAAGTTATATTAGCTCAAAGGAAAAGAATAATTAATTAAATAACTTGAATTTTAAACTAATATGCCTTTTCTTGTTGGCTTTCTTGACTTAGCTTGTAATAATTTAATAATTATTCTTTTGAACTAATAGGTCTTTCCTGGTTGGCTTAATAAAAGCTACCCACTGTTGGTGGCATTGAGGATGAGTTGGGTTGTCATTGGCTAGGTTGTGAGTAGTAATATTGGATGGTTACTGACCTACATCTATAATATACCTAGGACCTGGGGTAGTTTTCAGGGGGACCTCTTTGGAATATATATATGTGTGTGTGTGTGTGTGTGTGTGTGTGTGTTGTGCGTGCGTGTGTATGTGTGTGTGTGTGAGAGAGAGAGAGAAAGAGACAGAGAGACAGAGAGAGAGAGACAGAGAGAGAGACTTTAGGAGCCTTTTGAGATATTCTGTACCAGGGATTCATAACCCCTTTTATGTCATGGACTCCTCTGAAAATCTGGGAAAATATATGAACCAAAATCTATCTCAAAATCATCTTGTTTTAATATATAAAATTAAATACATAGAATTACAGGGAAAGAGAAAACCCCAAATTTGGGACCTGGGTAATCTATCTAATCCAATAAACATTTTAAGTACCTTCTATGTATAAAGTACTAAGGATGAAAGACAAAAATGAAACAGTCCTTGACTTCAAGAAGTTTACATTCTACTGGGAGGGAATAAAACTTAATGGTAGTTATTTGATGAAATTAGTATTTTATTTGTTCTTGTTACCAAAATCAGAAAATCAGAGACACAAGATAAAGGATAATTGCTAAGGAAAAAAAAATGATTCCCAACATGTCTGTATTTATTACTGAAGTAAATCTCAATGGTTTGTCTGAGTTCAGTGAAAATAAAGTTTCCATTTCCCAAAGTGGAGACTTTAGGGGAAGGGTTCATATTGACATCTTATGAAACTAGCTGCTACAGAAAATAGAATATTGAACTTGGAGTCAGGAATACTTGATTTCAACTCCTATTCCTCCCTCAGATTATTAGCTGTGTGATTCTGGGTAATTTACTTAATCACTTTCAGACTCACTTTCCTCATCTGTCAAATGCAGATTATTATAGCATTTACCTCATAGAGTTTTTTAGGGCAGGTAGGTGGCACAGTGGATAGAGCACTGGGCCTGGAGTCAGGAAGATATGAGTTCAAATCTGATCTCAGACATTTACTAGTTTTATAAGCCTAGGCAAGTCACTTAATCCTGTTTACCTCAGTTTTCTCTTCTACAAAATGAGCTAGAGAAGGAAATGGTAAACCACTCCAGTATCTTTGCCAAGAAACAACTGAATAACAATAACATAGGGTTTTTGCAATCAAGTGAGACAGAATAGGAAAAACACTTGGCAAAATACAAATTGCTAACATTTGTAATTGATAGGTATTATTATTATTTTTAAACACCTTCACTAGTATAACATTGAATTTGAAAAAAAAATAAACTCATGGCATGAGGGTTCATGAAGATCATGAAGTTATTTGGTGGTCTAGGGTTTTTTTTTTAATTATTTTTAATGTTGTTGTTGTTGTTTTTTTTTTTTTTAGGTAATTGGGGTTAAGTGACTTGCCCAGGGTCACACAGCTAGTAAGTGTCAAGTGTTGGTCTGAGGCCAGATTTGAACTCAGATCCTCCTGACTTTAGGGCCAGTGCTCTATCCACTGCACCACCTAGCTGCCCCTAATTCTTACGCTACTAATACACACACACACACACACACACACACTGCTTCTTCAAGCAAACTTCCCTGACTATATTTATCATTTTCTTTTTTTTTTTCTTATTTGCTATTGCTATTGCATGTAGTACCTAAGTCAGCTTTCTCTCTTAAAAAAAATTAAAGTAAATGACTATACTTAAGAAACTTCTTGCTAGCAGGGATCTTGAGAAATTAATCAATGCCTTTATCTCCTGGCCCAGACTTAGCCACTCATTAACTTCAAGGTTATTTCCAAAGTTTGCGGAAGAGCCCAATATCCGTGAGAAAAGACTGCCAATTCCTTGCTACCATGCCAAAACACTCTGAATTTCAAGTTTCTTCATTAGCTAATGGATAATTTCTGGATACATTTGCTATTGTTTGGCTCATAGTAAGAGGATTACAAGTTGAGAGTGGAGACAGACATTATTTGGTCACCTATTCTATCTCATGTTATAGATGAGGAAACTGAGTCCAAGACAAGATAGGACATCTGTCCAAGGTCAGATAACTGATAACTCTAAGAGCCAGCTTTCAATCCCAGGTCCTTTGATTTTTGAAATAACACTTTCTCTCTGCTATACTTCCTTACATTAAATTAAACAATCTTCCTTTCACCTTTTTTAATGATATTTGCACTCTAAAACAGAGCACTATGGGAATTTGAGAGATGGAAAAGGAAATGAATCATGTGATCATCTGGGTTTGGTCCCTCAACCTGCTCAGCAACCTTCAATAATATTTGAGATTCTCATTCATATTCAAGAATGGACTTGCCCAGAGTTAAACAGAATCGGTGGTGAGCTTGATCCAAGATCTCCTAACATTTTTCCCTTCTTTTTAGCAGTTCTAAGAATTTGTGGAAAAACATCACATGAAACAAAAGTTTTAATTTTGTATTTGGTAGGAAAATAGAAAAATGAGGAAGAGAAAAATGGTATGCAATGACCAAAAAGGTGTGGTACTTTTTTTTTCACCTTTCATGAGTCATTTTTTTACCTTAGTCTGAAGTGGTCAAGGCAGGTGCTACAGCCCCAGATAGATGCTGAGGTCTCCCTATGCCTATCTCCACAGCATTGATTAGTGGGACTGACACCTCTGAATCATCAATCCAAAAAGAAAGAAAAGGGGTTCAAATAAAAAAAGACAACCATTGATAATCAATCAAGCAAACAATATGATGATGTACTAAACTTAAGCAAAGGTCACATTTATATGTTCTCTGCTCTCTTCTCCCTACATGACAAGGCATAGTAGATAATTGTCTGGGGTTGGGGGGGGAGGTGGACATCTACAATTAAGCCCCCATTTCCCTTAAAAAGAAGCCCTCTTAAAAGATGTAGACTTCATAGCAGCAGCTATTACTCCTTCCATGAATAGGTGTTCATAAAAAGCCTTACCCAGTTAGTACATGCATACTATCCTTAGTATTTATAGTCTGGGTTTTGTTTATTGTTTTTCCTTCATTCTTGAAGAAGACCAATGACTTCAGGAGGATGATGTCTTTACTTACAAGTGAAGTGAATTTAAGTGAGACAGAGCTGTGAAAAGTCACTCCTTCAGAGTCATCCGGGTCCAGTGGCAAGACGTAGGTCAGGACAACTGGCAATGGCCCCAGAAACAGTGGGAGAGTATTAACCATTGGAAGACTCCCAGAATTCCCCTGAGAGCTTGTCTGCCAGGAGAGAGCCTCAGTTATCACCAAATCAAGACATGTCCAGACTTTTGGTAAAGTCAGTCATGGTACCACCAATTGTTATACTTCCTTCTGCTAAGATCAATAGAAAACTGCTTCCCATCTTGTGAATGTCTTACTGAGTGCCTGGCAGAGCCCCCATGCTTAATTGATCCATTACAATAAAGGAATGAACCATTATTCAGGTTTGTATTCTGTAATCATTCTCATTCAATTCAACTGACAAGCATTGACTAATCACTTTTATTAATGTGTCAGATACTGTGCAAGGACTAGTGGCACATTTTTTTTTTAATTGAAATCTCTCCTGTCCTCAAGGAGCTTATATTCTAACTAAAAGAAAACCATAGGCACAGAGTTCAGCAAATATAAAATGTATCCAATTAGAGTTTAAATGAGTAGGGTGGATGGTCATATTCAAAATCACTTTCTATTTACTTTGTTTACACAGGGTACATGTTAGACACAAAGTTCCATGGTGACCTGTAAGTGATGAAGAATCAGGTGCGGATACACTGGGAGCTACACTCACAATCCTGCACACAGGCAGCCCAGGCTGTAGGGTAGTTTCTCACTGGAAGCAGCAGTGGGATTTGGCAGCCCCCGGGTATCTGAGCAGCCTTTTAAGGATCACATTGCTCACCTCCTGGTGTGGGGAAGGGGCTAGAAAAGGTGTCCTAAAAATGTCTGCTTACCCGACCCTGACCTGATTATTGCAGCAGGTGGGGAATCCAACCCTGTGGTTGAAACACAAAAAAGTACAAAAACGTCCACAAAGACAATTCCACTCACCCTCTGAAGCTGAGATGCAACAAAGTACAGATCATTTTCTGCTGCTTGTGCTAATTTTGGTCTAACAATTAACACCAAGAAAACACGGGTGCTCCATCAGCCACTACTACACCATCCATATGTGGAACCATCGGTTACAGCAAATTCTGTGTGAAGTTCTGAATGCTGTGGATAAGTTCACTTACCTTGGTAGTGCACTTTGCACAGATATACACATTGATAATAAAGTTGATGCAAGCATTGCCAGAGCTAACTCACTGTTTGGGAGGTTCCAAAGGAAAGTAGGGGAAAGAAGAGGTATTAGACTGACTACCAGACTGAAAGTCTATAGAGCTGTTGTGCTGACCTCATTGTTGTATGCCTGTGAAACCTGAACAGTCCACCAGCGCCATGCCAGGAAACTGAATCACTTCCATTTGAATTGTCTTAGATTCTGAAGATCACCTGGCAGGATAAGATACCAGACACTGAGGTCCTTTCTCAAACTAAACTGCCAAGCACTCTGTCTGCTTCAGAGAGTGCAACTCCAATGGGCTGGCCACATCATTCAAATGAAAAACGTATGCTTGCCAAAAAGACTATTTTATGGAGAACTCACACAGGGCAAGCGTTCACATGGTGGTCTGAAGAAGTGATACAAGGACACTCTCAAGGTCTCCCTTAAGAACTCAGAAATTGATTGTGTGCCATGACAGACACTGGCACAGGACCACTCAGCATGGCGTACCCTCATCAGAGAAGGTGCTGTGCTCTATGAGCAAAGCAGCATTGAAATGGCTCAAGAGAAATGTGAGATACGCAAACTTAGAGACTCCACCTCAAAGGTTCACGTGGACTATTTGTGCCTGACCTGTAGTAGAGCATTCCGAGTTCATATTGGTCTGATCAGCCACAGTTGGACACCCCAAAACCTGGCTCTAGCATGGTGATGTCATTTTGGTTCTCTTTTAGAACGAAGGACAACAACCAACCAAATCTAATCATAAAATATAGGAAATAATGATTTCCTTTTTCTTTTCTCATTGACTAGTCTCATCATCTGATACTTGACTAGTAATGTGAATTAATAATTCACTAATTACTAGCTTGTAAGTAAGCTACATATTTTATCCTTTTGTCTGTTTTGGCATTGCCCACCAGAAAGAACCTTTCACCCCTCCTTTTCCTTTTTCTCTGCCAGCTTATATCTTTTGAGTCAATACATCATGTCTCTCCTCCTCCCTTTTCCTCCCGGGGTAACCCAGGTCAGTGAAATCTTGAAGCCCAGCTGAATCTATCTGGGTTCCCTTATCATTCTTCCTTTGTGCTCTGCTAAGCCTTAGATCAACCTCCTTCTTCTATTGGCAGTTCTCAAATTCAGTTTCTATTCCCCTTGCTTATCCCACCCCACCCCCACTTTAGTATTGGTCCCATGGCAGATTCCAACAGGGCTGACCTAACCCGTTTTCCTCCCTCCACCAGAGCCAATGATAAGCAGCTGGTTGCTGTCTTAACCCTGTCTTAGCCCTAGCAAGGGGAAATTATATGTTGGGTGGAAACAGCAGCTACTGTTAGAAAGAAGAAAACAAACAAATCAATATAAGGTTATGCTTTATGTGGAGAAAGCATTTTTAAAAAATTTTCTTCTCCAAATGTGCATGGAGGGAGAGATTCAAATTGTCTGGTCCAGAATCTTCCATTTATCAGGTACTTGCTTAGTTTACAAACAAGCTTTTGGATCTTGAAAACTATGACATTTATTTTGCTGACTGGGGTCCCTGAATTTTTTTCAACATTTGAATGACTATTTCAATATAACTTTTTTTGTAACCGGATATATTTTATTTTGTGTATGTTTGCATATATACACATATATATGTATATGTGTGTATTTGTATTCCCTCCTCAGGTATGTAAAGGCTATGTTTACTAGACTGCTGAAATCACCACACACACACACACACACACACACACACGTACATAGGTTATAAGAAATCTTCATTTAGATCGAGGAAAAAAGATCATCAAATAATAGGCACTTGGAACTAAAAGTGGGAATAGAGTTAATTTTATAAACAATCTTCGTTTTACAGAAGAGTAAACTGAGGCAAAGAGAAAGGAAGTGGCTTCAAAATATTTAATTTTTGTACAATAATCTTCCCTTCAGATAGAGAAAATTATGTAATGGCTAACTGGAAGAGATGATAAACAAATAGAAATAGTCACTGGTGAAACATGTGGAAAGACAGACATCTTAAAATACACTCTTAGTAGAACTGGGAATTAGTTTGACCATTTTGGAACAGGTGCAATATGACTAAAAGTTGCAAAACTGCTCAAATCCTTTGAAAGAGAGATTCTATGCTGATTGTGTAAGGGGAGGGAGACAGAGACAGAGACAGAGACAGAGAGAGACAGTGAGACAGACAGAGGCATACAGAGACAGAAACAGAGACATACAGAGAGAGACACAGAGACAAAGAGACACATAGAGACAGAGACAGACAGACACACACACACACACACACACAGATCTGATAAAGGCAAAAATATTCCTAACAGCATTTGTGGAAGGAAGGAAGGAAAAGAGGAAGGATAAGGGAAGGAGGAAGGAAAGGTGGGGAGAAAGAAAAAGAGGAAAGAAGAGAGGAAGAAAGAAAAGGAGGGGAGAATATAGAAATACTTATCAACAGAGAAGTGATTGAACAATTTATGGTATCTGAATATAGTGGAATCTTTTTTGTATGTAAGAAACAATTAATACAACTACACCTAAGAAGTGCAGGAAGATTTGTATGGAATGTTACAGAGTCCCTAAGCTTATTCATGAAACTAATAAATACAAGGATTCAGTAATATAAAAAGAACACTAAAACAAAATCCAATGTAACTATAGCGAATCACCTTGATCCCAGAGAAAAGATGATCTCTCCCTCTATCTATCCCTCTCTCTGTGTCTCTTTCTCTATCTCTGTCTCTCTGTCTCTTTCTGTCTGTCTGTCTGTCTGTCTCTCTCTCTCTCTCTCTCTTTCTCCCTTTCTCACTTTGAGAGGTGTGGGACTATAGGTGAAGAACATTCCTACATCAGCAGTCTTGGAGGCTGTTGAGTGATGATTCTTAATTCTTTTTCTTTGTTATATTGGAATCAGAGGGGCTAGGGGATTATTGATCCAGAAATGATATGATAAAAATCAAAAAGCATAAAAACAATGCTTTTTTAAATGGAAAGGAAATAAAAGACTATTATTATATGAAAAAAAGAATAGGGCATTTGCAGGAGATGAGAGTTATTTTAAGCCGAGGGGCCCATTAGCCTTGACACCTGTGAATCCAGGTGGAAGCTTCTTTGCTGTTATAATATATTTGATTATGCTTCTTTTCCATTAATGCCTTTGTCTTTTCTTTCAAACTCTGTTGCCCATTATAGACTAAGCCTGGTACTATGAGAAAAATAAAGTTAGTTCCAGATTCCAAAGGACCTAGGTTAAATCCTAGTTCCTGTCATTGAATATCTGTGTGATTTTGATCAAGTCATTTTCGCCTCTCTAGGCCTCAGTTTATCTACGTGTAAAATAAGGTGCTGTTAGGAAGTAACCTCGAAAGTGCCCTCTAAGTCTGCACTATGATCCTATGAAGCTAATCACTTCCTGCATCCCTTAATTCAAACCCAAGCACTGATTGGCCTAAGAACTATCTGCCAGGCTAAAACAGTCAATATCAAACCTCAGAGGAAGCAGTTTCTCGTGGGACCACAGTTCAACCCTACCAAATCCCTTGTGTTAGAATAGTGACATGAATGTGGAGAACTCCTACTGAGGTGACTCCTAAGAAAGCATCTGTGACATTTCGCTGAGCCAGCAATGAAGGTACCTGGCCGGTGACCAACTTTTCATTCCGTATTTTGAGCCAAAAATAATTGACTAGCTGACAGCGCTAGAGAATTACAGAATGACTATCTTGCTGGTGATTAAATCCTGAGATCCACTTAGCTCCAATGATATGTGAAGACAGGAGGACTAAAGGAAGGGAATTAAGAAGACAAGGACAAACCGGTCTTGTTTCAAGGAAATAGGCCTATTTAAATTAGCTTGGAGAGTCCGGTTAAACCATGATGCAGGAAAGTTGAAAAAACCCAGTATATCTGTACTGAAGCCTAAAGACAAAAGACCTCTTTGTCACTGTGTTCCTATATAACAAGATCTAGTCACACCAGGAGTTCAGCTTTCTAAGTAGCAATCTCTCCTTCCATGTGAGCAAAATTTCTTCACCCTGTGGCCAGTTGTATTAATTTGATTTGTGTTTTTCACTAGCATCTGCTCCTGCTCCCCAATAACTAGCTGCCTCTGAAATTTTACAGACACACACACACACACATAAGGTGTGTATGTATATGTATGTATATGTATAGATAACATAATATCTGTGTATATATGTATATGTATATATATGTGTGTGTATGTGTATGTATGTATGTGTATACACACACAATTTTCAACATACATGGTGTTGGCCAGGGACATTTTTTGTCTTTGTATCCTTGTATTTAGTAAAGAACTGGTATAGAGAAAGAACTATACCACAGTTTATTCAAATGCTTGTTGAATGAATCTGTTAATATACAGTTAAATGTTTTCATTTGGATTAGTTTGCTGGTTAACAAAAAGGAATAATACACTGAAAGACAGAATAATTGACTTATTTTGGGCATTTGTAAAAATAACCCATATGTGAACCTTATAGACCCTGCACGCTGAAAAATGGACAAAGAAATCAGTGACGTATACGGTGCTTATAATATACCCTCTAGAGCAATCATGTGGATAGAATTACAAAACTTATAAGCCAGATAAGACTTAATATTAGTCTTTAACACTTCATTGATCCAAAAGAATTTCTTTGAGGGAAAACTACTTAATTTTGTCTTTGTATCCCCAGTGCCTAACACAGTACCTGGTCTATCGTGCTGATCAAATGCTGATGATTGGCTGATTAAATTGCATTTACAATTCCATGGGAATCATTAATGTAGATCCAGAATAAAAATTTTGCAGAAAAGGCAACTGAACAACTGAGAAATAAAGTGGATTGCCTAAGGCTGTAAAAGTAGGAAGCGTCGGAGCTTAGATCGAGAGGTGATGTCTGAAGTAGAACTCAGAAATCACCTAGTTGAAATTCCTCATTTTATAGTTGAGGGAAAATACCTTTGGAAAAAGAAGAGGGTGGAAAAAAGGATGACTTGTCTGGTCTGTCTTTGGGATGTGTCATTTGGGAGGTTCATTTGGATGGATACCTGTCTGATATGTGTGTGTGTGTGTGTGTGTGTGTGTGTGTGTGTGTGTGTGTAGAATGAGAACCCATTATCTCATCAAATGAGATATTTGTACAGTCCTGGTACATAGCAGTCATTTAATTCTTGATCCTTTCCCCTTCCCTTCAACTCATAGGATCATAGGATTTAGAGCTAAAAGGTCCCTTAGTCTAATCCCAGTAATTTATGGAAGAGGAAATGGAAGCCGAGAGAGGCTAAGCATGGTACTTGGGAAAAAGTTCTAGATTTTGTATCAGAGGAACTATCTCCAAATCTCAGCTCTTGTTGTGTATTACCAGTACAGACTTGCACTGGTTGCCTCCCCTCTCCAGCCCTCTGTTTCCTCATCTTTAAAATGAGAGGGGTGGACAATATGACCTCTATGGTCACTTTCTAGTCTAAATCTATGCTCCTATGATCATAAGGTCTTCCCCAAGATCTTACATATAGTAAATAACAGAATCAAGATGCTAAGCTGGCTTCTTTCCACCAGACCACAGTGTCGCAACAGGATTCCCACTCTTTCCTAGTCAACATCTTTGTATGGCTCATTGAAGTTAACACAGGCCCTGGACCACTACAGAGGCTATCCTAAATGTCTCTCCATCCCACTCCTTTCCCAGCAGGAATTCCTATACAAGCATAATAAAAACCTTAGTAAAAGTGAAAAATAAAAGCATATTCAGATTTCTATTTGCTTGTTTAAATAACTGATTTGTCATCCTGTGTGGAACCAAAAGTTGGCTGAGTGCAGGCATTATTTGTACTTACCTTAAGTGGGTGAATATAAAACAAGTACCCCCATTCTAGGCAAATATCCAGGAAAAATCCATTGTGTCATAAGTATCTCTAGACAATTTCTTTTAATTTCCTACCTGAGAAGACTGTGGTCTGAAAGTACTTGACTATAGTTTAGGAACAGATGGCATTAGATCATCACTCTGATACTTACTATCTCCCTGTCTGTGGACATGCCACATAACATTATTTTTTCTGGGACTCAGTTTCTTCATCTATAAAATAAGGATTTTGGACTAGGTGACATTTAAGGTCACTGGCAGTCATGTATCCTAAATCAGTTCAAAAAATGTTTATTAAGCACCAACTAATAGCAAGTAGTCTATTGTAGACAGAGTCCAAAGCTTTAAGTTAGGAAGGCCTGGTTTCAAATCCTAATTCTAATGATTACTAGCTATGTGAACCTAGGTCATTTTCTTAACCTCTCTGATATTTAGCTTCATATATAAAATGAATGGGTTTGACTAGATCTTCTGATGGAGAATGTAGAGAGTGGAGGGTGGATAATAGAGAGCTGGTGTTGTTGTCTTTTGTTTTTGAAGAGGACCAAAATGACATCACCATGCCAGAGTCAAGTTTTTGTGTGTCTGGCTGTGGCTGATCAGACCAGTATGAACTTGGAATGTTCTACCACAGGTTGGGCACAAATAGTCCACATGACGGGGCAGCTAGGTGGTACAGTGCATAGAACACCGGACCTGGAGTCAGGAGGATCTCAGTTCAAATCCGACCTCAGACCATACACTGGACACTCACTAGCTGTGTGACCCTGGGCAAGTCACTTAACCCCAATTGCCTCACAAAAAAAGGAAGAAAAGAAAAAAAACCAAATAGTCCACATGAACCTTTGCAGTGGAGTCTCTAAGTCTGCATATATCACATTTCTCTTGAGCTACCTTGATTCTGATTTGCTCATAGAGCACAGCACCTTTTCTGATGTGGACTCCCCATGCTGAGAGGTCATGTGCCAGTGTCTCCCATGGCACACAATCAATTTCAAAGTTCTTAAGAGAGATCTCGAGAGCATCCTTGAATCACTTCTTCTGACCACCATGTGAACACTTGCCCTGTATGAGCTCTCCATAAAATAGTCTTTTTGGCAAGTGTATATTTTGCATTCGAACAACGTGGCCAGCCCATTGGAGTTGCACCCTCTGAAACAGACAGAGTGCTTGGCAGTTTAGTTTGAGAAAGGACCTCAGTGCCTGGTATCTCATCCTGCCAGGTGATCTTCAGAATCTTTCTAAGACAATTCAAATGAAAGTGATTCAGTTTCCTGGCATGGCGCTGATAGACTGTCCAGGTTTCACAGGCTTATAATAATGAGGTCAGCACAACTGCTCTGTAGACCATCAGTTTGGTAGTCAATCTAATACTTCTTCCCTCCCCTACTTTCCTTCGGAGCCTCCCAAACATTTAGCTAGCTCTGACAATGCATGCATCAGCCTCATTATCAATGTGTACATCCCTGGAAAGTACACCACTAAGGTAAGTGAACTTATCCACAGCATTTAAAACTTCTCCATTTGCTGGAACTGATGATTCCACATATACCATTAGACCTAAGGAATCTTTCCAGGAAATTCACCTCATCATTTCCCACTCTGGCTGGACTTCATCATCTTCAGAAACTCATCATTCTACAAGATAAAATCACCTCTGAAACTCACAGCTGGCCCCTGTCCCTGGGGCCTCTTCTTTGGTCTAATTGGAGAAGGTGGAAGGTGGATATTGGAGACTCCACCCAGATCCTCCATGATTTAAGGCAAATGTCTAAGAAATTCACTTCACCTCATCATTTCCTACCCATAACTCTTTGCTGGACTACATCATCTCCAGAAACTGATCATTCTGCAAGATGAAATAAATCAGCTCAGAAACTCTCAACTCATTGGGTCATTTCCCAGAGCAGCTACAGGACTTCATCGGACCCCTGAACCAGGCATCAGTCCTCACCCCCATTTCAGTTTCTTTCTAGGTATTGCCTAGTTGCATTAGATTATAATCTCCATTAGAGTACAATCTCCTTGAAGGCAAGGACTGTATTGTCTTTCCTTGTATCACCAGTGCTTAGCACAGTGCCTGGCACACAGTAGGCCCTTATTAGATATTTATTGACACCAACTCTGACTCTGGATGACTTCTAAGCTCTATTCCAGCTCTGGATTTATAAGCCTATGAAGCAATTTCTGAGAATATAAGGACAAAAGGGGAAAAAAGAGTCTTTATCTCCAAGGATATTCGTCTTTTGGATCATCTGACTTTGTCTCCCCCCTGGCCATCTTCAGGGCTGATGAATGATGAATATACTCCATCTCCCATCCTGTCTTTTGTTTTGGGAATTGTAATGAAATCCACATTCTCATTTCCTTGAATTTCCATACTCTGATAACTTTTTCCCTGTTTACCACCCTCCCCAGATATGTTGCATCCTCCCCATTATAAAATCACCTTCTTGAGGACAGGGATTCTCATTGTGTGTTTGCATTTTTATATATACTTTATATATACTACTACAGTGCTTCGGACATAGGAAGCACCTAGTATATGCTTTTTATTCACTCTTTATATAAGGATTGCACATGTACAGAGATAAAAAAATGTCAAGCAAATAAAGGAAGAGAGCAGTAACTAGTGGGGTGATCAGGAAAGGCCTCAGATAGGCGGTGACAGCTGAATTGAGTCTTTAAGAAATCTAGGGGCTTGGGGAGGTAGAATTGAGGAGGGAATAAATATATCGCAGGTGTCAAACAGCCTTGCAAAAGCATAGAGGTGGGATAAGGAAAGTCATGTATGAAAAATGTCAGTCAAAGCGGCTAATTTGGTTGAGAAGTAGAGTAAGTGAAAAGAGTAAATATAAAATAATCACTGTCTTTCTACTCATCCAGGTCCTCAACCTTGTAGTTAACCTTGGCTCTTTATACTTCCCCACTTTATAACCGACCCCCAACATTTAATCATTTGCCAAGTTTTGATGGTTTTATATCTGCATACTCTGTCCCAATCAACCCCTTCCTTGCACTCGTCTTACCATTACTCTAGTTCAGGCCATCATTATCACCACTTATATTACTACTGCAATAGCCTTTTAGTTGGTCTTCATCATTCCAGTCCCATATCCCATCCATTCTCTACAGAGCAGCCAAACTGGAATTCCTAAAACACAGATCTACCCATATCTCTCCCTTTCTCTAAAGGCTTCAGTATTTCCCTATTTTCACTGTGATAAAATAGAAACTTCTGTGATATGTGAAGACCTTCATAGGATGACCTTTTCATCAGACTTTACTTCTCTTCACCCAGACTTGTTCTTCAAACTCACCACTCCATCTCCTGCCTTCATGACTGTGCACAGATTACTCACACCCCAGGCCTAAGAAGTTCTTTTCCCATATATCCACTACTTCTAACACACAATTTCCTTTATGGCTCATTAGATGTATCACCTCATACAGAATGCTTTTCTTTATAAGGTAAATTATTAGTGCTCCCTCCCTTCTCCAATTATCATGTATGTTTTAGTTGTCTGTTTGCATGTTGCCTCCCTCCTTGAGAATGTAAAGTCCTCGGGGATAGGGACAATTTTTCATTTTGTCTTTGTACCCCTAGCAACTAGGACAGTGCTTTTTTTTTTTTTTTTTTTTTTTTTTTTGCAATTGGGGTTAAGTGACTTGCCCAGGGTCACACAGCTAGTAAGTGTCAAGTGTTTGATCTGAGGTATTATTTGAACTCAGGTCCTCCTGACTTCAAGGCTGGTTATCTATTCACTGCGCCACCTAGCTGCCCCAGGACAGTGCTTTGCAGGTAAAAACCGCTTGCTTAATAAACATTTTACATTGCACTGGGGAGCTTGAACTATAAAAATCCAAAACTGAGCAAGGAAATATGGGATACAAACATGCTCTGAAACAAAAGACAGCAGGCATCGAATAATTGCATCAAAACAATCAAGGAATCACAAATTCAACTGATACCCAAATCCACAGCACATTCAATGGAAAGAGTATGGTAAACATCAGTGACTTAAAAGCACTGGCCGCCAAAACTGGTAGACTTCCTAACATCCAACAAGCAGATCTAAAGGACAATTGAGTCCACTTCCTTTTTTGGTTATTAAAAGAACCTGGTGTAATATTTTTTTTTCTAAATGAAACCATACTCATTTGTAAAATGTGGAGAGTAATATCACCTATTTGCAAGGGTTATTGTGAGTAGCAAATGACATAATTTTTTTGAGATAATTTTTTATAATGATTAGCACAGTGCTTGCAACATAGTAAGCACTATATAAATGTTAGTTGTTGTTGTGGTTGTGGTTGTTAAAAAAGATAGTTGTGTCAACTTTTTTTTGTAGTGTAGGGTCATGGTTATTGTTTCGTGGGGATACTTCAATTCAACTAGAATTTATTAAGCACTTACTCTTTGTCAGGAACTATGTTAAATACTGAGGATAGGAAGACAAAAATGAATGAGTTCCTGCCCTCGAGAAGCTTATATTCTATTAGAATGTTAACGCCTTCCAGGCAAAGACTGTCTTTTGCCTTTCCTTGTATTCTTAGCAGTTAGCACAGTGCCTGGAATATAGTAGGTATATGACATAGTGTAAGTACTGAATAAATGTTTATTGACTGGCTGATACTGTCCCAGTGAGTACATGTATAGATATGTACTGAATACGTACAAAAGAAAAACAAAGTCATTTTGGTGGGGAGAGGATATTGCCAACAATTTGAGGAATCATAAAGGACTCATGCAGGAGATGGTACTTGAACCTTTCTGGAAAGGAAGCAGGAAGTCTGTGACACAGAGTGTGGGGAGAGAGTGCATTCTAGGCTTGGGACAAAAGCACAGAGGAGATGGCTTTTTGTGGGGGGAGGGGGATTGTGGGGGAGTAGAAAGGATCCACAAAGTTAAAGTGTATCAGAAAGAAGATTGTGGGACCAGCCTGGTCCAAAAGCCTTGATCAAGATTTTGAAGGCTTTTAAATGTCAGAGGGAGATTTTGCATTACTTTTAATTAAAAATAAAAATCATCATATACAACTATCTTATTTAATCTATTTTTTGCACTTTTCTACAAAAAGAACAACAAAAGTTTGTGCCAAATAATCCTCAAGGGTCCAGAAGACTGTGGTGAAGAGCGGAAATACGCATTGGGCAAGGAAATTTCTAAGTAAAGAAAAAGGCAACCTAGAATACATTGGGGAGCCATTTAATTCCATTCAACAAATATTTGTTAAAGTGCTTACAATATGCAGGGCACTGTACTAAGGACCAAAAGGCAAAAACAAAATCATCCTCTTTTCCAGGAACTTTCCTCTTCTTCTTCTTCCTCTTACTCTTTATACTGCCACTAACAACACTACTATTAACTGTACTCATCATTTAAAGTGTCCCCCCCCACCTCAAAGAAGAACAATAACAGTAAAAACAATCACTCAGAAGCCCGGAATCAGGCTCTAAGCTTTGGTATACATACCAGAGGCCACCTAGTCTAGCACTGAGTAAGAATCCCAACACATCTAATAAATAGATAAATAGTAACCTAGTCCTTTTTTTTTTTAAGACTGCCAGTGAAGGAATGTGCTAGAATCCCCTAGAACCAGCTCAGAAGAGCCAATTGTTAAATTGTCAATGTGAAACTGTCATTTTTATCGTATTGGCCCTGATTACCCATGAACAATTAATATTTCTCCAATTATTTAAATCTAATTTTATTTGTATAAAGATTTTTATAATTTTGTTTATATAGTTCCTGGGTTTGTTTTGGCAGATATTTTGGGTCAAAGGGTATAGGCAGTTTAATAATTCTTTGGGTATAATTCCAGATTGCTCTCCAAAATGCTTGGATCAGTTCACAGTTCTACCAGCAATGAATTAGTGTCTCAATTTTTTCCACATCCCCTCCAACATTTGATTTCCCCTTCAATCATTTTAGTCAGTCTGATAGGTGTAAAATGATAGTCCAGTATCTATATCCAGAGAAAGAACTCATAAATAGAAGTATGTGTAGAATGATTGTATGTATATATACAAGTATATGTATATATATTCACATGTGCACATACATATACATGTGTGTATATGTGTGAATATGTGTATGTATATATTTGTCTAATATATATTTGTTTCTAATATATAATATATGTGTACATATGTAGATATCTATATACAGACATACATTATACACACACATACATATTTGTGTCAAATGGTATCCATCTCCAGGAAGGGAACAGGGAAGAAAAAAAAGGAGAAAGTTACAGGCTAACAAATATTTAAGAGGATTATCAAGTTGTATATAATAGATTTACAGTTTCATGTATAATCATTTTTCCCGCCTATTCTACTATGTTACGGAAATACTTATTTTATTTCTTAAGTTCAAAATAAAATAATTTTTAAAAAATGTCAATGTGAGCATTTACAGCTACAAAATCAACAAAGGCTACAAAGCAAGACTTGATTTATTGTTTTGTTGATTGTCTAGACCAGAGTGAGGAACCTGCGGCCTCGAGGCCACATATAGCCCTCTAGGTCCTCAAGTGTGACCCTCGATTGAATCCAAACTTCACAGAACAAATCTCCTTAATAAAAGTAATTGTTCTGTAAAACTTGGACTCAGTCAAAAGGCCGCACTTGAGGACCTAGAAAGCCACCTGTGGCCTTGAGACCACAGGTTCGCCACCCGTGAACTCTAGACTTAAGAAAGCAATGGAGAAAATGTTCATAATGCAGATTAAACTTAAAAGAGTGTTGTGGGTACATATTTTTGAAAGATCTGGTATTAAACATTTACGAGCACCCCTTTGCAGGGAATCCACTATCTCCTGAGCCA
Organism: Vombatus ursinus; assembly: GCF_900497805.2. Lineage (NCBI taxonomy): Eukaryota > Metazoa > Chordata > Mammalia > Diprotodontia > Vombatidae > Vombatus > Vombatus ursinus. Next base: position 35,605,095 of record NW_020954577.1, read on the forward strand.
GGCTATTCCACTGCTGACTAGTTGTAGTTGGTAAGGAAGTTTTCCCAACATAGAGTCCATATTCAGTGTTTGAATACTTTTCCTCCATCCCCCTAGTTCTAGCTACTGGGACCAAGCACAGCAAATTACGTCCCATTTCTTCATGCCAATCTTTTGAACATTTGAATATTGCTTTTGTGGCTTTCCTAAGTCTTCTCTGGGCTAAATGACCTGAATTCCCTCAAGTAATCCTACCATGGCCTAATGTCAACATGCATTGCAGTCTTGATCATTTCCTGCGGACAATCTTCAAATTACCAATATCTTTGCTAAAAGGAGACACTCAGAATTGGACATACTGCTCTGATTGTAGTCTGATCATTTCAGGATGATGCCCTCTCTAATCTTTGAGATTAGGGCTCACTTAATATATACTAGGATCTCTGGATAATGATTCACCTCACCACAACCATCCCAGAGGGCATAGCTAAGAATGTTTTTGTGAAACATTGTATTCTATTATGTCCCAAAGACTGAAGATATACATGGGGTCAAGAAACATAAAGATAAGTGCATGGATAACATCCATCCTTGGCAATTAAGGAAAGTTTGGGATATTTAGGTTAATGTCATAAAGGGATAATGAAACATTTTCTCTCATCAACATTATTTCTCAAGGACTGATCCCAGACTTGTGTTCTAAAAAAAAAAACAGCGTCCTAGAATGTTGGAGCGTGAAAAACCCTTAGAGATTGTCTTGTCTAATCCTCTCATTTGACAGGCAGGGAGACCGAGGTGAGAGATGGGAAGTGCCTCCCTGAAGGTGAAACTGCAGCTAAGTAGCCGAGTTGGGATCGGAACAAATTACTTACAGGCCTCTGCCAACCAGAAATGAAATGCTGCCTCCGCCAAGACCCCAACACTGGAAAAAGAGGAAATGTCTTCGATACTGTAATAAACATCTACATTTTAACAGCACTAGGATGATTAACTAACATTAAAATAAAATTCTGAGGATTTATTTTTGTTCCTTACAAGAGGAACATGAATTCCTAATATATAATGAATTGCTAAAATATAATAAATAAATTGCTTATGTAATAAACAAAAATAATAAATTGCTAATATAGAATGAATTGTTTTATATGCTTACTTAGAGAAGCAATTCAATCTTCTCTTTGCTATTGATTTTTCCCCCTGGAATTTAACTTACTGTAATCGAAATTTTTTTTAATGTTGTTAAAGTGAAACATCAGAAATGAAAGGGGCTGCAGCTACCATTTTGGCCATGTACATTTTTTTGGTTGAACACTGGGTAATATTTATGTCTTTATATTTCAATTTCGATTTTTTTGTCGGTAAACAATGCACATAACCACATATTGGGCGTAAGGGAGAGAGAAGGAGATTTCCATTAAAGCTTTCCACAACAGCTGTGTCTGCTCATTTTTTTTTTTAAACATAAACTCACGTGGCCTCTTAACATAAAGCTAAAATCAAAGGTGACCTTGTTTCTCCAGCCACTAAATGTATCTCAAGTCAGCAGCTTAAAAGGCAGGGGCTACCTATCAAAACATGCCACCTACTTTCTATAAACAAATAGACATGATACAAAAATAACAGTACTAAAAACATACGTTTGCTATGCTTGAAACCTTCACGGTCCCTATCCTAGGACAAAAACTTCAGAAGAAAAAGGAATGAAATGGAGACCATTTCAGCTGTATAATTAAAATTACATAAAATAGTTAATAAAATATTCTTAGGCAAAGTCTGGAATATGTTGCTTTATCATTTATGAGGGAGAATTAAGAAATGCGAAAGCTTAGCCAGATTGAATTCTATATCTTTGTGAAATGTCTAAAAGGTTTGTTATCTTCTCAGGGAAGATTGGAATGTTAGTTAATATTTTGAAATGTGTTGGGTCCTAAAAAAGAGGAATGATGAAATGTAGTTTAAAAATTCAATAATATTATGGGCTTTGGGAAATTCCAAACTGGTCAGTTGGTAGTAATGTGTGGGGTGGGGAGAATTACTTTCAGAATTTAAACGTTTATTTTTCATATAAAAACATCAAGAAAGGAGGAGTTAGGTGACCACCAGAGGCAGTAGACTTCCTTTGGTTGTAGATGACACTAGTGGTATTTTTTGTTATTTTTAATTATTTTTGTTCAGGAGTGGGCAGACAGGATAAGTGGAGAGACTAAAAATACTAGAAAGAATCTTGGTAGAGAGGAGTTAGGAGAAAGATATTGGCACCTGGAGTCAGGTTCCTGATGATTGGATGGTGGTAGTGGTGGTGTTATTTTCATTGTTCAGTAATGTCCGCTTCTTCATGGCCTCATTTCGGGTTTGACATTTTCTTCTTTAGCTCATTTTAGAGATGAGGGAACTGAGGCAAAGAGATGTTACGTGACTTACCTAAGGTCAAATAGCTAGTAAGTGCCTGAGGCCCAATTTAACACAGGTATTCAGGCCCAGTACTCTATCCACTGTGCCACCTAGCTATCCTGATTGGAAGATAGCAGGGATTAAAACCAAGATTCCAAAAGAAGAGAACAAGAGAGGCTTCCTACTGGTCCTAGTATAAGTGTCCTCATCCTTTCTGAAAGGCACTTACAATGCCCTAGCCAAGGATTTCAGCTGTATCACAAGCCAGCAATGCTAAAGACAGGCCAGGCAATATCCCACACCAACCAGTGAAACTGGATCTGGTAGATCCTGTAAGACAGACCAAAGTCTGTCTGACCAGTGTTGGGACATTAGGGCTCCCTAACCTTGCAGCACTGTGATGAGATGCTCCTTCTTGGGTATTCATGACCATTACATGAGTCAACTTTCTCTGCTGATGTTTGGTGTATTTATGGGCATTTATAATTACTTTGGCTACTATCCCATTTCCAATACCCTTAGTTGAGGTCATTGTGTCCACCATGTGAAGGATAAACACCTTACTGAAAGTTTGTGCAAATCTTAGAAGTTTGGAACAACAGAAAACTAGAACATGGGGTAGTCTCCTCCCTTAGAGAATGATGAGAGTTGAGGAGTGTAGCCAGTGTTACATTAGTATATACCAGCTCAGTGCCAAAAAATTGAATCACTTCCATTTGAATTGTCTTAGGAAGATTTTGAAATCACCTGGGAAGATAAGAACCAGACACTAAGGTCATTTCTCAAGCTAAACTGCCGAGCATTCTAGGTGTACTGCAGAGAGTTCATCATCTGACTGGACAGGCTGCCTTATTCAAATGCTAAACGTACATTTGCCTAAAAGACTATTTTACAGAATTTTCACACAAGTCAAGCGCTCACATGCAGGTCAGAAGAAGCAATACAATGACACTGTCAAGGTCTCTTTGTAAAACTTTGGCATCAATTTTTAGACATGGGGAACAATGGCAAAGGAATGCACAGCATGGTTTGCCTGCATCAAAGTAGGCACCATGCTCTCTAAACAAAGTAGAATTGTAGTAGCTCAAACAAAATGTGAGATGACCAAATTCAGAGACACCTCTATCCCAAATCTTCATGCGGACTATTTGTGCCCGACCCATGGCTCTGCCTTCCAAAGTCATAGTGGTCTGATCAGCCACAGTTAGACACGCTGTATATTGACCCTGACATCGTGATGTGTTTATGGTTCTCTTCAAGTAGGAAGAACAACAATGGATGAACCTTAGTGTATGACTACAGGGTAACTGAGATCGAGGAAAGACAGACATACCTCACACCTCAAGCCATAACCTACCACTTGTTATTTACCTATGCCCATAGGACAGCTAGTTTGCAAAGAGGATAGATTGAACAGAACTGTCTGATGAGCGTCTACAATCCAGAGGACAATAGAAAGTGGAAGTCTGCAAGACATAACAAATAAAGAACTGTGAAGAAAACCTCAGGTAAAAGATGATATAAGAAATGACTTACTGGAAAAAAAAAAAGACCAGCTGGACGCATGGCAAGGGTGTGTAATAATGATGGACCACCAAAAAGTGACACTGGAGCACTTGATTTCTGAAGTAGGTGGGAAGGTTCATTAAATGTGTCACCAAAATTATGGGAGGACATAGGCAAATCATTCAAAGAATACAAAGATACGGATGGGTTTGGATTCATGTCACTGAGAGAAGTACCCGCATTACCGAGCGTGTCTACTTGAGCAACTGAGATCTCCTTCAATAATTCACTTACTAAAGATTGAATAAGTACCTGTATTCTAGCTGAGGAAATCAGGGAAATCTTTGTAGGTAAGGCAGTCTTGGGAATTAGATATTTGGAACTAGAGATGAAGGACATTCCAGGTGGAAATGATACATATGTCTTGCTCTAAATCTAAGATGCCAGTTCCCTGAGGCTAGCCACTGACTAATTCATCTTCTTTTTCCAAGCACCTAACAGTGTTCCTTCTAAAGGATCTTAAGCCTTAGAGCTGGAAGGTCGCTAAGAGATTCCAGAATCCTAGAAAAAGAATTTTCTGAGCGACCCCTGAGTCTGACCCATACCCAAAAATAATCTGCTTTCCAAAATACCTAATATGTCCACTCAATTAATGTTTGTCCTTGTAATGAATTACGATCACCAATTACTTCTGATATTTATATATTGGCTGCCCATGATATTCCATATTTACCCAAAAATGTCCTCATGAAATTTGAAATGTTGGTAGAAAGGAGATCCATAGTTCCTTCTCCAGCCTTTTCTGCTTCCAAATTATTTTTAGCCAGAGGTATAATTATCATCCCCTACAGATCCAGAATTTTTAGCATTTGTGGGCTTGGGGGCAAAAGGAGGAGATGAAACAAGGTGCTTAAAATAGCAAGAGAATTACTAGCTGTTCCTATGGCAAATGGAAGTCATGTTACTGAAGGAGCTAAAAACAGACTAGGGGAGGAAAAAGTCACTGAAGTATATACAAGGCTATCACAAAACATGCAAACAAGAAAATATTTCCTCTATTTTTACCTTATAACATGAAGGGATTGCCATCAAGGGAATAATTATATTTTGAGACAAAAATACAGATGGACCTACGTCACTCCATCTGTAATAGATATAGGATAAATATAGAGAGTCAAGAGCTATAAATGGGTACGTTCTTAAGTCCCTCAGGCACATGACCTGGAGGGAGGAAGAAAGGAG
>NW_020954577.1:35610222-35622818 GCF_900497805.2 Vombatus ursinus
GTTCTTAAGTCCCTCAGGCACATGACCTGGAGGGAGGAAGAAAGGAGTTCTATAGCAACTTAGACCTTTCTGTCTGAAATATGTCCAAACCAAACACCTTCACCTGCATCCATCACTTGTAATATATTATATATACACACACATGTATACATATATATATATATATATGTTTATTGCTCAACTGTTTTCAATACATTTTTGTATTTGTGATTCAAGAGGTCCCAAAGATAATGACCTTTTTTTTAAAAAAAAATGGTGCTCTTACATACACCATAATGAAAAAAACACAGGACTTGAAATAAGATCTGTATATGAGTCATGACTGTGACATTTATTAGTTCTGTGATCAGTTATAAGTCACCTAAACTCTCTACATCTCATTTCTTCATAAGGAAAATGTAATCCCTCATAGGTTACATGGAACAAAGCGCACATATAGAATTTCAAGTGCTCTGCAGTAATAATTTGGGCAGCTAGGTAGTGCAGTGGACAAAACCCCTGACCTGGAGTCAGTAAGATTCATCTTCCTGAGTTCAAATCTGGCCTCAGACATTCACTAGGTGTGTGACCCTGGGCAAGTCACTCAACCCTGTTTGCTTCAGTTTCCTCTTCTGTAAAATGAACAGGGGAAGGAAATGGCAAACTACACTAGTATCTTTGCCAGGAAAATGCCAAATGGGGTCACACAGAGTTGGACAGGACTGAAATGACTAAACAACAGCAACAAAAATTAATAAGTATAATCATAATAATTATCATTAGCTATGCCTTGCATAAGATTGCCCAACTTAATGTCAATTAAACATGGCCTCATCATTGTATTGTAACCAATCTCCACTGAAGGGAAGGGAATATATGTTGATTTAGTGCCTACTGTATGCCAGGCACCTTACTAATGCCTTTTTACAAATAATATCACTTTAGATCCTCATAACAACCCTGTGAGGTAGGTGCTATTATTATGCTAATTTTTGTAACTGAGGAAATGGAGACAAAGAGGTATTAATTTAATATGTCAGGGTCACTTGGCTAATAAGTGTTAGAGGATTTAATTTGGCTTCAATTCATAAACATTTATTAAGTGCCTACCATGTGCCGGGCACTACGCTAAGCACTGGGGATACAAAAAGAGTCAAAAGAGCAAAAACTTCCTCTAGGAGCTTACAGTCTACCGATTTGACCTCAGGTCTTCTGACTCCAGGCCTAGTACTCTATCCACTGTGCTACCAGCTGTCCCTGTTGGACTGAAGAGTCCAACGCTACTGTTTCATCAGTCAACCTATAAAACACTTTTAGAAATGTTTCTATGGAACTGACTGTCCCCTCTGATATAATTTCATCCTAGAGAATGTGTTCTTTTAATGGAATGAATTAATAACATTAGTCAGGTGATGAATATATTTAGTTATTACTTTGGGGGAGTTGGGAGACGGGGATTGTTATTACACTGAAATAGGGGACTCTATAAGTAAATTCCCTCTACAAAGTATATGGGTACTTGCTACTATTACATGGCTACAAGGATTGCAAAGCTCTCCCCCCTTTTTTTTAAAGAAGAGTGTGGGAAGTGGGAAGGAAAGAAAGTAAATTACTGTTAATTAAGGAAATTTAATTTTTAAAAAAGATAAAAGGAAAAAAGTTTCCGAAGCCTAGTGAAAGATCAAGTGTCTTCCTTAGATTCATAGGACCGCTATACCAGAAGGGGAACTTTGAGGCATATATCTCTGAATCAGAGACCAGCTTCTGTGTTCCCAGTACCATATAATAAAGCATGATTAGTTAAATTACAAAGTTACTAGGACTTGGTTTTTCTGCCCCCGCCTCTAAGAGACCTCGAGAAATCTGCATAGAATTTGCCAGCCTGCTTTGAGAGTTTGCCTATTGGAAATTTCCTATCCAACCAACAACCACGTATTAAGGGACTACTATGAGCTAGGTGGTTCCATGGATAGAGTGCTGGGTGTGGAGTCAGGAAGACTTGAGTTCAAATCTGACCTCAGACACTTAATAGCCGTGTTACCCTGGGCAAATCATTTCACCTCTGTTTGCCTTAATCCATTGGGAAAGGAGCCACTCTCACATCATTTATCAAAAAAAAAAAAAATCATGGATAGAATCAGTGTGCCAGAAACCGTCTTACATAGAGACACTGAGCCGAACTTGAAACAGCTCCTGCCTTCTAGGAACTTATGTTTTTTGAGGTGGTGGAGAACAATAACTTTGTACTGTGAATAAGTATTTATATAATTAATACAACAAAATGTATTTGTACCAATTAAATCATAGGACAATCTTTTTTTTTTCTTTCTACTTGTTAAAAGAGGATGATAATACTCATCCTTCTTGAGCAAAATATATAACATAATGTAATATACATATGCACTTTTGTGAATATGTATACACACATACATATATACATATATGTGTATATATATATCCTCTACCTTTGTAGATAGGAACTCCTCTATACATTAGTTTTTGTGTGTTACTGGGAAAACCTTTAAATTACTCAGGAAGAAATAAAACTTCTGCTGAGGTAGAATGATTGATCTTCAAACAGCCAAAATTTAGGGGTCCACCACTGGGTCTTGTACTCAAAGTCTTTGCCACATTGGGAAAATGTGTCAGAGCTTGGGACCTTTATGAACACAGTCCCTCCTCCACCACAACAAAGAAACATATATATATATATATATATATATATATACGTATATAATTTTTATTTATTTTAATAATACATAATATTATTATTTATACATAGAAATAACCTTCAATGGAAGGTTAAGTGGAGTAATTGAAGAAAGAATAAACTTGTTGGGGCAGCTAGGTGGTGCAATGGATAGAGCTCCAGCCTTGGAGTCAGGAGGACCTGGGTTCAAATCCAACCTCAGACACTTGACACTTACTAGCTGTGTGACCCTGGGCAAGTCACTTAACCCGATTGCCTCACCAAAAAAAATAAATAAAAAAATAAACTTGTCTAAGTGTTCTTTAGGCTCTCTTTCATGATGAAGGAATAACAGGCCTTATTGAGGACAATATCCTATTGTATTCTGGAATTGTGCTTTTTGATACCTTGCCACATGTAGGATGGTCTCTGATTTGAACAGAAGAGTTCAATGCATCTCGAGAGGAGCATATACACATCTAGATGGATTTGGGCACAGCTTTTCCGATCTTCGGGAAGCTGTGCAGCCAGAACCTAGCCTGCTTCCAACTCCTAAAGAAGATAATTCTCACCAATGTTGTGCAGTCGCATTGCTGGGAAGAGTTGAGGAACAGTACATTCTCTTCAAAGAGCAATGGAGTTAATATCAGAAAACCTGGATCCAATCCTGACTCCACCACTATCTGTGTGTCCTTGAACAAATCCAAGTAAATCTTCTCAGCCTGTTTCCTTGTCTATAAAATTGAGACAAGAATAAAATATTTCACAGAATTGTGTGAGGATAAAATAAGATGATGTGCATCAAGGTCATCAAGGTCATTACAATCATAAAGAGTTATGACATATGTATGACATATATGTGACATGTATATGTCATATTTAAAGGTAGTGAGGGTAGTCCAGGGAAGCCATGACTTTTCTGAAAGGGGAACTTCCCCGAGGCTGGATATGTGTTCAGGGCCCTTTTAATGGGACATGTGCTATGGTCCCTTGTTGATAGACCCTGAATACTCTCCATTGGTTCCTACCCTAATGCTCAGTCACCAGTCATCTTTGGTGAAATCCCTCAGTCACTGGGACTCAATCAAAAGACACTAACCAAGTAAATATCATGTCCCCCAGCAAGAGGGCATGACAGATATGTGAGTAACCCTGGTTGTTCTTTTTACATACATACTGTAATATTTCACATACATTATTTCACTGGAGTTTCACAATAGCTGTGATGGAAAAGAAAAAAAGAGTCACTGTAATTACCTTTTCTAGACAGATGTAAAGTAATTTGATAATAAGTCTCTATTTTATTGTTAAATGTACACTCACATATAACTCTTATTTTTGTCTTCCTCTATTCCAATTCCCGTATAATCAAAAGACAGAGTCTATTTTGTTTTAGACACAAGGTAAATAATTTTGAGCCAAAAACGTATAAGCAAATAAAAAAAATCTATCTCCCCTCCCCCAAAATACAGCAAAGTGCCCCCAAAGCCAATGACTTACTTGTTTGAAACAGTATGACTGCTCCCTAAATAATAATTATTATTGTAAGAATAATAATTGCTAGCATATTATACCATTAATCATTAATTATTGATTAATAACAACAATAGCTACCATTTTATATAATCATTGATTATTGATAAATAACAGTAACAACTAGCATTTTCTATAGTTATTTAAGGTTTGCAAAGTATTTTAATTATTCCAATGATTGTTGAACTATTATGAATTATTGAATCATTGAATCATTAATTCAGGCTATTCACTGGAACGTCAAATACTAAAGCTGGAGATTAAATACTTTGGCCACATAATGAGAAGATGAGACTCATTGGTAAAGACCCTGATGTTGGAAAAGATTGAAGGCAAAAGAAAAAGGGGATGGCAGAGGATGAGACGGATAGAGAGTGTCACAGAATTAACGAACACGAACTTGGACAAACTTCAAGATGTAATGGAGGATAGAAGGGCCTGGCACACTTTGGTCCATGGGGTCACAAAGAATCAACCACAACTGAACTATTGAACAACAACAAAAGTATGACATACATCACCTCATTGGCGCCTCACAAAAACCTTTAGTAGGTGCTATTATTATTATCCACAGATAAGGAAACTGAGGTAGCTAGAGGTTAAATTATTTGCCCTGTGTCTTATATATAGTTAATGAAACTGAAATGAGATTTGAACTCAGGACCTTCTGACCTCAAATACAATGCTCTATCCACTACACTGTACACTAGAGGTACTAGTGGGCAATGGCTTCTAGTCAGAAGCCCACTTGCCTCCTAGAATCACCTCTTTCTGAATGAATGTATGCTTTTCTCCCTGCCATGGCATATAACAGGGCAGGGAATGAAACTTCTGGCTGACATCTTCTAAAGAATAATACAGAGGGGGTGGAGCCAAGATGGTAGAGTAAAAGCAGTGACTTGCTTCAGCTCTCCCTCAAACTCCTCCAAATATTTGTAAAAAATGACACTAAACAGATTCTAGAATAACAGAACCCACAAAAAGAAAGAGTGAAACAAATTTCCAGCCCAAGTTAACCTGGATGGTTGATGGAAAAGGTTTGTAGTGCCAGGCTGGGAGAGGAGCACAGTACAGCTTGGGCCACAGCAGCCACAGCAGCAGCAGCTGCTTCCGAAGCTCTTGGCCCACAGGTGGTTGGGGGATCTAACACTGATCAGAGGGGAATTGCAGGGATCTCTTTGCTGGTGCTGAGGCAGGATTCTCTTGCTTTGCCCATGTTTGCATCTGGGTTGCAGTTCTGGGTGGTGGTCCCTGGGCAAGGAGGAGTGCTGGTGTGGAGGAGCTTGTGGTGGCAGTAGAGAGAGAATCCTCTTCACAGTTCCAAGACAGAAAAGAGTACTTGTGGTCACTCACAGACCAGAGCACAGGCCAGGAAAGGAGTAAACACCTCACCCTTGATCATACCACCTTGGAAGAACTGAAAATTTACAGATCCCTAGAAGTATCTCTGAAAACTGCTGCACAATACCCCTGAAGTTTGGGACAGTACACGCTCCACACTGGAAACAGACCCCTACCTTAACCTTAAACCTTAAACAAAGAGTTTAAAAGTCAAGAAATTGACTGGGAAGATGAGCAAACAGAGGGGAGAAAAAGTCAGACCACAGAATCTTACTTTGGTGACAAAGAAGATCAAAACATACAACCAGAAGAAGACAACAAAGTCAAAGCTCCTATATCCAAAGCCTCTAAGAAAAATATGAATTGGTCTCAGGTCATGGAAGAGCTCACAAAGGATTTTGAGAAGCAAGTAAGAGAAGCAGAGGAAAAACTGGGAAGAGAAATGAGAGTGATTCAAGAAAATCATGAAAAACAAGTCAACAGCTTGCTAAAAGACACCCAAAAAATACTGAAGAAAATAACAACTTAAAAATAGACTAATTCAAATGGAAAAAAAGAGGTCCAAAAAGCCAATGAGGAAAAGAATACCTTAAAAACCAGAACAGGCCAAATGGAAAAGGAAGTCCAAAAGCTCACTGAAGAAAATAACTCCTTAAAAATTAGAATGGAGCAAATGGAAGCTAATGACTCTATGAGAAATCAAGAAACTATAAAACAAAACCTAAATAATGAAAAAAAATAAAAGACAATGTGAAGTATCTCAGTAGGAAAAAAAAAAAAACAACTGACCTGGAAAACAGATACAGGAGAGATAATTAAAAAATTATTGGACTACCTGAAAGCCATGCTAAAAAAAAAAGGAGCCTAGACATCATCTTTCAAGACATTATCAAGGAAAACTGCCCTGATATTCTAGAACCAGAGGGTAAAATAGAAATGGAAAGAATCAACCAATCACATCCTGAAAGAGATTCCAAAAGGAAAACTCCTAGGAATATTATAGCCAAATTCCAGAGTTCCTAGGTTAAGGATAAAATATTACAAGCAGCCAGAAAGCAACATTTCAAGTATTGCAGAAACACAATCAGGATAACACAAGATTTAGCAGCTTCTACATTAAGGGACTGGAGGGCTTGGAATATGATGTTCTGGAGGTCAAAGGAGCTAGGATTACAACCAAGAATCAACTACTCAGAAAAACTGAGTATAATCCTGCTGGGGAAAAATGGATATTCAATGAAATAGAAGACTTTCAAACATTCTAGATGAAAAGACCAGAGCTAAATAGAAAATTTGACTTTCAAATACAAGACTCAAGAGAAGTATGAATAGGTAAACAGAAAAGAGAAATCATAATAAAGTTGAAGGGTTTACATTCCTACATGGAAAGATGATATTTGTAACTCATGAGACCTTTCTTAGTGTTAGTGTGTTTGGAGGAAAATACACATGCACACACACACATACATATATACATGCATGCATGCATACATACATACATACATAGACAGAGGGCACAGGGTAGGTTGAATATGAAGGGATAATATCTAAATAATAAAACTAAGGGGTGAGAGAGGATTGTACTGGGAAAAGAAGAAAAGGAGAGGTAGAATGGAGTAAATTATCTCACATAAAAGAGGCAAGAAAAGCTTTTATAGTGGAGGGGAAGTGGAGGAAGGTGGCAGGGAATGAGTGAATCTTATTCTCATTGGATTTGGCTTAAGGAGGGAATAACATACACACTCAACTGGGTATGGAAATCTGTCTTACCCTACAGGAAAATGGGGATGGGGGGAAGGGGATATGAGAGGGGGATGGTAGAGGGGAAGCAGATTAGGGGAGGGGGTAATCAGAAGCAAACACTTTTGAGGAGGGACAGAATGAAAGAGAATAGATTAAACAGGGAGGTGGGATAGGATGGAGGGAAATTTAGTTAGTCTTTTACAACATGACTATTATGGCAGTGTTTTGTATGACTACACATGTATAAACTACATTGAATTACTTGCCTTCACAGTGAGGGTAGGTGGAGAGAGAAGGAGGGAGAGAATTTGGAACTCAAAGTTTTGAAAATGAATGTTAAAAATTGTTTTTACGTGCAACTGGGAAATAAGATATACAGGCAATGGGATATAGAAATTGGTGCTGTCCTACAGGGAAATTGAAGGGGAAGGGGATAAGAGAAGTGGGAGTGTGATAGAAGGGAGAACAAATTAGGGGAAGGGGTATTCAGAATGCACGTTATTGGGGTGGGGGAGGTGAGAGATGGGAAGGAAATTTGGAACTCAAAATCTTATGGAAATGAATGTTGAAAACTAAAAATTAATTAATTAATTAATAGAATTAAAAAATTGTGACCCAGAAAAAAAAAGAATAATATAGAGGATTTTTCTTGTTATAGCTCATGTCTATGAAGCAAGAAATATCATTTCTACTTTAGAAATGAGGATGTGGAGGGTCAAAGAGGCAAAATAATTTCCTCATGATCACACTGCTACTAGGTGTAAACAATGGAAGGTGAACATGACTCTAGACCGAGCACACTCTCCACTCCATGCCACATTGCCTATTGATAGAAATGTGAGCTGAAGGAAATCGTTGAGGGACTTATCACCCTCTCCATGGAAGAGGAAGACTTTTTTGTGTGTATATGGATAACTTCCTCCTAAAAATTTTAACATTTTTTCCTTGCACATAGAATATATCATATTCTGAATTCATGATATCATGGGATCAGAGAAAAAGAGTTCAAAGGAAAATTTGAAGTTATGGAGTTTGAACACCTCTATTGTACAGATGAGGAAAATAATATCCAGGCAGGTTAAGTGACTAGTCCAAGATAATACAATTAGTCTGTATCACAGGTGATTATTGGCTTTGTTTAAACCTGTTTTGATAGTTAATTATAAAATCCTCAGAGTGGGGCCACCTTAAAAAAAAGAGGCTTTGGAGGCATAAGACAACGAACATATTTCATTTTGATGAAAGTGTGAACATTTTCAGGCTCACTTAGTCTTCCTAAAATGAATATGAGAGAAACAAAGTAGTGTTTTATTATGTAGTTCCAAGTTTCCTTGTTTTCATAATGCTAACTTCTATCATGTTCCCTCTGAGAAAATTAGTAATTAAAGCTAATCCTTATGTAGTACTCTAAAATTTACAAAGCATTTTACATAAATTGTCTCATTTACTATTCACAATAACCCAGTGAGACAGGCACTACTAAAATCCCCACTTAACAGAATAGGAAACTGAGTCTCAGAGAAGTTAAATGATTTACCCAGAGTAAGGCAGTAAACAAATATCTGAGGTAGGCTTTAAATCTTTTTCTTGCTGACACCAAGTCCAGGCCTTTACCTACTTTATAGCAACAATTGAATTACCTGCTTAAGTATGTGTGACCCTGGTCAAGTCATCTAACCCTCTTTGCCTCAGTTTCCTCATGTGTAAAATGAGCTGGAGAAGGAAATGGCATACCACTCCAGTATCTTTGCCAAGAAAACCCCAAATGGGGTCATAAAGAGTTGAACATGACTGAAATTCAACTCAAGCATTCAAATGAAGCAAAGAACCTTTCTTCCTATGAAATATTCCCTTCTTCTAATTAAATTTGCCAGTGATAAAAGAAATGTAAAAGTATTGAACCAATTGGTGAACGTATAAGGCTGCCAAAGGTATGTTGACAATAAAAAATAAAAAAAAAATAACCCCAGACCAATAATGCAACAGGATAAAATCCCAGTGATGTGATAAGTGAGCTCAGATTTTCAGGGCCAAATTGCTCCATTTAAGTAGTAATTAAACAATTCCCCAAATATTGAGCCCTTAGGAAGGCTGTTCTGGCTGAGAGCTTGACTGTACTGACAAACAAACTTCTTTTTCAAACTAATGAGTAAACAAAATCTGTTTAAAACCATTCATTTGGATTTCATACATTGTTCTTCCACATGCTTTATTTTCCAAGTGGAAAATATCTTCCTTAGTTAAAAAGAGAGGACTTAATCACATTAATAGAGCCCACGAGGTGAACTTACTTTTTTTTTTAATGGAGATAACTGAGTAGGGATTATGTCATGTTTGAGAGGCTGAATGACATAAAATAGTGATTTTGATGTAGAATCCGTGAAATACAGATAGATAGACAGACAGATAGATAAACACATATATAATATACTCACACCCCTATGTATTTATATAAATGCATATTAGTCTAATTAGGTTCCTTTGTAATACTATATATTTTTATTAATTTAAGTATAGTATGCTGAAAAAGGATTGTAGGCTTTACCAGATCACAAAAGGCTTCTATGACACAGAAAAAGTTAAGAACCTTTGGTGTACGGGATGACATGTTGGGCTTATAGGGAGGAGGAAGTGGCTTCAGATTCCACTACCTGTAAGACTCTGGCCAAATGACTTAATGATTTGACCTTTCTGGGCTTCAGGTTCCTACATGAGATTTATCTACTAAGTTGCAGATGACTTGAAATTTTTGTGAGTGGAGGGACTTCCCTTCCCAAGAGGCTCCCAAATAGCAGATATAACTCCAGATTTCTGGGTATGGCATCTAATATGTTGTCAGCTCATAGTTACTTTCTACCATTAGTTACGTTTAAGAATTCTATATAAATATAAATATATATATGTATGTATATATATTTAGTTATATTCATAATTTCTTGGATTGGCTCAGCAAAGGTCTTCTGTCTAATTGATCTCTGTGGTTCTGTGTCATCTGGCAACTGATATAGCAGAAAATTAGCCATAAGCTGGTGGCCAGCATCTCTCACTTAGGTAGGCTGCACCTTGGACAGCTCAGACACTCTAACACTGCTCCCATGCCAGAAATCATTCTAGCTTCGTGGTGCCACCCAGAGTTCATGTAGTAGTCTCTGATAGACCTGAGTCACATTTATGCCACAAGGAGGCATCAGGGCAAGACTTTAGAAGAGGCCAGATATACTTAATTAATTGATACATTGGGTGGGTGAAAGAAAAAAAAATTGTCATTTTATAGTCATGAAATATTTGGCCACTTTCCATAGGAAGGGTTCCCTATGCCAATCCTCAGCCCAGGTACATGAAGCAAAAGGCTGATTGTGCTACCACTGGTCTTGGCCTCTACCTGATAGACTAGGGCTTGCTCTGTAGCTCTAATTCTTTGTTTCAATAATTTAGAACTCCATGTCAGCTGCATGCCACCAGGATCTGTTGGCCAGAAATACTTTCCCATCTGTCTCACAAAATGTTTCATGACTTCATAGGAAATAGTTGACTGCCTCGCTGGAAGGGCCTTTCTCATGCAGTAGTACAAGCTTTGATTTCCTACTGTGTGTAAGGCCCTGTGCCAGGCACTGACACTGAGGTTGCAAAGAAAAGTGAGACCCAGCCCCTGTCCTCATGGAGTTGAGGGTCTAGAGGAAAAGGGGATTGAAGTCAATGTGGCAAAATAGAAAGAATGCTGGATTTGGACTCAGAGGACTCAAAGAATTCCAGCTCAGCTATTTACTCTAATTGAATTCCAATTATGTGATTAGGCAAGTCATTAACCTCTCTGAATCTCAACTTCCTCATCTCTAAAATGAGAAGGGGACTTTACATCAGAGAGCCTCTAAGATACCTTCCAACTCTAAATATATGTTTCAATGATAAGAGATACAACTGCTTTCTAAATCTTAATGTATAGTAGTCAATCAGTCAATCAATACATATTTATTAGGTGCCTGTTATATTGCAAGCACAGTGCTAAGTACTGGAGATACAAAAAGAGGCAAAAGATAATCCTTGCCCTCAAGGAGATCACAATCTAATGGGGAAGACAGTAGATATTTAAATATGTACAAACAAGTTGTATACAGGATAAACAGGAAATAATTAATGAAGGGGTTTGGGATGGAGAAGGCTTCTTGTAGAAGGTGCAATTTTATTTGGGATCTGAAAGAAGCCAAAAAGGTCAGTAGGCAGAGTTAAGGAGGGAGAACAGGCATTGGGGACAACCAAAGAAAATGTCCAAAGTCAAGGGATGGACTCTTATTTGTGGAACAGCAAGGAAGCCAGTGTCATTGGAACAAAGAGTATGTGGAAGGGTGTAATGTGTAAGAAGACTGGAAAGTAGGAGGGAGTAGCTCATGAAAGGCCTTGAAATCCAAACAGAGACATTTTTATTTAATCCTGAAGAGGATAAGGAACCACTGAAGTTTATTGATTGGGAGAGGGGCAAGCAGGGTGTGTGACATGATTGGACTTATGCTTTAGGAAAATCACTTTAGTGGTTAAATGGAAGATGGATTAGAGTGAGGAGAGACTTGAGGAAGGCAGATCCACAGTAGATTACTGTGATTGTGCAGGTGTGAGGTGATGAGAGCCTGAACCAGAGTAGAAGCAGGGTCAGAGGAGAACAGGGAGAGTATTCAAGAGATTTTGAAAAGGTTAAATAAATAGACCTTGACAAGAGATTGGATATGGGGGGGGGGGTGTTGAGAAACAATGAGTTCAGGATTAGTTCTAATTTGTAAGCCTCAGGGACTGGGATGATGGGGGGATAGTGTTGCCTTCTATAGTAATAGGAAATATTGGAGGGAAGAGGGTTTAGGAGCAAAAATCATGAGTTCAGTTTTGGACGCATTGAGTTTAAGATGTCTGTGGGACTTCCAGTCCAAATGTAAGTTATTAGTGGACAAACATTTGGCATGAGGTAAGATATGATCAAAGTCAACAAATGTCAAACATTTATTTAATAGCAATTATGTTTAAGGCACTATGCTAGGTATTTGGGGAATAACAATAAAACATGAAATAATCATTATCCTCTTTCTACTGGGAAGACAAGAAGCATCATCTTGACATCTAGAAAGGATGCCTAGAGAGCAGCTAGGTGGCTCGATGGATAGAGTACCAGCCCTGAAATCAGGAGGACCTGAGTTCAAATCTGTTCTCAGACCAGACACTTGACACTTACTAGCTGTGTGACCCTGGGGAAGTCACTTTACCTCAATTGCCTCACAAAAAAAGAAAGAAAGAAAGAAAGAAAGAAAGAAAGAAAGAAAGAAAGAAA
>NW_020954577.1:35622828-35628322 GCF_900497805.2 Vombatus ursinus
AAAGAAAGAAAGAAAGAAAGAAAGAAAGAAAGAAAGAAAGAAAGAAAGAAAAAAGAAAGAAAGGATGCCTAACTCTGCTTGTTCAAACTTCACTGCTATGTCTATCCTGATATTGCTTGTGCATAGTGGATAGAATCCAAAATAAAAAAAAAAACCTTTCAAAAACTTTTAATAGCAGTTAATTAAGTGATTATCAGGTGTGAAATGATTCTCTACTATATGCTAAACACTACTAAATATTGGGAGACATTCTTAAAGAGGTTAGGTCTTGGTCACTGCCCTCAAAGACTTTCTAATATCATCTGGGAGATAAGTACAGAACACATGAAGCCATAGTAAATAGAACAAGTGCATAGCAATGTGCTGAGGTCATTCAATGAATTATAAATTCTGATGGAATTCATCAGAAAGGAATTATTTTAGCCTGTGGTAAGAGGAAAATCAAGAGGATCATAGGAGTCATACTTGGCATTATTGTGGAGGTGAGTGATAGGAAAAAGAAAGAGAGCGGAACTACTCGGTTCCTATTTTGCTTGTCTTTTCTCCACCAAGATAAAGAATTTTCAAGCACTCTATTTTGCAAAATAGGTATATAAGGGATTTAATGGTAGTCAATTGCCATTACAATTATTCAAAAGAAAAAAAAACTAAGAAACAACTGTTGACAGACAGAATGGTGAAATGCATGGAGTGCTGGACTTGGAATCAGAAAGACCTGGGTAAAATCCCACTTAGTCAGCTATGTGACTGAGCGAGTTATTGAATCTCTCTGCATCTTGGTTTTCTCTTTGGCAAAATGACAGAGCTGTACTTGACCTCTGAGGTCCCTTCCAGCTCTCAATCTGTGATTTGATGATCCAGTAAAATCTAGGTGAATCTACTGGAGTTCATGAGGAATTGCTGACATTCTGTTATCCCATGAGTCAAAGATTAGATACTGAATTGATGCTAGGTAGTCAAGAAATACTTCCCATATCTATCTTTGTTGTAAGGTAGATAGGTGGAACAGTGGGTAGAGACCTGGGCTTGGAATATAAAGACTAATCTTTGTGAATTCAAATCTGGCCCCAGGCACTTACTAGATGTATGACCCTGGGAAAGTCACTTAACCCTGTTTGCCTCAGTTGCTCATCTGTAAAATGAGCTGGAGAAGGAAATGGCAAACCACTCTAGTATCTCTGACAAGAAAACGCCAAATGGGGTCACAAAGAGTCTGATACAACTAAAAATGACTCAACATCTTTGTTCTACCAAGAAGCTAAATGATGTTCACTTTTCAAGTTCTTTTATCTTCTTGGATCTAATACACTTTACAAATACAAAGTGTTTTTGCTTCATAATCAGCAGAGAAAGTAGCATTATTAAGGATCTGAGAGATTTACATTATAACTAATAGAAGTTAATCTCACAGCTGGATTTCTGGAAGAAAGGAAAAAAAACTACACTTCTTGCAATGGGAAATAGAGTGTTTCTAAAAGTTCAAATACTTCAATCAAACTAGACAACAACATACACTATTTTCCCCCCCACAGATGAAAGACCCAAATAAAGCAAGCTCAAAAAAATCAAAGTACAATAAAGGTCTCTGATCCAAAGCATCTTCAATCACAGCCTCTTAGTAGACTCTGTCATCTAATTTCACCAGGCTCCACTCCAGTGCTTTTGACCTTCGGCAAACAATAATGCCAATGACTTTTACAGTTATTTGTCCCATTGCGCCACTGGAATTGAGCTCATCCACAGACCTATTTGACATTGTATTAATAATTGTTTATTCCTATATTTTTTTTCTAGCCATAATAATAAGTCCTTGTTAAATCTAACCAGGAAGTTAAAAAGATAATTCATCTGATTAATAACAAAGCATTATAAATGTATTGAATCTCCTGATATTGTTATGACTTAATCTTGATTTATTTTTTATTGTACTTATGTCTGGAAAAAATACAAATTACACACACTCTGTTCATGTGTATGTACATATGGGATATATCTCAGGACTCAAATTCAGAAAAAAAGTACTCGCAGCCAATATGAATATGTAGTTTTAAACAGTTTTATTAATAACTTGTTTTTATGTAACATACATTTTTTCCCTGTGTGCCTCTCCTTACCCCACCCAGAAAGCCTTTTCTTATAACAAAGAACTTTTAAAAGAAGAAGAAGAAAAATAAGAAAAAAACCAAACAATCAATGAATTGACAAAAGTTGACATTATATACAACGTTCTACATTTTTGGATGCCGGCCTCTGAAAAGAAAAAGAGCTAGGCGACTTTTTGTTTTTCTTCTTTTGGGCTCAGTTCAGTGATTATAAATTCACAATATTTGCTTTCATTTATTTTGTGATTGCTATTCTTTCCATTTATATTGTGCTATTGTGTATGCTATTTTCCTCATTCTACTTCAATTTACATCAGTTCATATTAGTCTTTCTTTGCTCCTCTGCATTAATCAAGTTTGTCATTTCTTATAGCACAGTAATGTTCCATAATATTCCTACACCACAACTTATTTAGCTTTTCCTCAATTGACAAGCATCTATTTTTCTCAGTTCTTTACTATCACATGCACACACAGAGAATATTATATGCATGAGATTTAAAATATTTGAGGTTTTCACAAAAACTTATTATTGTTCAGTCATGGTCGATTCTTTGTGGCCCCATTTAGGGTTTTGTTGGCAGAATTACTGGAGTAGTTTACCATTTCCTTCTCCAGCTCATTTTACAGATCAGAAAAGTGAGGCAAATAAGGTTAAGTGACTTGTCCAGGGTCACACAGCTAGTAAGTGTCTGAGGCTAGATTTGAACTCAGGAAAATTTGTCTTCTTGACTCCAGGCCTGGCACTCTATCCACTGTGCCACCGAACTGCCATACATACATACATACATACATATATGCTTTGATTTTTAAAAAAAAAGCTAAATGATGGAAATCGGGGTAGTTATTCGAACTACAAAAGTGTTATTTATTTTGTTATGGAGGACAGGGACTGGACGTGTCATTTCATTGGTACAGAGAACACTCAAGTGAGGAATCCCCCTCTTCCAAAGCTGGTTGTCACCTTCTTTGCTACTTAGTCTTAGGGAACTTCCAAGAACCCTGAAAGATGAAGCACCTTCCCAGGTTCACATAGCCAGGATGTGTCTTTCTGGTCTTTCTGACTCTCAGGACACCTCCCAAATGCTGCATTTCTCATTGTATTTTAATTGTCTCGACACGAATCTCTTTTAGTGTATGTGTGCTTCCATATAGTAGATGTTTTAAGTGAGAGGCTGATGGACAGACACTTAACTGTGGAATTAGGAGCAAATTTTAAAAATCAACCAGAAAAGAAGATAAACCATCTCTGAATTTATAATTCAATCATAATTTAATTCAGTGAGAAATGGTGACTATATTAGTTTAAATGACTTTCCACCTTTTGGGAGCACAACTATTCCATAAGAAATTTACGTCATTCTTAAAATTCGAATGTGAAAAACATCTCCCCCATCCTGCCCCATTTAAAGTCCATCATACTGGAGAGGCACATGCACAAAAAATTTCTATGCTCACTTTCACCTTAGCTTTAATGTATTAGAAGGAAGGGTTACTTTGGGATTCTAGCATACTTCTACTCTCAATGTTAGTTCTTATATCATCTTTCATTTTCCTAATAGACCAATGGATTATCAATTGAGTATCCCAAAACACATGGCAACTATATTGTACACAATAAAATTAGTTACAGGACCTTGAGGCTAGAAGGGACCACAGAAGCCAACTAATCCTACCCACCCATGAATAAGAATCTCCTCTTCAACATAACTAATGTCCATCTAATTTTT
This sequence comes from Vombatus ursinus, assembly GCF_900497805.2. Classification (NCBI taxonomy): domain Eukaryota; kingdom Metazoa; phylum Chordata; class Mammalia; order Diprotodontia; family Vombatidae; genus Vombatus; species Vombatus ursinus. The sequence goes on from NW_020954577.1 coordinate 35,626,661, forward strand.
TTTAATGGCTTCCAGTGATGTTGACCCCACTATCTCTAGTGAACGCCCATTTCACTTTGAGATAGTTAGAACTTTTGTTTTTGTTTTGTTTTGTTTTTCCCTTATATCAAATAATACTTTGGCCAGAGTTTAAACTAACTCTCTCTCTCTCTCTCTCTCTCTCTCTCTCTTTCTCTCTCTCTCTCTCTCTCTCTCTCCACATATATATATATATATATGTACACACGCACACACACATATATACACATGTATAGGTATGTTGTTTTATATATGTATAAGCATATATACACAATATATACATATGTACATATGTTGAATAAATATCATATATATATATGCATATACACAAATAGACACATGTTGTATATATAGATGCATACCTGAAGTCCTTACATATATATACATGAATGTATACAGATCTAGGAGGAGGGACTGGAAATTCATTTTCATTGATACAGAAGACTCTAACATGTGGAAACAACCTCTACTAATACAAGTCAGTACTTAGCTTGCAGCTTATATCCTTAGAGAGCTGGCTAGAACAGAGGGGTCAAACATGTCATATGACCCTATGGTAAGAACAGGATTAAAATTTAATTGGGAAATATTTCTAAATAAATAAAATAGAACACTATGCATATCATAAGTTTTGTTTTCATTCTGTTTTGTTTTGTTTTGTTTTGTTTTTGTGGTTTTCAAAGTAAATGTTCAGGCAGGATTCTGTTTCCAGGTGAGTTTGAAACCACTGGCCTACAGCACTGACTTGCCCATGATCCCATATCCAGGATGTATCAGTGATGGCAAATGAACCCACGTCTTCCTGCCTGAGGTGAATTCTCTATCCATTACACCACAGTACTTCTCATAAACAAATGCACACCTGCAAATGTATGAACATAATAACATTCGCGTGTCCATAGGCCCTTCTTTACCCCTAGAAATCTCCATCTGCAAGTCTCCTAAAACAAGTAGAAAGATCAATTCATTCCCTTCCACCAACTTTATTCTTTTAGACTTAAAGAACATGGGGAAGGGCCCCAGTAGCATCAAGTTACCTGAGAATCCTCTGCCTGAATTGCCTGGAGTTAGGAAATGTGGTCATGCTTTGAAAGAGTTGGCATTTTGTTCAGCATATGCATACATAAATGTATATTTATATTAAAAGATTGTTAGTTTACAGTATTGTGAATACCAATGAAGAAAGAGCAAAGTGTGGAGCAAAGATGGCAAATCTGTCTCCTGCAGACCTACCCAGCCCACAATAATCCCAAACACAGCCTGAAGAAGACTAAAATGGAATTGGAAAATATTTAACAAAATAAATAACAATGCAATGGAACATAGATGATGTTAATATTTGGTTGTCTAAGTCACTATGCAATCTGCAAGGATCCTTATGTACAGTTTAGTGACCTCTGTTTCTGTTTGAGTTTGCCACCACAGATGTAGGGAATAGAAGGTCTGAAGGTTTATGCTTAGAGCCAGCAAGGCCAGTATTCAAACCCTGCCTAGGAGTCGTACTATCTGGAAGTCTTTGGGCAAGTTACTTAACATTCAAAATTCTCCCAGATTTTAAGTTAAAAAGGAGCTGTTCATCAGTAAAAGTACATGTACGGAGAGAGAGAGAGAGAGAGAGAGAGAGAGAGAGAGAGAGAGAGAGAG
>NW_020954577.1:35628332-35653396 GCF_900497805.2 Vombatus ursinus
AGAGAGAGAGAGAGAGAGAGAGAGAGAGAGAGAGAGAGAGAGAGAGAAATAAGCATTTTGCTATATTCTTACTCTGTGCTAGGCAACATACTTCACGTGTGAAGGGAGTTTCCACACACTGGAGCCCAGTACTGATGAAATCACACAGATCCAGAGCTCATCTCCCCAACAGTAAATAACATTTCAAAAAATACAAAGAAAAAGAAAAACCTTTGGAGTCAGGGATTAATGCACTATTTTGAATTGTTGATGAATTAGTTGTCAATAGGAAAGGCTAATAAAAGAATTGTTTTTTTTTTCTAAAATAAACCAATCAATCAAAAACATTTATTACCATGCTAAGTGCTGGGGCAGGGAGGTGACAGTGAAGAGAGTACTGGGCCTGGAATCAGGAAGATATAATTTCAAATCTGACTTCAGACCCTGACTAGCTGAGTGACCCTGGACAAGTCACTTCACCCTCTTTGCCTCAGTTTCCTCATCTGTAAAATGAGCTGGAGAAAGAAATAGCAAACCACTCCATTATTTTTGCCAAGAAAATCCCAAATGGGGTCATGAAGAGTCAGACACTATTGAAAAACCGAACCTGAACACGTACCGGGGATACAAAAAGAGACAAAAGACTACCTTTGCCCTCCAGGAGCTTACAATCTAACCTGGGAGAAAACATGCAAACAAATATAAATACAAAGCAAACTGCATATAGGATAGGAAGTGATTAACAGAGGGAAGGCCCTAGAATTAAGAGAGGTCAGGGAAATCTTCCAGTAAAAGATGATATTTGAGTGGGAAATTAATGGAAGTCAGAGAGGTCAGGAAATGGACTGGGGACCAGCCAGAGAAAATATCTGGGGTTGAGAGATGGAGTGTCTTGTTCGTGAAGCAACCAGGAGGTTAATGTCACTGAATGGAAGAGTAGTTATGAGGGAGTTAGGTATAAGAAGACTGACAAGGTAGGAGGGAGCTAGGCAACGAAGGCCTTTGAATGCCAAACAGAGCAATTTGTGTTTGATCCTGGAAGCGACAGGGAGCCGCTGTAGCTCTTTGAGAAGGGAGGGTGGCATGATCAAATCCGCCCTCTAGAACAATCACATCGGTGGCTTCGTGGAGGATGGATTGGAGTGGACAGAGACTTGAGACAGGTAGAACCACCACAGGCTAATGCAATCCAGGTGTGAGATGATAATGGCTTGCATGAGCTTTGGCCGAGTCAGAGGAAATATTCAAGAGATGTTACGAAGGTGAAAATGCCAACTAAAGTGTTAACATTCAAAGTCATATGAATTGGGGACTCTACTAGATTCTCTCTGAAATTCTTTTCAAAGAAGTAGTCTGAGGAAGAGGGCAAGACCAGCCCTTTCATATCTAGACCACCAAACACATGAAAGGAAAGGGCTCTTTAAGGCTGGGAACCACATACAAGTTTCCAGTGAGTTATTTTCCTGCACTATAAAATATGACACAAATAGATCACAGGGAATCATCTTCCCACTAATGCATTGTTGAGGGACTTACTAACTTTGGCTGATATTCTGCAGCCATGCGGATGCAGCACAATCCAAACCCTGCCTAAGCAACCACCATAATTTGCTCCTTGATTTATTGAGCACTCAGCTGGCAACCCTTCAAGCTTCCATGCATATATGGGCAATTGGGGCATCACTGATGAAGTGCTGTTGACAGAAGTATGGCCTGTGGAAACAAGGCGGCTATAATAAGGAATTGGGGTAAGTCAGACAGCTGTATCAATGGTTATTCTCTGCCTTGATATTTCAAAATGTCAACTTGCTATCAAAGACTGTCATGAAAGAAAAATAAAACCTTGGGGGAAAGGGGAGAGATTACATTATAGTACATGATCCTTTAAAAACAAAAGGTCTTGACTTTTTTTTTTTTTGCAAATCCTTAATCACAAACAGAAGATAGACAAATCATTTGTTCTTCTACTAAGTTGAAAAAAAAGGATGATTTCACAAAATGTTGAATGCCATGTTATCAGTGTTATTTTCAAGTTACTATTTTTTTCATTTTTCCCAGGTAATCTATAAAAGATTGCATGAAGAAATTAATATCCCAGAGGAACTTATGAACAAAGAATTAAAAGCATGATACACATCCTCAGTTCTTAGCACAGTGCCTGACACAGAGTCAGAACTTACTGAATGTTTGTTGATTCTGTGTTCCTTTTCTCTAAAGATGACTAAGGAACGAATGTCTTCCAAGTTTGCGCGGCATAGGGAGACAAAATTGCTGTCTATACATACGCTGACGATGTTCTGATGAGATTGTTGCTTAAAAAGAGGGCTATACAAACCTTTGCCTCCTTTTTCTGTGAATATGGTCAACACATTCCCTGTAGCTCCATTCCCAATGATCGACTATCGCTTAAAAATATACTGTTAATCATTTCACAAAACTTCATCACATATATACTAGCTAGTAACCAACACATTTGATGAGCCCTGAAATTAGGCAGAAACAATCACCAACAGCATGAAATAGAGTTAATATTCAAAGAAGAAAATAAATGTAAGCATAGCGAGGAAATTATACATTATATCAAGAATTCTCTAAATCATTAGTGGTCCTTACCAATCCCCTTTATTTATCCAAACACATAATCTCTCTAAACCAGTTGCACTGGTCTGTAGAAAATATGAAAATATGAATCTGTGTAATAAAAACATCAGTTCTCTCCCTTCAGTGAGAATCACAGGGTCCCGTGATGGTCTTATTCCAGAGAATGAGAGGGGGAAAAAATCAGTGCTGTTCATGATAATTTAGCTCTGGCAGGTTAATGTAATAGGACAGCCAAACTCAGCCTCTAAGAGACTGGTACATTTGTGGTTGCATATGAAAATACAAAGAAATCATTAAATATTGTTATATTCCATGACAGGCTCAATGATTGTGTTGAAAATTCAATCAGGTTTCCTTGTCAGTCTAATAACAAGAATTTTAACACGCTCATGCCAAAAAGTCAGCGGAGCATAATTGCATTCAACAAACAGAATAAAGCTAGATTTGAATTCCTTGCTTTTAGACACCTCTCTGTGAATATATATGTCTGTGGGTTTATAAATACACATACACATATATATGAATAATATATAGTCTGTTACTGCTTTATCTGCATTGTAAAGAAATTCATAAGAAGAGCATTTTAAAGGAAAGGATTAAGAAAAAATATCTATTCTTCAAATACTTGCACTTTTCATTTTTATATTTTTCAATGTGCCTTGCACATTTAACTTACCCAACAGCATTGCACTTGCTGCTAATGAAAAGAAAGCAGGCTGTACAAATCTTCTTAAGCCTCCTGTGGCAAGAAAACTGTTACAGAAATGAAGAGAAGAAAGTCCCTTGAGCTTTTTTCCCCTTGCCTGCTTGTTTTAAAAAAGGCAGTTAGGATCACACTGAGAAGTATCAAAGCTGAATAAACCAGTGGCATTTGGGTTGGTACCCTTTGGCCAGCCAGTCCTTTGCAAGAGGATGAGTCGACTTTGTCCAAGAACTAATAAGTGAGAAACAACGTGCAGACAACCAGAGACAGGAGCCCAGCTAAAAACCTCTGGCAGAAGGCACAGTTCGCTCCTGAAGATTTGCAGGGAGTGTGTGGGGGTGGGGGGTGGGGGCTGTAGTTAGTGGACAAGTCTCAACTGAAATTACATCAAACCTGCATATCTAAATCCTAGTCATCTGCAGTTCTATAGGTTACAAGGCTGTTAGGTGGCAGTGGACTAGAGCCATTGGGCAGATATACCTTCTGCCAGATCAGGATTCTCAGCTCTCATGAGTCTTACCAAAAAGACACATTGGTTCTACCATGCAAAATTAACAAACATCCTCTGTGGCCAGGTTATCTTTCCCCAAACCCAAATTGAAAGGTTACCAAACAGTAGCAGTTTCCAAATGCAAAAAAGAAAAAAAATCTGGTTGCTTCTCCTTTGCAGGGTCTTCATGTCAGGGATGGGTTAAGCCCCTGTTTCACTTTCATTTTCTTATTCCCAATGCTTACCACAGTGACAATAATCACTTAACAAATGCTTACTGATGATTGATTGATGTTCAGAATCACAGACTCTTGTCTGTGAGGAGAAACTGTGACAGATGACCTAGCTCAATTATCTCAACCTCCAATGGCATGTTTGTTGATTGCCACTAAACACTCTAATCCAAATATGTTTCTCTCTTCACAAAGACTGATTAGTCTAGTTGCACGTGCTTCAGGACAAGTGACTGTGTAATATACCTTGGGGAGGGGACGTTGAGTAGCCCCAATGAGACCACAGTCAGTTTTTGATATGCCTGAAATGTAATTTGACAGTCAGAAAAATGCTATCTTGGCACATTAAGAGACTTGGCATTGAATCTCATTTTCCAAGATGTGCAATCATTGGCAAGTTACTTGGTCACATAGCCATAGATAAATCACTCAAACTCTCAAAGCCTCAATTTCCATGTGTAAAGTGGGAATAATAGTAGTTGTTTTATCTACCTTGCAGAGTCATTAAGAGGAAAAACACTTTGTATTTGCCACCCCCCTTTTTTAACAGCCCTATGAATTCCACTGGTACAAAAAACTTTCAATGGAGTCTCTTTAACTTATGCAAATATGCTCAGTTGCACTGAAAAGTTAAATGCCTTGTACAGGGTCATAAAACCAGTTTGTGTCAGAGACAGAATGTAAACCTCCATCTTTCTAATGATGTCAGAATTCTAGAGTTGCTTTCATGATTCCGTTCCTTGTAAGCCTTAAGTGAGAACCTTTCACTTGAACTCCACAGTCCTCCCACTCCACCCAGAACCCCTCAAGGATTTCAAGTATAGATTTCAGCAAATCTATAAGCGTAGACAGGAAAAATTCAATCTTTATTTTCACTATCTGCTGGCTAAAAGTTAGCATTTCTTTTAATTACTATTTAAAAATAAAAACAACCAAAGCAAACATTTTGAAGAGTCCATAGGCTTCACCAGCCTGCCAAAGGGATCTATAACAGACACAAAAAGTTAAGAATCTTATTTTTTTTTAATTTGAGTTATTGTTACATAGTCTAATCTCATCCTCACTTTAGAAATAAATATATTTCTCATTAAATTTTGAAAATAGAATTGTTAATGGGGAATTTAGAAGAATACAACCAATAGCAATAATCTGGGTGTATCATAACTACTTTTCCACCCGTTGACTTTGCATCTAAACTAGTTTAATCCACGAATAAATTGTCAGCCACTGAATATTTATCAAACAACAAATGTATTTATAAAATTTTCAGGTGCTAAGAGCTTACAGAGAAAAGATACATTACTTTTCCCTCAAGGAGTTTCAAATACCCTGAAGATAAATGAATTAAATTATAGTAGCATCTATTTAGTATTTCCATTAAAGTCCTAGTTTGATGCCTCCTTGGGCCAGGGGAGGACTATGGGTTCTCAGTGTTTCTGTGAGCACAGTGCAGACCCTGAGTCTCTAAGATAAGAAAGGTCTTCAGTGACAGGCCTATAGCCTGTAATCCAAAGACCAGACAAGCTCTGTTGAAAGGATTTCACCACCAGGTAATGTGAGAGCATGTGGGGGTAGGGTAATGGCTGTATAAGTGTGCATATGTTGGAAGACAAGTGCTATAGGCAGTTGGAGAAGATGGCTAACATCCACAAGAAAAAAAAATGCTCAAACATTTTTACTTCCTTCTCAATGGGGCCCATTCATTTTTCTAATCACAGATTTCCAAGATGGTATCTTATGTATGTTCTTGCATGAAAGTTATTGTTAATAATACATTGCTTCCAAATGTGTGTCTTAGTTAAACAAAATCATCACCAATTGGTTTTCATCATGTACTTATATCATAGCTTGGCACACTCATGGATGGGTTGTCACTACATGATAGATGTGGTTCAAACCTTATATAACCCTTCATTATTAAAGGCAGAGATTCATACTGGCTAAAAATTATAGATATAGTATCATATTATGATTTTTTTACTCTCTGTACTGGCTAGTTTTCTATATCGTTGGAATGTTGGAATGCTTGCAAAAATAAGTAATAATAATAATAGAAATAAAATTTGTAACAAGAGTACTGAAAGCTTATATTTGTTTTGTATTTTTCCCAAGTAATTTAAATACTTTATATTGATTGATTTAATTTAAGAAAGAAACAAATGTGGCATGATTTGTCAAATAACTTGGCTTTTTAAAGAAACATGACTAGACTGTAGATGATAATAGCAGATGATCAGAGGATAGGGAAGAAAAGAAAAATGATTTGAGGAATGATCAAATTTTATGTAAAACAAAACATTTTATTTTGTTTAATAGTATGTTTTAAATAATAGGTAAGGTGTATTTTCTCTCTTTCCCTTTTCTCTGTATCTATCATTCTGTCTTTATTGCCTCTGATTCTCTATCCCTATGTATTTTCTTTTCTCCAAGAAGCAGAAGAGTGTGTGTCTGTATAATAAATACTTTGGAATATAGTAAAACTTGCCTTCTACAATATTATGACTATTAAGGGCCATATAAGATTAAAAAAATGTGCTATTGACACAAGCATATCACAGGATGGGAAGGTATTCAACGGTTGCAATCTGTCTCTCTGAGGGATGCCCAAACCCAGGAGATTAGAGATTCATCAAAGTTTCAAACTTTGGTCTGAAATCCTCAACAGCTACAACACCAGCAACAACAAAACAGTGTGTAATCCATGCCTTTGGGAAGGCAAGTTCTGGAGTTGGAAGTACAATTTCTTAGTGATTTCTGTGTCACATATTGATGGCCATTGGCAGTTGGTTGACACAGTGGATAGAGTGCAGGCCTGGAGGCAGGAAAACTCCTCATAATGAGTTCAAATCTGGCCTCAGACACTAAATGGCTTACCCTGAGCAAGTCATATCATCCTATTTTCCTCAGTTTCCTTGTCTATAAAATGAGCTGGAGAAGGAAATAGCTATCCACTTTAGTATCTTTGCCAAGAAAACACCCAAAGGGGTCATGAAGAGTCAGACACAACTGAAAAAATGACTCAACAGCAACCCTGGTGGCCAATGGGATAATTTCTGAGACCCAGAAAAGAATATTTAAGAGGATTTTCTTTTCCAGAGAGTCTTAACTGCCTGCTCCAAAATCTCCGGTTTCCATCTCCCTCAGTGAAGACTTCCAGTCTGTAAGAAATCATGATTACAGGAGAATGACTTCATTACTTGCTGACTTTATGTTCTTTATGACATTACAAAATACTTCAGTGATTAAAGCTGACAACTATACAGCATTCCATCCATGCAGTGATGAGCTGTCCTCAAGTGCCTCCTAATGGAAACATTTGTAAAGGTCATGTGGGATGAAAAAGAAAAAAACTTTTTCAGAAAGCAAATCTGAAAGAAAAGAACTGAGATTGTGTCTTTCCCTCTCAAGAGGACTCTCAAATTCAATGGGTGTCTAGTCGTTCATTTACATGTGTACACAGACATCTGCTGATGCATTATTAATATATAGGCTCCCTATTATTTACTTGAAGGAAAACAAAAAAAGAATCTTCAAAAATAATAAATCAGGGTGCTTCCAAATTAAAATAAATAGATTTCCTAAATGATCAAACATAATAAGCTAAATAATCTTTTTAAAACAATGTACTGCTTTTATTTGAAAAAATTATTTCCAAATATGTTCTTCCCTCCTTCATTCTTCAGTCATCTCTTATAACAAAGAATACAAAAGCGGATAAAATAGCAATACAGTAGAACTAACCAACTCACTTTGTTTGTTAGCATGTACAATATGCCATACCCAGAGTCCCACAAACAAAGGAAGCGTATTTTCTGCTTTCTTATTTAATGTCAAGCTTGAACATTATAATTCCACATAATTCAATTTTCTTTTTGTACTTTGTATTACATATGCATATGTTATAAATACATATTATATATATATATGTGCAAGTCTTTGTGTGTATATGTGTTTGTGTATATTTCTGATTTTGTTTACTCCATTTGGCATAATTTCATATAAGTCTTCTTATGCTTCTCCAACTACCTTTCAGACATCTTCAACAAGATAATCAATAGACATCCTAAATTCAACATGTCCAAAACCAAATTTATCATCTTTCCCCCTAAATCTTCCCCACTTCCTACTTCTTCCTCATTTCTATTGAGGACAGCATCAGCCTCCTAGCTCTCAGGCTCACAACCTAGGTGTCACCCTTGACTCCTTACTATCTCTCGTGTCCAACTCATATTCAATCTATTGACAAGGCAAGTTGGTTTCACCTTTGCCATATTTCTCAAATATGCCCCCTTCTTATCTGACACTGCTACCTCTTTGATACAGGTCCTCATCACCTCCCACCTGGACTATTGCAATAGCCTGATAGTGGGTCTACCTGCTTCAAGCCTCTCCCAACTCCAATTCATCCTCCATTCAGCCACCAAAGTAATTTTCCTAAGGCTCAGGTCTGATCATATTACCCCTCCATTTAATGAACTCTAGTGGCTCTCTATTGCCTTCAGGATCAAATAAAAAACCCCGGTTGCCATTCAAAGCCCTTCATAAAATAATTCCCTCCTGCCTTTCCAATCTACTTATACCTTACTTCTCACCACGGACTCTTCAAATCAGTGACACTGGCCTCCTTGCTTTTCCATGAAGAAGATTCTCTTTCTCTTGGCTCTGGTCATTTTATCTGGCTGACCCCATGCCTGGAATACTCTCTTTCCTCATGTCTATATACTACCTTCATTAGCTTCCTTTAAGTTCCATTTAAAATCCTGTCTTCTATATAGGAAGCCTTTCCTGACCCTTCTTAATTCTAGTGCCTTCTCACTGTTAATTCTTTCCTATTTACCTTGTATATAGCTTGTTTCTACCTATTACTTTGGTTTTTGTCATATTCATTAGATTGTCAGTTCCATGAGGGCAGGGACTATATTTTATCTCTTTTTATATTTCTAACACTCCACATTGGTACATAATAGGGACTTAATACATGTTTACTGACTAGTTGGCTGACTTTTTCATAGTCACCATTTCTTATAGCTTAATAATATTCCATTTTATTCCTACACCACAATATGTTTAGCCTTCTCCTTGTTGACGGGATTCTATTTTTCCAATTTCTTTGCTACAACAAAATGGTATTACAAAATTTTTGATGTACAGGGAGCCATTTTTTTTAAATCATTGACTCCTTTAGGGTAATAAATAGTGAGATCTCAGTTAAAGTGTATGTATCTGAGTAACTTTTTTAACTGAATCCCAAATTTAAGCTAAATATTCTTTCTGAGTATTAAAGACAGTACTTTCTTCCTTTCCAGATATTTACCTTAAAAGTAGAAACAGCAAGATTTTCCCAATCACTTTCTCAGACAGAGGCCTACTTAGCTCAGTTTGAGGCAGTTCTCATCAGTAACTGACACTCTTAGCAACCTGAACAGCTCAGACAAGTCCATGACTTCATTCTGGCCACCCGTGGGTAGACACTGACTATTTTCCCTTCCTTTACAGCCATACTCTAGCAGGAATGTATGGATAAAGCACGTATGTTTTAGCCCAGTTCTAAAAGTTATGAATCAGAGAGGAATAAACACAAACCCAAACAAATTCTCAGATAAAGAACAGATCACTGATACTACAGGAGTGAAAATCCTCAGAGTATAAGTTTCTGTAGAAACCTCCTGGCTGTGGGATCTGTTTCCACCTTTCAATAACCTCTCTGAGAAGGGCGACCATGAGTACCACATACTACTAATGTTTGTAGATATAATTTGAGGCTACCCACAAATGATGGAGGCAGCAGTTAATGGACCGTGCTGGTTCCTTTGAGCGAAATCTTTCAAATTTCCTTTCATTTACTCCCTGTGGTATTCAAGCTATGACAACTGAGTCCCCTGTACTGCTGACATCTTCTGGTCAGATGTTGTTAAGACTCTCTACTTCTTCGACAATCCCAGCCCCTTTGCCCCCGGCCCCCATTTTCCTCTTGGCGGCTACAAGAGCCTGTGTCTCTGACACCAACTTCCTCCAGCCTCCTAGCATAGCCTACGGGAAAACTAAAGACCTTTATTGAAAAGGAACACTTACCTAGATTCTCTGCAGTATCTAAGACTCTTGACCACCATCTGTTTTCTAGACACTTTTGCATCCTTTGTCTGTCTGATCCTCCTCTTATCTCTCTAAGAAAGTGGATTGAAAAGTGCAGGAAGCAGACGCACAGAACCTGAGTTAGAGTCCCAGCTTTGCCACTATTCTAAGCTATGTGACCTTGGACAAATCACTTCTCTCTGGGCCTCAGTTCCATCCTCTGTAAAATGAGGGGATTGATGATGTTTTAGGTCACGTCCAGTTCCAGGGCTGTGATCCTGTAATCTTCTGCTGGCTTTCCACTCTCATTTTAAATGCTTGAAAGTGAGTTTTCCTAAGGCTTCTCTCCTTGGATCTTTCCTTGACAGCTCCTTTCAAATATTCTCAACTTTGGCAATCTCATCCACTTTCTAGCCTTTATGTACCTCTACATGAGTGATTCCCAAATCTACATGTCAAGCCCTGATGTCACTCCTCAATTCTAGTCTTGAATGGTACCTGTAGGTACTATTGGAATCTCATCTTCAACTTTTCTAAAATCAGGTGATTTTTTTTCTCCAGACAAGATACTCATTTTGACTGGATTATTTCTATCAGTATCCCTGCCATTCATTCGGTCTTCCATGCCTGAAGCTTTGGTATTCTCATTACCTCTTTCTTCTTACTTGCCTCTTTCATATCCAGTCAATTGCCAAGTCGTATCTATTTTAACTCTTCAATATCTCCAATAGATGTTTTACTCCCCCATTCCTATTTTCAGTATCCTTGTACAGGCCCTCAATCATATCTGCCTAGCTGATTGCTATAGCCTCCCAACATGGCTTCCCGATGGGAACCTCTCTATCTTCCAATCATCTTTCCTACCACTTTCTCCCACATAGATCGCAGGTAGGAAGTTATTGCCTACAAATGAATTCACCTTTCTGATTTTGGCATCCAAGGCCTTCCATGGTCTTATGGCTCACCTTCATTCCCAGTCTTATTTTCTTCTAAGTTCTTCTATGTACTCTCTACTTTAACTAAACTGTAATAATTCTTCTCCTTCCACCCTGATTTTATGAGTTTTCCTTGTGTTCTTTCCTATTCCTTGAATTTCCTCCCTTGTCCATCTCTTTATTCAATTCTTACCATTCTTTAAAGATGAACTCAAGTCATTCTGGCTTCATACTGTCAGTGGTGACCTCTTCCCTTTTTAACTTCACATCATGCTTTGCTTATTCCTTGCATACTCACTTGAATCATTTTGTATTATAATCATAATAACTATTTAGTATATGGTATATGATTCTATTTAGTTCAATTCTCAATAGTTCTTGCTTTCAAGGAGCTTACATTCTCCTGAAGAGAAATAACACATGGAAGTTATCTTCAAGATCTTCTATTTGATTTTTTTCTTTTTTAATAGATGAGGTTGAGAGAGGAGGTAAGATGTCCAAGTCGTAAACTATGTGACTGAGAACCAGGTCTTCAAATTCTCCAGGATACATTCTTTCTACTGCAGCACAAGGGTCATCATGTGTCTTTTTACTAGACTATAGAGGGTAAGAGCTCTAAGAAGGCCACATTTATCTAAACTCTGTGTCCCTTGGAGCCTGACACAATGTTCAAATGATTGGTTGACAAATCACGTATAGATCTGAGATTTCATCCCTGTGAGGACCTCTCATAGTGGAAGTTCCCTCCACTAAGGCCCAGGACAAGTCATTTTCAATTTATGGATCTGACGCATTTACCCAGGGCATGGAGACAGTGAGTAACTTGCCATGGTCACACAGCTAATTTATCCTAGGCACGGAACTTGAATCCATGTCTTACTAAAGGAGTTCTATCTACTCTATATAACTTTAAATGGACAGCCCCTAATAAATGTTTGGCAAACTTAATTTTACAATTTCATGAAAGGTAATTTTTCCACAGACATCAAAGTAATCCACTGAAATACAGAACAATTTTGTTCTTTCATTCAGTTTCATGAAAAACCAGTTAAATACAATTTTTCAATATCCATGTACATAAAAGGAAGATGAGGCTGAAGGGCAAATTTGCTTAGGCTTCTGAATACACACAGGGAAAGGATTTAAAAAAAATCAGAGTAGTTTTCAATTAGAGCAATAACAATCCATAATGAAGTATGTAGTATAAAAGTAAGTGTGAACTCAAAGTTTCATCACTATGTAGTTAATGTTAAACTCACCTTCCTTAACTGATTTTGAGTATCAATAGTGAAGTATAACCAACCTTGAATCTGGAATCAGAGGACCTGGTTCAAAACCCATCCCTTATTTAGTAACTTACTACCTGATTGTCGTTGGTCAAATCATTTAGTAATGTTGACCTCACTTCCTATCTATGTAAAAAGAGAGGGATGGGCTAAGTAGGCTATAAGTTATACTGTGGGTCTTTATCTGTAATATTATCCAATAATGCTTATTAAATATACATATATACATAATAGCTCCAAGTTATAGAGATATTTAGGTAGGTAGAATAGGGAGCCACAGAAGCATTGGCAAATTATTTCAAGTTGAGATATTTAGAGAGGAGAATCATATCTTGTTTAATTACAAGACAGAAGCCAAGTTTTCTTTCAGTACACTACTGGACAAATCCAGTTACGATGCCTGAAGCTTACGTCAGTAGAAATCTTGGACACAAAGGGTGCTTGTTTTTACATGATCCTTCTCAATCTAATCCTTCCCCAAAGTATCTCAAGGGGTTGTTAAAGAGAGAAGATTCCTGACTACCACAGGTTATAGATGATGAACTAGGACCTGTCTGCACTTGCAGGATGATGATAATTCACGTTTCTCCAGCACTGTGGGGTTTTCACATATTTTTTCCTCTCCATAACCAGGATTGCAAGTTAGTGGTACAAATACTGTGTCTACTTTTCAGATAAGCTTGAGAGAGATTGGACTGCTTGCTCATGGTTGCATAGCTAGTGTCAGAGGCAGGACCTGAACACAGAGCTTCTGGCTCCAAGTCTTGGCTTCTTTTTATAGCACCATATTATTAACTAGAAGCCAGTAGAGCACTGACCTTACCCCTTTAACCCTGAACTACTAAGAAGATAGTTTCAGCCCTGGTCTAGTGATAAGTGTGGAATTAAGCATAATTTTATCTCAGGAGGTCGAAAGAGACTTCCTAAAGTGACTAAAATTGAACATTTTAATGTTATAGTAAGATTGGGGATATGTCACTTTGGCAATCATGGAGAATCAAGATATTCCTTTATTATCTATCACTAAAATGTATTGAGAGCCTGTTACATGTAAGGCACAGGACTAGGGCTATGGCCATAAAGAGGCATTAAACATTGTTTTCGTCTTTGAGGAACTTACACTCAAAATTAAGAGAAAAGATGGGTGTCTAAATAGAACAGTCAAAGGTGACGTGGAAAAAATGTCAAATGTAGAGTAAAGCGTCACAGAAATTTAGTGGAAGAAAATATCACTGAGTAGGTAGAATTGCTTGTTAATATCAGAGATAGTTTACTTCTCTTGACTCTGTAGGGGCAGCAAACTCTGAGTTCTGACTGATAATTATGAAGCAGGCAAATTCATTCAAATATATAAATGAATGAATGGTTAAGAGTTTAAGTGCTATTTCATTCATCTAATATAGTATAATATAATATAATATATTATAATATAATGATATGATATATATGATGATACGATTAGATTAATATAATATAATGTGATATGATGTGGCATAACATAACAACATAACATAATATAATACAACATAATATATACATAATATAATTATGTTAAGCACTGAGGATACATATACAAGATAGCAAGAATTACCGGCCCTCAAGGAATATAACACCTCCTTTTTTTTTTTTTTTTTTTGTTAGGAATATGCCTTCTGATGGAGGGAGACAATACATAAAGAACAGCTATAAATGAACAGGGAGAAGGGAGATATGTATGTAGCAGTATAGTTTGGAAATGACTGGCATGTAAGCTGGGGCCTGGCTTTAGGCAAGTTAAGGCTAACAATCACCTATCAAAGCCCAGAATCCCAGCGATAGAGTTTAAAGAGGTTCAGGATAAAAATGAGAATGATGGCTAAGGTAGAGACACTATGAAATGGCCAGCAAATATGACTGGGAAAGGAGATAGGTTATCTATGTAATAAGAGGAAAATATAATAGTCTAAATGGAGCATTGCTGATGACCAAGAAACAAACAAAAAAAAAAAACTAGAGAAAGGCCTTTAACATACTGAGCAGTTCTTCTAGGGAAGGTTTATTGGGGACCATGGAGAAGAATCAAAAAGGAAGAGAAGACATAAGTAAGTTGTGATCTGCCCCAGTGGAGGGGACACCCACAGCAAGGAAAGCGTGGAAGTGTCAAAGAAGGTAAGTGTAATTCATAAAGTGTAAAGAGCAGTGGATCTAGAGTCCAAAGGTGGGTTCAAATGCTGTCCCTGTTTACTACCATTGTAAATTTGGTCAAGTCACATAAAATCCTGCTGTCTCACTTTCCTCATTTGTCAAATTAAGGGATTGAACTAGATGGCCCCCAAAGTCCCTTGCAACTCCAGATCTATGACATCATGAAGTGTAAAGAGGAATCTCCCCCAGCCAGCTTGATTGGACCCTCAGTGGTGGCCATAGTAAGACTTTCCCTTCCTATGCAGAAAGCTAATATCTTGAGGGAGATGGTTCCCCAGGTTCATATGAACTTATGAATTATGACAGGTCAAAAAGGATGAGCCTAGAGATTTCCAAAAAGGAGGCAGAATCAAATAAATAAACCAGGAATCTGAAAGTAAAGTCCTCAGAATGACTACAGATATTGAGCATACTTTTCATTTCAAGGAGCTCTCCAAAGTGTTTAATTCTGTCAGCTTGGAGCCCTCAATGATATAATAGGCTTCATCCCTTTCAATTAGCATTGACTGTCTTTGACCTATGCTTTGTTTGACCTTTTAGGCATGAGGAAGATTTTGATTTGAGCTTAGTACTTCAGAAGCCCACTATTGATATCTGTCCTTGATATCTGAGCACTGAGGGCCTCTGTGCTGTATGGTATGTAAAGAAATAAAAAGGGTTATTTTAAGATTGTTTAAAAAAATATTTTGGTTTTGGTATTTTTTCAGTAATTGGAAACCATTTAAGGAATAACAGCTTAAATTCAACATACTGGTTGTCATTATCTTTCTCCCACCCCTAAATCTTCCCTCTTTCCAACCTACCTATTGATGGCAAAAACATCGTCCCAGTCACCCAGGTTCACAAGCTCAATGTCATCTACAATTATTCTCTCTCTCTGTCTCTCTCTGTCTCTCTTCTCTCTCTCTCTGTCTCTTCCTCTCTCTCTCTCTGTCTCTGTCTCTCTCTCTCTATCTATCTATCTATATATATATATGTATATATATATATATACACCATCTATTGCTAAGTCTTGTCATCTCTATATTTGCAACATCTCTCACATACTCCTTCTTTCTAATACATAGCCAGAATCCTGGTGCAAACCCTCATTACTTCATGTCTAGACTATTTCAATAGCTTTTGGGTTACTTTTCCTGCCTTAAGTGTCTCCCTACTCCAGTCCATTCTACACCCAGGTGCCAAAATGATTTTTCAAAGCATAGATCTGAGCTTGTCACTCCTCTATTCAGTGATCATTATTCCTTCCAGAATAAAGTATAAAATTCTCTTTCTGACATTTCAAGCCCCTCACAATGTGGCTCCTTCCTATTATTTTTTTTTCAATCTTCTTACTCTTCACTTTCCACTATCTACTCTATGCTCCATCAAGCTTCTTCTACAACATCATCTATTGAATTTGTGTTTTTTCACTGACTGCCTCCCATACCTGGAATTTGTTCCCTCTTTACTTCTGCCACCTGGCTTCCTTCAAAGACTCAGCTTATTTTCTGTAAAAGACCTTTTCCTAACCTTCTTTGCCAACTGCTAGTGCTTTCTTTCTGTTGTTACCTTCCATTTAGACTGTTTATATCTTGTATTTTCATAGCTATTTTCATATTATCTCCCCATTAAAATGGGAGTTGATTAAGGACAGAGTATGGTTACTTTTTTTATATTCTCAGTACTTAGCATTATTCCTGGCATACATAAATGTTACTGACCCATTGACTTATTCCAAGCCCAACACCTCCAGGTAGCAAAGGACAGCCCATAATGAGGTAAAATAATAACATTTGTGTATCCCTCTAAAATTTGCAAAGTACTTTCTAATTATTATTTCCTGTGGCCCTCATAACATACCTGAGATTTAAATAATGCAAGAATCATTATTTTCATACCACAGATGAAGAAAATGGGGTTCATTTGATTTGTCCAAGTTTGAATGCTTAATTCTTGCAGAGCCAGGATTTTTGACTTCCAACTCTGATGCTTTTCCTCTATATGATCACTGCCTCTTATAGAGTTAGTGTCACAAATACTTATGGTAAAATAGAAAATCTTGGAATAAAGATAGAATCAAAACTTAGTCAACATGTGTAAGTTAGGTGAGTACACTAATGAGATTATTCATAGTCTAAGCCAATAGAGACAAGAATACAGTCACCAAAAAAGGAGTTCAGAGCTACAGCATGGCCTTTAAAATATTACCATAGGTTATGGTAACAGGTCCTGTTGCACACAGTAATTGACCTGAATATATTTTCCAGTTAGAAGTGATATATGTCAAATTGCCCATCATGAAGCACCACGGCAACAATGTAAGGCAATCTCAAAGTGTCATAATTTAGCTAGTTATCCTTAATAACTTATTGATTCATTACTGAAGATATGTAAATTCTGGCAATATATAATTAATTTTAAAAACTTCTCATCTTTAAAAATTATTATTTAAAACATGTGTGATCACTCCAGTTTTAGTTCATTTGGGAAAAATCTTAGTGGCCCTACCCTAACAATGGCTCTGAAACTAGAAAGAAAAATACTCAAAGATTTCCAGTGGAAACCAGATGAAAATTTTGGCAAGCTTACTGAAGCTTTTCCTTTTAAAAACCTTTAAAAATGTTGAACTATTTTGTTGGAAAACTTTCTACAATTCATGAAACTCTGTACTGTATTCATAAGTAGTGTAAATTGAACATGATTGAGAATAATTTAAAACTTTCTTGGTGATTCAGGGTCATTATTGTGAACATAACTTATCATACTATATTAGAATGCAGTAATATCCTAGAGGACAATTGAAGTATAGAGGACTGTTTGTTCCTGTACCAAATGGCCTCACACTGTAGTGTTTTTTTTATAACAATTACTGATTATCCTAATCCTCCTGACATTTATCAGTTGCCATTTTTTTTGACCTGCAATCCTACTACTTTCCCATCATGCTACTATTCTACATTTCCTCTCTCATATAAACTAGGGAGACTTGGATATTTCTAAGAAACACCACATATTCAAATTTGTTAACTAAATGAATATGAATGAGGAGTAATTCTCTACAGAATTCTATATCAATAAGCATGACTTTTTCCTTCAAAGTACGTGAAGTTTGTGGCAATTCATTCTGTTACATTTTTGTTTCCCTTGTTATTTCAATGATTTCAATTTCAAAGAATGCAACAGCTAAATGACAGATTGTAGCATGTAATATCTTTCAGTCATTTTATGATATTTTAACAAATTATTTAGATATTTACACAATTTAGCATATATGAATTTGATCAAAGAGACAAAAATATTGGCTAAAGAAATGTGCTTATGAGAAATGAGAACACACCGTTCCTAAATTCATCCCAGCTCTAGTGAGTTCAACTCCCCAGAGAGATTAAAATATTGAAAACCTCTTAGGTGACAGTAGTTGGTAAAAAATAGATTTTGTTTGCTACAACTACTCAAAGCTATTTGTTACTGTGACCCCTGCAAGAGTTTTCACCCATCTCCAATTTGAATTTCAGAGCTGATTTAAAGCAACAAGACTGCAACTGTATTACTTGTTTCCCCCATGTAGGAAACCATTTATCATTTTTAAAACCCTAAAGTATTTAAAATGGATGATACACTTGAAAAAATTCTACCTCAGCTAATGACATTTTAATTAGCTCATTGTCAATGGTTACATTTCTCTCCTTTTTGCCTTATCTGGCTTTATCAAATATGGTAATCAATGCATTGCTTCCTTGTATTTGCTCAGGAAAACCGAAGACCATCAAATGTCAATGGGTAGCACGCTGGAAGAAGATGCATAACATCTGTTAAAAAGTAGACCTAATTGATAGAGAGGACTGAGTGGCCTAGTGGATAGAAGTACTCAATTTAGAGTCAGAGAGACCTTGGTTCAAAAGGTACCTCTGACACTTAGTCATGTGACCATTCGAGAGGCATCGTATCTTTCTGAATCTGTTTTCTCAACTGTAAAATTGGGTGTCTCACCTGTAGTACCTACATTTTAATGCTGCTATGACAATAAGGTGAAGTAATATATGAAATATATTTTACAAACTAAAAATGCTAAATAAATGTCAGCTATAGTGTCAAACATTGGGAATTCAAAGAGACCTTAAATATCAGCTATTCTCCTCTCCCCATTCCCTCATTTTACTGACAAGGAAACTAAGACCCAAAGAATCTAAGACATTTGCATATTGTGACACAGAGCTGGTACTCAAACCTAGATGTTCTGAGTTCAAGGCCATTGTTTTGAATGTGAGATTACCAATTACTTTAAGTCTTTAAGTATAGCATTTTTTTTCATCTTTCTATCTCCAATGACAAGACAGTGGTTTGCATGTAGTAGGTACTTAATAAAGGTTTATTTACAGTCATTATTTTCTTTATTTCTTGATCTGATATTCAAGATATCCCAACATAGAGACATGTGGACATGATAAGATAATACATTAATTCCAGATACTGGAGCTGCCTAACGTTTTACTGAATACAGCTTTTATACCTACAATAAAAATTGAAAAAAAAATTAAAAACCCAGCTCAACTGGAATGAGTCTATCCACTCACAATAGGATCCTAGAATGTACTAGCTTCTGTTGGCAGATGATACATTTGATGCATTCCACTATTTTTACAAAATTACTCCAGAAAGCTTCCTAATCAATATGAACATATTAAAATTCAAATAGACTTTAAGCAAGTGAGTGATGGATTGAAAAGCAGAAGCAGAAAATTTAACCCAAACAACCCTCAGATGTGGAGGATATTTTGTACTGGTATTAACTAGAAAACTGCATTACATCCTTCTTTTGTCTCAAATAGCTTAACAAAAAAGAAACTATAGAAAACAAATGAAATCTTGTGTTATGTTTTTGCCTGAAAAAGAAAAGATAATTCATTAACTTCTTCACTCTAGTGCTCCAATACTTGGCAATGCAGCAGAGCACTGAATGCTACTGCTACAAAAAATATGGGATTCTTGTATACTACCATATTGTATGATATGGATCATGAGGTGGTTTACAGCAAGATTTTTCTTCTGTGCAAATAACTGTGCTTTCAGAGAATCACAAACAAAGCCAAATTTCCAAAGCTCAGACATGAGTCAATCTTCCTATAATTGTGAGTATCTTTGGGCTATGCTCAATCCAAAAAAAAAAAAGCCTACTGATTGGTGGGTCCCAATAAAATGTCTGAAAAATAGGGAACCAAAAGAATAGGGCATCTATATATCACATAAAGGAATAGAAGGCTCTGCTAAGGGGAAAAAAAAGATGAATAGGTTGAACAGAGACAAAGATCCCAGGTTGTTTTTTTTTTCCCAAATATAATTTCAGTTATCAAGTCCATAAAATAAGGCAAAGAAACAATAAGGCTCTAAACTATCCCAAGATAATGCTGACAGATCGAAGTTGTAATCCTTCTATTTTCTCAACCGTCCTAGTAATGAATGTCCTGTTAGAGGGCACATCTAATGAAATCCCTAAATCTACTCCTATTAGAGAGTTCCCTTACTAAGAAGCCAGAATCAGCTGCCCTTCCATTCCCTAAGTGTTTTCTTCATTTGCAGGAGATGCAGTTGTGATGGAGGGACTAGTCTTTGGATAACTTCAGAGAAGCCTTTTCTTTCCTTTTTGACATGAAGAGATAAACTTTCACCACCTATGATAGTTCCTTCTATCACCACCCATACTCGGGACATTTAGAGGGAAAATATCTATGAAATCAAGTGATTATGGAGCGATGTTGATAAAATGATAAAAGTCTACCAAGAATATGAGGTTTACATAACTAGCTAAGGATGAACCGGGGATTGTCGAATTGACTAATGAGTTGAAGTCATAGACTTCATGTAAGCAAATCCCTAAATTGGCTTGGGGTGCTTTAATGAAGAAGATGCTTTCCTTTCCTAAAAATAATATTTATTATTTGTTTTTTAGTTTTTTTTTTAAATTGAGTTTCAGATTCTATCACTCTGTCCTGTCCCTCCCCCCACTCACTGAGAAGGCAACATAATATAAATTATAGGTATGGAATCACACAAAAACCTATTTCCACATTAGCCATATGGCCAAAAAAAAAGGAAGGAAGGAAGGAAGGAAGGAAGGAAGGAAGGAAGGAAGGAAGGAAGGGAGAAAATTATGCTTCTATTTGTACTCAGAGTTCATCAGTTCTTTCTTTGGGGGAAGATAGCATTTTTCATCATGAGTTGGAATAGAATTATCTTGGATCATTGTATTGATCAGAGAAGCCAAGTCTTTTACAGTTAATTATGATAACAACATTGCTGTTATGTGCACTATGATCTCCTTCATTTTGCTCATTTCAATTTGCATCAGTTTATATGTCTTTTTCTGAAACCATTTCCCTCATCACATCATCTCTCATAGTATAATAGTACTCCATCATCATCATATGCCTTAACATGTTTAACTATTTTTCAACTGAAGAACATCCCCTCAATTTCTAATTCTTTGTCACCACTCAAAGAGTTGCTATAAATATGTATTTATGTAGATCTTTTCCCTTTTTCTTTGATCTCATTTTCTTTGGTTTCTTTGCAGTATTGATATTGCTGGGTCAAAAGGTGGGAATATTTTATAGACCTTTGAATATAGATCTAAATTGTTTTCCAGAGTGGTTGGACCAGTTCACAAATACACTAAATGGCATTTAGTGTGCTTAATTTCCCAGCATTTGTTATATTTGATAGGTTTGAAGTGGTACATCAGAGTTGTTTTAATTTGAATTTCTCCAATAAATAGTGACTTAGAGCGTTTTATATGAATACAAATAACACTTATTTCTTAGGAAAACTGCCTTTTCATACTCCTTGTTGTTGTTCTATTGTTTTCAGTCTTTTTGATTCTTTGTGACCCTATTTGGAGTTTGCTTGGCAAAAATACTGGAGTGGTTTGCCATTTCCTTCTCCAGATCATTTTACAGGTGAAGGAATAGAGGCAAACAAGGTTAAATGACTTACCAATGGTTACATAACTAGTAACTGTTTGAGGCCATATTTGAATTCAGGAAGACTCATCTTCCTGACTCCAGGCCTGGCACCCCAGTTTTTTCCCCCCAGAAAAGTGTGTTTTTATTAATCAAATCCATATAATAAGGCAAAGAAATAATAAGGCTCAAAACTATCCCAAGATAATGTTGCAACCTAAATTGTAGTCCTTCTATTTTCCCAACCCTCCTAGTAATGAATGTCCTGCCAGAGGGCACATCTAATGAAATCCTTGCATCTTCTCCTATTGGAGAGTTCTCTTTCTAAGAAGCTTGAATCAGTTGCCTTTCCATTGCCTAAGTGTAAATTGCCTAATTCCTTCATTCACAGGAATCTGTTTAATCTAGCTGCCCTCATATCCTGTGACAATGTATTAATTGGGGAATGGCTCTTATTTTTATGAATTTAATTCAGTTCCCTACATATTTGAAAGAAGAGGCTTCATCAGAAAAACTTGTTCTTTTTAATATTAATTCATTGTCTATGGTACCTTTTATCAAAATATAGTTTCCCTGATTTCTCTTTTAATTAAGTCTATTTTTTCCTTTTGCTTTGTCTGACATAATGACTGCTAGCCATATTGTTTTACTTCATCTGAAGCATAATAGATTCTATTCCATCTCCTTATTTTAATTCTGTGTGTGTCTTTCTTTTTCAAATATGTTTCTTCCAAACAACATATTGTTAGATTCTGGTTTCTAATCCAATCTGTAATCCTCTTCTGTTTTGTGGGTGACCTCATTTCATTCACATTTACAGATATGTTTACTGTGTATATCTCTCTGTCCTATTTTCTTCTCCTTCCTATTTTCCTGTTGTGTAAAATAGATTATATATATAATCATATATATATATATACATATATGAGAGAGAGAGAGAATTATTTCCTCTTTGAACCAATTCTGTTAAGAATGCCCACCACTCTCCCAATTTTCCCCACTATTAAAGCTCTTCCTTTTCTGCCTCTTTTATATGAGATAATTTCTCACATTTCACCTCTCCCTTCACCCTTCTGTCAGCACACCCTCTTTCTCACCCCTTCATTTTCTGAAATCATCCCAACATCATTGATTCACATCCATGCCTTTGGTCAGTGTAGACTGATTCTAACTGCCTAATGATGATGAAGTTCTTAGGAATTGCATATATCATCTTTCCATATAGGAATGTAAACAGTTTAACTTTATTGAGTCTCATAATTTGTCTTTCATATTTA
Organism: Vombatus ursinus; assembly: GCF_900497805.2. Classification (NCBI taxonomy): domain Eukaryota; kingdom Metazoa; phylum Chordata; class Mammalia; order Diprotodontia; family Vombatidae; genus Vombatus; species Vombatus ursinus. The sequence continues at coordinate 35,651,031 of NW_020954577.1, forward strand.
CCTTTTTATGCTTTTCTTAAATCTTGTAACTGAAAATAAAATTTTCTATTTAGCTCTGATTTTTTCATCAGGAATTCTTGAACACCCTCTACATCATTAAATATCCATTTTTACCCCTAGAAGGATTATACTCAGTTTTGCTTGGTAGGAAATTTTTGTTGTAATCCTAACTCCTTTGCCTTCTTCTTGGAATATGATATGCCAAGACTTCTGTTCCTTTGTTGTTTGGATACTGCTAAGGGGCAGCTAGGTGGTGCATTGGATAGAGCACTGGCCCTGAAGTCAGGAGGACCTGAGTTCAAATCCAGCTTCAGACCAAACACTTGACACTTACTGGCTGTGTGACCCTGGGCAAGTCACTTAACCCCAATTGCTAATAAAAAAAAGAAAAAAAGAAAAAAGAAAGAAACTGCTAAATCTTGTGTGATCCTGACTATGACTCCATGATGTTTGAATTCTTTCTGGCTACTTGCAACATTTTCTTCATGAGAGTTCTGGAGATTGGCTATAATATTCCTGGGAATTTTCATTTTTGGGTCTATTTTAGGAGGTGACCAATGGATTCTTTCAATTTCTATTTTACTCTCTAGATCTAAGATATTGAGGCAGTTTTCTTTGATAATTTCTTGAACTATGATATCTAGGATTTTGTTTGTTTATGGTTTTCAAGTGACCCAATAATTATTACATTATCTTTCCTCAATCTATTTTCCAAGTCAATTTTTTTATGATATTTCACATTTGCTTCTTTTTTTGTTATTTGATTTTCTTTTATTGTTTCTTGATGTCTCATGGAATCATTAACTTCAATTGACCAAATTCTATTTTTTTTAAGGAATTGTTTTCTTCAAGGAGTTTTTGTACATTTTTATCAGTCTATTTTGTTTTTTAAGGTTTTTTTTTTTTACTATTTTGAATGCTTCTTTTACCAAGCTATTCATTCTCCTTTCATCATTTCTTGCATCATTCTTATTTCTTCTCATATTTTTTTCTTCTACCACTCATCTCTTTCTTTAACTATTTCAGAACTTCTTGTTGGACTTGAGTGTAATTAACATTTTTCTTTGAGGCTTTGGATGTTGCTATTTTCACATTGTTGTCTTCTTCTGAATTTGTGACTTGGTTTTACCTGCCACCATAGTAGCTATTTCATGATCAAGTTCTATTTTTGTTGTTAGAGTATTTTTTCCAGCCAATTTCTTAACTTTGAACTTTATGTTGAAGTTAGATTCTTCTCACCTGGAGATAGGGAGGTAATGTTCCAAGCTTCGGGCTTTTTATGCTGCTGTTTTCAGAGCTAGTTCTAGGCATCTACATTTTTTTTTGGTGCTTTCAAGATGGTGTGATCCAGGGAGAGGTATTCACTGTTCTCCTGATTTTCACTCTGGTCTTTAATAAAGACAGGCTCCTTTTCTGCTGCAGCTGTAAGTGCTAGTGCTCCTCTCTTCCTTGGAACTATGACCAAGTCTTTGCTCTCTTTTGACTAATCACAAGTGCTGCACTCTACCCTGAAACTGTGACTCAGTACTGTCAATGAGCAATAGAGTTGCCAAATAGTGCCAAGCTGCCCCAGTGTCAGCAAAGGGTCCCCTGTGATCTTTTCTGACCACTTACCCAACCCCCTTACCATCTCTGGGCTGAGAGTTCCAGAAGCTGTTGCTGCTGCTGTCACCCACCTACAGGGGCCAGCCCCCATGTATTGTCACAGACCTCTCCTGCTGAACACCAATGTTTTCTTAGGAAAAATGTCTCACTCTGACATTTTGTTGGCTCTTCTACTCCAAAATTTGATTTGAGCTATTATTGTAAAGTTGTTTGGAGGGTAATGTAGGAAAGTTTGAGTTGCCCTCTGTAATTCACCATCTTGATTCTACCACTTCCTCCCACCCCCCAAAGATTGTGTGTGTGTGTGTCTGTGTGTGTGTGTCTGGCCTGGACAAGATGTCAGTGGGAATCAGGGTGAGAGAAGGCTGGACTGAGGGACCTGCATGACTCAGTGGATAAAGTGCTAGACTAGCACTAAGAAAGACCTGAGTTTGAATTTTGCCTTAGATACTGGCTGTGGGGCTCTGGGCAAGTCAATGAAACTCACTGAATGCCTACCTCCTCAGTTGTAAAATGAGGATAATAACAGTTATCTCACAAGATTCTGAACATAAAGTTAAATGTATAAAACACCCTTTGCAAATTTTAAAATACTTAATATAAGCTTTTAGTATTATCAATATTCATGGTTTATAGGACATGGATCACCTAGTGTTTGATTAGGGAGATGTCACCACATTCCGTCTTTCCTTCCTTCCTTCCTTCCTTCCTTCCTTCCTTCCTTCCTTCCTTCCTTCCTTCCTTCCTTCCTTCCTTCCTTC
>NW_020954577.1:35653406-35661920 GCF_900497805.2 Vombatus ursinus
TTCCTTCCTTCCTTCCTTCCTTCCTTCCTTCCTTCCTTCCTTCCTTCTTTTATTTATTTACTTATTTATAAAATCCACTCATTTATTCATCTATTTATTTATCTGTCTTTATTTTAATATTTTATTTATTTTATTCACCTATTTATTTCTTTATTTTTAGGACTGGGCCTCTGATTTCACTATTTTAGGGAACTTTTACTGAACTAACTCCCTTCACCAATGTAGCAGCTTTTCTTCAACTTATGTTCCTAGTGTGTTTACTGGATCATTACAAGATTAAGTAACTTGCTTAACTTTACAAAAATGTATGAATCAGAGATATGACTTGAACTAAAATGTCCTTACTCTAAGGCCAGCATTATGTTCACTGGTCTCTCTACTCAGTAGATTATCTAGATATCATTTTTATGCTTCTAATAAACGTATTTTGGAGTATTTTTTTCTCAATTTTTATTTGTACCCTCCTCCTATAAGTGGTTACTAGAAAATATACTCTTATGATCTGCAATGTGTAGCAAGAAGTAGAATAAAAAAAGGAAATGATATCAAATGGAATCTAATCATACTAGTAGGGGTAGAGAAGAAGAAAATGTTAATTAGGGATTGACTGTGATAGAGTATGGTTCTGGGGAGTCCAGGAAATCCCTTGCAATTTATAATTCTTGCAATTGATATTCATTGGTCAAGGAAGGCTTAGAAAGGAGGGTTAGGTGAAAGTGTGAAGGCCATTAACTCAAAGGATTCTCAGACTAAGTCCAAATATAGGGTTGGGTGTCCTAGGGAACTGATATGATTCATTGAGACCTAGGGTCTTGGACAAAAGCTATGCTTCATTAGAGAAAATTCATTAGAGGCTCTCCTCCTTTCCTCCCCTTCTCCTCCCCATTCTTCAACTTCTTCTTTTTCCTCCTTCTCCTTCTACCTTCTTTCTTCTTTATTACAACTATATCATGGCATCTAAATGGAAACACTGGGTCTCATAAATCTATTTTCATTCTTCTTTCCAACAGATATTTTGCCCTGATTCTAAACAAAGACAATTTAATCATATATTCTGACCAACAATGACAGGGTTATTGTACGGGAAATAAGCTAGACTACTTTTAGTAATGAAGGAAAAAAAGTTGCCTACCAAGAAAAACAAAGGCAAACTAACCAAGGTGACATCTTATATTTCTAATATTGATTCTAATTTGCTAGAGTAGTGTAAAGAATAAACTGCACCAGTGATTTAGTTCTTTCATCTACAAGATGAGAGTTTGGACAGTCTTTATGACCTATAATTCTATGAGTTTGCTGAATGAATTTCCCAATCACTTGGTGAAATGGGGGGGGAGGGATCCACAGGAATAATACCATTGTGCCTGTTAAGAGTGCAGAAGCAAAACAAAATAACATGGGGATAGACAATTATTCTTGGTACTCACAGAATCACAGAGTTGGAAGGGATCACCATGGGTTATCCATTCAATCTGTACCTGAACCCTTAAAATTACCTCTAGTTACTCAACTTTAGCTGAATAGCATTTAGCAAGGAGAAACCCATCTAACCTCTAAGACAGCTCACTTCCTTTCCAATAGTTCTGTTAGAAATTTTGTGCATTCCTCCCATTTAAATTAAGATAACATTTTATTTTTAGCTACTTTTACCCAATGCTTATAATTCTGCACCCTAGAAACAAGCAGATGAAATATAACTTTACTTCTGCATGGTGGTCCTTCAATAACTTGAAGACATCTCATCATGTCTTTCATAAGTCTCTCTTCTCCATCCTGAACACCCATAGTTCTTTCAACCTTTCCTTGTATGACATGGATTTGGGCCCTTGCCTATCCCGTTCACCTTCTTCTGGACACTCTTCAGTTCATCAGTAATGTTCCTAAAATGCATTACCCAGAACTGAATTCAGTACTCTAGATCTGGTCTGACCAGGACAGAGTACCATCATCATCTCAATCCCAAATGGGATACTTTGTTTCATACTGCCTGGGATCAAATTAACCTTCTTGGAATCTGTATCAAACGTAAACCAACTAAGCATTGGGACACAAAGACCATAAGCACTACTTGATAGCAGTGATGCTACTGGTATTCAGAAAGGAAAAAAAAAAGTAACCCATACCTTACCTCTTGCTTTTGGAGAGGCAGCATGCAAAAATGACAATGACACAGGACTAGAAGTCAAGAGACTTGAGTTCTAGTTCCTCCTTTTTTACTAGACAGCTACTGAATCATAAGTGAGTCATGCCCCTTTTCCTGGCCTCAGTTTCCTTATATGTAAAAAGGAGATGTCAGACTTGAATCATCTCAGTATTCACTGTGGTTCTAAAATCTATCACTCTAAGTACAGTCTTGTAGTATAATTTGCTCCCTGCTGCTACTGTTATAACAACATTCAAACCCAATTGCCTTCAGGATACATGTAGCACAAGGGCATTTGAGGCCCATCTGTTCTCAGACTTTGGACAACTGATGGGCTTATGTTCTTGTTTTTTAACTCCATAATTGAATATATAAGCAGGCCCAGAGGTATACCTTAATGGGAACAAAGAATAAGTTAAAATGAAGAGAAGGAAAACAACGTTACATTTTCCCCTCCAAATTTGGATTCTGGGTCCTGTTTTGCTTTAAAAATTAGAGAAACAGGAGTATACATGCACACACACATACATACTGCATACAGTATTAATATTTTAGAATTTCTGTCACTGCTTAGTATTCCTTTATGTTACACATTGTGGCCATGGAAACGTTTAAGGAGAATATGTTATAAAGACCCAGATAACAATTGTGAGAGCTCCCAGAAATGGATCAAGAAGAGACTACATCCTAAATAAGCTCTGGAGAAAGAATGTAGCTTGACTCCAAACCAGAGTCAGGTGGAGATGAGCAAGTTTCTAAGTCAATGGTTTTGAACTCCTCTCCTCAAGTTGGGCCCCACCAGATTTCCCAAAGCGTTTGCCTTGGTTGTACATGCCAGAAAATGACAATGTTCCCTGAATGAGCAGAAGGCCTCTGTAGTACACCCATGAACATTTTAGTCAAGAAACTCACAGTCAGGGAAGGATGTGGGGAGGGGGAACTGGACACTATTCAGGCATAAAAACTGTTGGACAAAGTGAAAATGTCATGTTTTCCATTCAAAATGCCTTCCAATTATTTTTATTCCATACTAGATTTGGGGCTAATGATAAGATTCAGGGTAATAATAATAATAATAATGATAATGATAATAATAATAAACTATTGAACTTAGGCAGATGAGAATGCTTTTAATTATGTGGAAAACACATAAGACATAACAAATCTTGGGGTTCATAGAAATTAATTTTGCCATGTTAAAATAATTATTTTTATTTTTTAATTTCATTTCAAAAAGCAAGAATTCCTGTTAACTCTCATCTCTCAACCATGTATATATTAATCCACTTAAAAGTCACAGCTAGAATCTGTCAAAACTGCACCCAGAAACCTGAAAAATCACTACCCCATACTTACCTGTTTGATAAATTCAAGAAAATAAAATATGTTCAGGAATTACTTTCACTTGTGTGGATCTTAGACATTTAGACAATTTGGGAAATGGAATACTACCTGGGATGCCCTATCCAACTTTCCCTGTTTTTGTAGTCTCCTCTGGCCCTGGGCTATTGCAGATGCTATTTTGACCTGCTCGGGGGAAAGAGCCTGTCTCTTCCTTTGCTCCTTCCTTAGGCTGCTTGACTGCTCACAGGGTTTAAATGAGAAGGAAGCAAGAAACTCCATTCTTTCTGATGAGATGAAAGAACACTAGGCTTTACCATCTGTTACTGCCTCCTAAGATCCTCCAGGCCTTGCCGTCTATTCAGCTTCTATTCCCTGTAGTGCCCACAACAAGGTCAACTTTTTAATTATTATTTTTATTCATTTTGTTAAAAAATTTCCCAATTACATGTAATTTTTTAACAAATATTTTTCAAAATTGTGAGTTCCAAATTCTCTCCCTCACCCCTGCTCCTCCTTACTCCTTGAGAAAATAAACACTTTATTTCAATTATACATGTGAAATCATGTAAAACATATTTCCATATTAGCCATGTTGCAAAAGAGAGCCCATACTAAGTAAAATAATTAAAATAATTATTTAGAGTATTTTATAAAAACACATCAATTTGCATTCAGAGTTCACCAGTTCTCTCTCTGAAGATGGATAACATTTTTAACCATGGGTTGTCTAAAATAGTCTTGTATTATTGTCTTGATCAGAGTAGCTAAATTTTCCACAGTTGATCATCCTTACAATACTGCAGTTACTCCGTAAATGTGTTGTTTTGTTTTTTTTTTTTTGTTTGGTTCTATTCACTTCACTTTTCATCAATTTGAGTAAGTCATCCTAAGTTTTTTTTTCTAAAAACCATCTTGCTTTTCATTCCACAATGACAATGGTATCACAATGGTATCACATTACAATCCTGTGCCCTGGCTTGTTCAGCCATTCCCCAATTGATAGGCATCCTCAATTCTTTACCAACACAAAAAGAGAGTTGCTATAAATACAGAAATTTTTCCCTTTTCTTTACTGTCTTTGGGATAAAGACATAGTAATGATATGGTGGGGTCAAAGGTATACACAGTCTAATAGCCTTTTGAGAGCAGTTCCAAACTGTTCTCCAAAATGGCTGGATTCTCAACTACGCCAATAGTGCATTAGTGTCCCAATTTTTCCATATCCCCTGCAACATTTGTTATTTTCTTTTTTGTCACATTAGCCAATCTGATGGGTGTGAGGTAGTGTCTTGAAGTTGTTTCAATTGCATTTCTCTAATCAGTAGTGATTTAGAGCATTTTTATGTGACTGTTGATAGCTTTGATTTCTTCTTCTGAAAACTGCCTGTTCCTACCCTTACACCACTTATCAACTGAGGATATTGACTGGCTTTTATCTTCATGAATTTGTTTCACTCCCTATATATTTGGGAAAAGAGGCCTATATCACAGAAAATTGTTGCAAAAAATCTGTTTTCTGTTTTTCTTGTAATTTTGGCTGCTTTAATTTTGTTTGTGTAAATGATTAATTTCATGTAATAAAAATAATCTATTTTACTTCCTATAATCTTCTCTGTCTTTTGTTCAATCAGAAACTCTTCCCTTATCCATAAATCTGATAGATTCATTTTTCTATGTTCCTCTAATTTACTTATGATATCACCCTTGATATCTAAATCATTTATCCAGTTTGACTTTATCTTGGTATATGGTGTGAGATGCTTGTCTATACCTAGTTTCTGCCAAACTGCTTTCCAGTTTTCCCAGCAATTTTTATCAAATGTTGAGTTCTGTTGTTTTCAGAGCTAGTTCTGGAGGTTTGGAAGTTTCAGGTGCTTCCAAGTTGTTGTGATCAGGGGAGAGGTGTGGTCACTGATCCCTTGGTCTTTACCCAGGTTTTTACTCTGGTCTTTACCCAGGAAGAGACCCTGATCCCTTGGGATTGCAATGAATACTGCTCTTTAGGGCTCCCCCTCCCTTGGTATGGCAAATGAAACTGTCCTTCAGAGTTTTCTTTCCCCCTTGACCAAAATTGCTCCTCCCAGCCCTTGAACTATGACCCAGAAGTGAGTATAGGCAATTGGGTTGCCAAACAGAGTCTGCTCTTACATTCAGTGCTAGCACAGAGGAACCCTATAACCTCTTTCTGACCAGCTGTTGGATCCCCTTACTGTCTCTGTCTTGAGAGCTCCTGATGCTGCTGCTGTTTCTGTTACCACCTCCCACTACTGGTTTTTCATCCATATGGGCTCTAGGCCATCCTCCTTCTTTGTAACACAGATCTCTCTGACCTCCTATGTTGTCTTGGGCGAGAAGAATGTCTTACTCTCATCTTTTGTTAGCTCTGCCATTCCACAATTTGTTCTGAGGCAGTGTTTTAAAGTTGTTTGGAGGGAAATATTGAGAAAGCTTGACTGAATGCTTTCTCTATTCTGCCATCTCGGCTCCACCCCCATAATTCCACCCTAACACAGTCATCCTCATTACTTATGTAACTTGCAGACTTCTAGGCCTTGTCATGTGTCTCCACAGCTTCACCCTTAGGACTTATGGCCCTTTCCAACTGGCCCAGAGCTGAACTTTCTTTAATAGGGCTTCTCCTCTAATTAAAGTATGAGCTCTTTCAGAGCTAAGGCTGTTTACCTTTTTTTTTCCTACTTATATCACTAGAGCTTATCACAGTACTTGGTACATAGTAAGCAATTAACAAATGATCTTTCATCCATTCATTAACTGAGGTGAGATAGTGTGGCATAATGGAATGAGTATTGGACTTGGAATCAAGAAGACATGCGTCATTCCTTGGACATTTACAGCTGTATGACCCTGGGCAAGTCTCATAAGCTTAATCTACTTTAGTTTCTTCATCTGTAAAATAGAGATATGAAGAGCATCTACCACCAGGGTTATTGTGAGAATTAAACAAAATAATATATGAAAAGAGCTTGCTAAACCTTAAAAATGCTATATAAATATAAGAAATTATTACAAGATGTCGTCAGGGGTGAGAAATCTCGGTCTAAGAAAGGTCACATGGCTTTTTTGTTACTTGATCAATGGCATCTTTAGTGAGATGTTCGACCTGCTTACAAAACATGTGCCCAACAATTTTGAAGGCTTTGCACTTCAAAGCTGACATGTATATAATGATTTAAGATTTGCAAAGTTCTTTGCATGCACAGACTTGTATGAGTCTACAAAAACCTAATGTTGTGCATTCTTTTATTATACCCAGTTAACAGCTAGGAAACTAAGGTTCTCAGAAAGTATTACATCCTTCTGTGTTTATTTATCTGATTATAATTACTTCAGAACTAAAATGCATCAATAAAGTTGAAAAATGAGATAATACAATATGACTACATGTTGAATGCGTATGTATGTGGATATATTTGTACATATGTACATATACATCCACATATACACACAAAGGTACATATATGTATTGTATGTACATATTAAAATAATGGCTAGAGGGTCTGTTCTCAGAAAGAGGATACCTTGAGTTCAGCTTTAGCCTTTTACATGTCCTGCCTGTGACTCTAAACTCTTAACTTAATATTAAACCTCTCAGTATCTCTAGGGAACTCTGTAAGATAAAAGTATTGCACATAATATGCAGATGTACATTGGTTGAGGGGATGTTCTCATTAAGAGTTCCCTATACTGATGAAATCACAGTTCTGGACTTAAATATCTATCTATCTATCTAAACTTATCTATCTATTCTATCCACCTGTCTATAATAGTAATAATTATTATTATTATAAACTAGTGCTTATATATAGCATACTATGCATCAAGAACTGTGCTATGAACTTTGTAGGTATAATATCATTTGATCTTAAAACTACTCTGGGAGGTCGTGCTATTGTTATCCTCATTTTACAGCTGAGGAAACTGAGGCAAACAAGTTAAGTGACTTGTCAAGTATCATACAGCTAGTAAATGTCTGAGGCTTATTTGATCTCAGATCTTCCTGACTGGAGGCTGTATGTATGCATGCATGTATTCATGTATGCATTTTTAGCATTTGGTCTGATACAAATATTTTATATACCCATATGTTAGAAGTTAGTACTTCCAAGAATCTGTAATCTCATTGTCTGACTCTTCCTTTGAATCCTCTAATTCTGCAGACTTCAAGCAATCCACACCTTTTTCTCATTCTTATTCATGCCTTCCCTCAATGCTTTGGGGAGGGGGCCCACTCACCCTTTTTGGAGATTTCTCCTAAGTCTCAACATTATGTGTAGACCTTTGCAGAGTAGGGAATTTCAATACTTAGATGGACATTGAACTGAGCACAGACTTGAAAAAGAGGACAAAAGCTGGCTTGATTGCATTTGGGAAACTCATCAACACTTTCAGTGAGCCCATATTTTGGCCTAAAACAAAATCTCTTTAATATCAATATTTTCCAGTGATGCTCCATAGCTGCAAATTGTGGAATTCTGTGACCTACGAAGAATTGTGTGTGTGTGTGTGTGTGTGTGTGTGTATGTGTGTGTGTATGTGATGCAAGAGTAAATCAAGAGAGATAGCTAGGTAACTCAGTGGATAGAGTACTCCCCTTTGGGGTCAGGAAGACTTGGTTTCAAATCCCTTCTCACTCACTAGCTCTGTGCCCTTGGATAAGTCACTCTTAGGCTCAGTTTCTGTATCTATAAGATAAGAGGGTTAATAAAATAGCCTCTAATGTCCTTTCTAGCTCTACATCTGTTCCTATGAAATAGTTTTCTTTACATTGCCAGCAAGATATTAGAGAGAAGTAGTGGAAAACCTCTCCCCAGAATGACCTAACTTGGAATTTATTGCTTCTGGAGTGAAAACCACAATTAGAGCCTTTCTTATAGGGAGGGAATACATCACTTTTTTGGAGAATACAGAATACCGAATTTGTTCTAGGAAAAAAGAACGTGGAAATAGAACATGTGGAGACTCTCTCTCTCTCTCTCTCTCTCTCTCTCTCTCTCTCTCTCTCTCTC
>NW_020954577.1:35661930-35682101 GCF_900497805.2 Vombatus ursinus
CTCTCTCTCTCTCTCTCTCTCTCTCTCTCTCTCTCTCTCTCTCTCTCTCTCTCCCTCCCTCCCTCTCTTTTAATTTGGAGGCAATTGAGGTTAAGTGACTGGACCAGGGTCACACCGATAGCTTCTGAGGTTGAATTTGAACTCAGGCCCTCCTGACTTCAGGGTCAGTGCTCTATCCACTGCACCACCTACCTGCACTGGCTTCCCATTTTAACTAATTTTCTTTCTTTTTTAAAAATTTTATTTTTTTATTAATTTTTTGGATTTATCAATAATCACTTCCATATGCTTTTGAGTTTAAAATTTTTCTCCCCCTTCCTCCCCACCACCCTCCCCAAGATGGCGCACAATCTGATATAGGCTTTACATTTACATTCATATTAAACTTATTTTCACATTAGTGATGTTGTAAGCAGAAATTCAAATCAATAGGAGGAACCATCAGAAAGAGGAAACAAAACTCAACAGAAGAGAAAAAAATTAACAATTCAGCTTCCATAGTTCTTTCTTTGGGTGTGGATAGCATCTTCCATCACGAGGCCTCTGGAGATGTCTTAGATCCTTGTATTGCCAGGAAGGGTTAAGTTTATCAATATTAGTCATCACACAACGTGGCTGTTATAGTGTACAACATTCTCTTGGTTCTGCTCACTTCACTCAGCATCAGACCATCAGGTAAAAGGCTGGAGCAAAATATATTATGCTTCAACTGAAGTAAAAAAGGCAGAGGTAGTAATCCTGATCTCAGACAAAGCAAAAGCAAAAATAAATCTTATCAAAAGAGATAAGGAAGGAAACTACATCCTGCTAAAAGGCACCATAGACAATGAAGTAATATCATTACTAAACACATATGCACCAAATGGTATAGCATCCAGATTCTTAGAGGAGAAGTTCAGGGAGTTACAGGAAGAAATAGACAGCAAAACTATACCAGTGGGGGACCTCAACCTCCCCCTCTCTGAACTAGATAAATCTAACCACAAAATAAACAAGAAAGAAGTTAAGGAGGTGAATAGAACATTAGAAAAGTTAGGTATGATAGGCCTGTGGAGGAAACTGAATGGGGATAGAAAGGAATATACTTTTTTCTCAGCAGTACATGGCACATACACAAAAACTGACCATGTACTAGGCCATAAAAACCTCACAATCCAATGCAGAAAGGCAGAAATAGTAAATACATCCTTTTCAGATCATGATGCAATAAAAATTATATGTAATAAAGGGCCATGGAAAGATAGACTAAAAAATAATTGGAAACTAAATAATCTAATCCTAAAAAATGATTGAGTCAACGAACAAATCATAGAAACAATCAATGATTTCATTCAAGATAATGACAATAATGAGACAACATACCAAAACTTATGGGATGCAGCAAAAGCAGTTCTTAGAGGAAGTTTTATATTTCTAAATGCTTACATAAATAAAATAGAAAAAGAGGAGATCAATGAATTGGGCATACAACTAAAAAAAACTAGAAGAAGAACAAATTAAAAATCCTCAATTAAACACCAAATTAGAAATATTGAAAACCAAAGGAAAAAATAATAAAATTGAAATTAAGAAAACTATTGAACTAATAAATAAAACTAAGAGCTGGTTTTATGAAATAATCAATAAAATAGATAAAGTTTTGGTTAATCTAATTAAAAAAAGAAAGAAGAAAACCAAATTGCTAGTATCAAGAATGAAAATGGTGAAACTACCACTAAGGAAGAGGAAATTAAAACAACAATTAGGAATTATTTTGCCCAACTGTATGCCAACAAATTTGACAATCTTAGTGAAATGGATATATATTTACAAAAATATAAATTGCCCAGATTAATAGAAGAGGAAGTAAAATACTTAAGTAACCCCATCTCAGAAAAAGAAATTGAATAAGCCATTGATGAACTCCCTAGGAAAAAATCTCCAGGGCCAGATGGAATTACATGTGAAATCTATCAAACATTTAAAGAACAATTAATTCCAATACTATATAAACTATTTGGTAAAATAGGTAAAGAAGGAATCTTACCAAATTCTTTTTATGATACAAATGTGGTGCTGATGCCTAAACCAGGAAGAGTCAAAACAGAGAAAGAAAATTATAGACCAATTTCTCTAATGAATATAGATGCAAAAATCTTAAACAAAATATTAACAAATAGATTACAGCAACTTATCACATGAATAATACACTATGATCAGGTAGGATTTATACCAGGAATACAGGGCTGGTTCAATATGAGGAAAACTATCAGCATAATCCATCATATCAACACCAAAACTAACAGAAAACACATGATCATCTCAATAGATGCAGAAAAAGCTTTGGACAAAATACAACACCCATTCCTATTAAAAACACTAGAGAGCATAGGTATGAATGGAGTCTTCCTTAAAATAATAAAGAGCATCTATCTACAACCTTCAGCAAACATAATATGTAATGGGGACAAGCTAGAAGCATTTCCAATAAGATTGGGGGTGAAACAAGGATGTCCATTATCACCACTGTTATTCAACATCGTACTGGAAACCTTAGCTTTAGCAATAAGAGAAGAAAAAGACATTGAAGGCATTAGAATAGGCAAAGAAGAAACAAAGCTATCACTGTTTGCAGATGACATGATGTTATACTTAGAGGGTCCCAGAGAATCAAGTAAAAACTACTTGAAAGAATAAACAACTTCAACAAAGTTGCAGGCTATAAAATAAACCCACATAAATCATCAGCAGTTCTATATATTACCAACAAAGCCCAACAGCAAGAGATAGAAAGAGAAATTCCATTTAAACTTACTGTAGACATTATAACATATTTAGGAGTCTACTTCCTGAAACAAACCCAGGAACTCTATGAACACAATTACGAAACACTTCACGCAAATAAAGTCAGATCAAAATAACTGGAAAACCATCAGTTGCTCATGGGTAGGCCAAGCTAATATAATAAAAATGACAATTCTACCTAAGCTAATTTACTTATTCAGTGCTATACCAATCAAAATACCAAAAAATTATTTTATAGAGTTAGAAAAAATAATTATAAGATTCATTTGGAAGAACAAAAGGTCCAGAATATCAAGAGAACTAATGAAAAGAAATGCAGGAGAAGGTGGCCTAGCCATTCCAGATCTTAAATTGTATTATAAATCAGCAATCATCAAAACTGCTTGGTAGTAGCTAAGAAATAGAGTGGTGGATCAGTGGAATAGGTTAAGTATGCAAGACACAGTAGTCAATGACTATAGTAATACATTACTCGATAAACCCAAAGACCCCAGCTTCTAGGATAAGAGCCCGCTCTTTGAAAAAAACTGCTGGGAAAACTAGAAAAAAGTATGGCAGAAACTAGGCATAGACCAAAATCTCACACCATATGCCAAAATAAATCAAAATGGGTACATGATTTAGATATAAAGGCTGATACTATAAGCAAACTGAGAGAGCAACGAATAGTTTACCTGTCAGATCTATGGAGAACAGAAGAATTCATGACCAAACAGGAGATAGAGAACATTACAAAAAGCAAAATAGATAATTTTGATTACATTAAATTGAAAAGTTTTTGCACAAACAAAGCCAATGCAACTAAGATTAGAAGGAAGGTAGAAAATTGGGAAAGAATTTTCACAACCAGTCTCTCTGATAAGGGCCTCATTTCTAAAATATATAGAGAATTAAGTCAAATTTATAAGAACACAAGCCATTCCCCAATTGATAAGTGGTCAGAAGATATGAACAGACAGTTCTCAGATGAAGAAATTAAAGCTTTTTATAGTCATATTGAAAAAATGCTCTAAATCACTATTGATTAGAGAAATGCAAATCTAAACAACTCTGAGATACCATATCACACCTATCAGAATGGCCAACATAACAAAACAGGAAAATGAGAAATGTTGGAGAAGATGTGGGAAAATTGGAACACTAATGCATTGTTGGTGGAGTTGTGAAATGATCCAACCATTTTGGAGAGCAATTTGGAACTATGCCCAAAGGGCTATAAAAATGTGCATACCCTTTGACCCAGCAATAGCACTTCTAGGGCTATATCCCAAAGAGATCACACAAATGGGAAAAGGACCTAGATATACAAAAATATTCATAGCAGCTCTTTTGGTGGTGGCAAGGAATTGGAAATTGAGAGGATGCCCAACAGTTGAGGAATGGCTGAGCAAGTTGTGGTGTATGAATGTGATGGAATACTATTGTGCTATAAGAAATGATGAACAGGCTGACTTCAGAAAAACCTGGAAAGACTCGTATGGTCTGATGTTAACTAATTTTTCTTGACAATTGTCTCAGCACTTATCACAGTGTCTGACACACTTGTTGTTGTTCAGTCATTTCCAGTCAAGTCCAACGGTAGGTGCTTAATAAAAGATTGTTGAGGGTTGAGTAGTTATTCTTATTTCAAGCAGGTAGATGTTTTTTAGGAGGAGGCTGAAAGAGGGCTTGAAATGAGCCTCTGGTTTTCTTCTCATTTACCCAGGGAATCTTACAAGGAAGAGTCAGAGCCACCAGAAGGGGTCTGGTTCATGCTGCTCTCCTCTTCCTCTCTTATGGCTCTAAGAGCATCATGCAGCTTCATCCTATTCTCCCCTTCACTTCTCTGCCCCTTATAGGAATCCAAGATTTGTCAAACTTCTACCCTGAGGTCAATTTCCCTACAATGGCATGATTTATATTAAGCTCTTCCTCAAAGAAATATATCACCCCCCAAAAAAGAGTGGGCTGTCATTTCTTAAGAGAGCAAGAAATAGTAGATATGTGTGTATAGGTGTTTATATATGTATTTCTATGTAGTATATCATCTTCATGTAGAGGCATGCACACATATGTACATGTATAGATGTATGTACATATTGCTTGATGGTAACACATACATATATGTTAGATGTACATGTTCATATCTATATCGATATCTATCTATCTGTCTATCTGTCATTTGACAGTTACAAGAAGAATCCAGGTATCTTATTATTTGCTTGTGATAAAAAGACAAAAACAGACAAAATAATAAATAAAGACAAATAAATAAATAAATAAAGACAAATAAATAAAGACAAATAAAAATTAAAAAAGCCAAAATAATCCCTGCTCTCAAGAAACTTACATTCTATTGAGAAAAGTTCCATTACTTTTTCACTTAAATCATGTAAATATGAACACATATGAGGAGGCAATGGATGATAAGAAAGAAATAGGATGGTTAAAACAATCAAACAAGGAAATCATCTGATCATCAAACAAGCATTTACAGGCACTGTGCTAAGCCCTGGATTTCCAAAGAGTCAAAATGTCTTTTCCTTCAAGGATTGTACATTTTAATGAGGAAGACAGGATATACATATATAGGTACTAAACAAGATAAAGGAGATAGACAGTAGCCTTAGAGGGGATAAATCATAATCTATATTTTATTCCCAAATATTCTGTCAGAAATGATTCTGCTTCTGTAAATATATTGTAGAGTCAGGTGAAAAGCAGTAGATAATCTTTCCCTCACAGAAGCACAGATTTAGAGCTGGAAGGGACCTTAGAAGCCTGACCCTTCCCCTCCCCACCCCACTTCATAGATTGGAAGACTGAGGCCCAAAGAAACAAAGGACTTTCTCATAATCATACAAGTAGTAAGCAGCCAAGGAAATCTTTAAATTTATGTCTGTCTTCCTCTAAATTCAGTGTTCTTCCAACTATATTAATAATCCAGTCAAGAAATGTTAGCTTCTTCAGAAACTATCACCCCAATAGGCAGGCTATCTAAAGAAATCTTTAGAAATATTTTCAGGCCTTATCAATGTCTGAAAATATGATGTCAGCATATAAATGAGTTTGGATCATTTCTCAAAGAGCTTAACAAGAATTCAGGCCATTTCTATTAGATCGTTGTTTGAATAATCTCTATCAGGCACTCATTCTCACCATCTTGAGTCCCAGTGATTTCTTCAGTAGCCTTTCCAGCACTAACCTCTCTAGGTAATCCATAATGCCACAGTAAAAGTTTTTCTTGACCTGTCACTATGATTGTCTCCTCTCTCCTTTAGGCTGATCATGGCCTTCAGTAATCCTTAAAAATAAACAATAAGCTTTCTTTTTGCTTGTATTTTTATACCCAGTAGTTAGCACAGAGACCGATACATGGTCATCCCTGAATTTTGTTGACTGAACGAATGACCATGTTGGAAAGGGTCAGGTGTCTTCTAGGGAGGGGAAAGAACTTCTCAAGAGTTTAGGATTAATTTCCCACTTTAGAGGTCACAGTCATGGAGGTACCAAACTTGATGACATTATAGATATTTCTATGAAGAATGCTTCTTGATGTGAAGGATCCCAGAAATGGGGCATGGGAAGGGTACCCGTTTCAAGAAATGGAGAATTTTTAGGGAAGAGCCAGTTTTTAAGGGAAAGTGAGAGAGAGATAGAGACAGACAGAGAGAAATAGATAGAGGTGAGGCGAGAACATCTCAGAAGATGGAGAAACATTTGTATCCCCTTCTTTAATTACACTGTTTCCTGTGCTGGTCAGATGTATTGTGTACAAATGTCTATCTTCAGAACTGCTCCAGTGTATTAATTGTGCTCTTCCCAATAACTTTAATTAAAAGCGATGTGCACAAGCCCTCTGGTGTCAAGCAGCAGATTTCATTTTCCTCTTCTAATTTTAAAGGGCCTTTGGTTTCTTTGGTTGACTTCAGTGCTTTTTATTTAGAAGAAGAGGTAACTGCAGGTACAAACACACACATGCACACACACACACAATATAAGCACATCTAATTCCCAAAGGTCAGACTTAATAGAGAAAATGGGTAGATTGGGTCTCAAAAGGCAACGAGGTATCATGGCAAGAACACTGTTCTCAGTGAAGAGAAATCCTTGGGTTTCAATGCCAAATTCGATGCTTCTAAGCATCCTGAGTAATTTATCTCATGTCCTTGAGTCTTAGTTTTCTAAGCTATGAAATGGAGAAAACATTACATAAATTATAAATATTGAAAGATTGTTGGGAGGAACATACCATTTATTCCCTAAAATACTATATGAATTTGACTTAAATGAACCTGAATTTTGACTGTATTTACAAAGAATTGTAAAACGGGGTCTCAATGTCATATATACTTAGATCATAGTTTAAAAACTCTATGAACCTCATTAGCCCAGGTTGGCAAAATACCCCAAGTAGTTGCTATAAATTTACTTTTTTAAAGTATACCTATATAAATGCAGGGTTTCCACAGGGTAAAACAAGAATCAGATTGGTTGCCTTTCTTTATGAACTCCACAAATCTGACTACAATCGTTTGGTAATTTGTCCCTTTAGGATGAGGGAAAGGGAGAGTTGAAGAAGAAGGGATGATCAGGGAGAAGAGTAGAGAAAGAAAAGGCAGAAGGAAAAAAATGTCCTTAGGAGTAGTGTCCATCTCTGGCAATGTAACAAAGCAGAGTACAGGAGGAAAAAGAGAAAAGGGATGAAGAGAGGGAAAAGAGGAGGAAAGAAAAGGAATAGAAAGAAAGGAAAGGAGAAGGGTAATGGTCAAGAGAAAGGGAGAAGGCCCATCCAGCAATGAACACCAAGTACCTATTTGTGTTCAAAGTTCCCTGCTAGACATTGAGGTTACAAAGACAAAAGTGAATCTACCAATAGGCAAGAAGAAAGGGAGTTATTTCCTAGCACCTGAATAAGATGCTCAGAATCTTTAAGACAACATTTTGTTTTGTTTTGTTTTGTTTTTTGTTTCTTTTTTTAGGCAATTGGGGTTAAATGACTTGTCCAGGGTCACATGGCTAGTAAATGTCTAGTGTTTCTCTGAGGCTGGATTTGAACTCGGGTCCTCCTGACTTCAGGGCAGGTGCTCTATCCACTGCGTCACCTAACTGCCCCTGACAATAAATATTTATTAAGGGCTTACTGTATACCTGGCACTGTGCTAAGACCTAGGGATAAAAAGACAAGTAAAAACAAAGTCTCTACCCTCAAGAAGCTTACATTCCAAATAGGAAAACAACATACAAACCATTATATACCCCCAATATATATGCAGGGTAAATGAGAGGTAATCTCAGATTGAAGGCCCTTGGTGGGGGGAGGAGCGGAGGGAGAGGCAGAGACCAGGAAAGGCCTCCTGTGGAAGATGAGATTTGAAACGAGTCAAGAAGAAAGCCAGAAATATCATATTAGTATGACAATGTTAAGTTAGTGTTTAAATTAAACACATAGTAGCACTATGTTATATAGATAACTCAGGCTACTTTGTAGCTTCAATGACTAATTCCAATAAATTCCACTCCAAGAGAAAACCTGAAAAATGAAGAAAAATAAGCCCTCTAAGCCTCAGGTAATCAACCATTCAATGCAGTAATAATTAATATAAGTCCAGAGAGATAAACAAAACAAAACAACCTTGGGCCATCCCCTGTAGTTTGGTGCAATGGGATTGAAACTCTGCCAAACTTGTGAATTTGAGGCATTATTATGAAGTAACTAGAACTAGAAACTTTGAATTAGGATGTGACATGTTCAAATATTGCGTCTGACATTTAATCACTATTTAACTCTGGGCTAAGGACTTACCTTCCCCACACTTGCTTCCCCCTTAGTAAACATTTGTTGTCTTGCAGATTATGAGAATATTATTCAGGTGCTAGGAAACAGCTCCCTTTCTTTTTACTTATTGGTAGGTTCACTTTTGTCTTCGTAACCTCAATATCTAGTAGGGAACTTTGCACACAATAGGCACTCGGTGTTCATTCCTGGATATGCCTTCTATGGAAAATGGTACAATAATAGCTGCCAGCTCATGTGGCTTTTGTCAGGACTAAATGAGATGATATGCATTCTAATAATAATATTCTAATGTGAAGGTGCTACATATATTTCTATTAGTGTTATAATAGACCATTAAGGTATCCATCATAGGTTATCAGCTACCTTTTTTTATCACTAATGGGACTATCTTGTTTTCTTGAACATAATTTTAAAGAAAAAATTCTTTACTTTTGATTTTCTGAGAAAATTAACACATCTATATCAGTCTTCCCAGGTTTCTCAGAAATATCCTTTTTGTCATTTATTTGAGTACAGTTGTATTCCATTAAATTTATACAACACATTTTTTTCAGGTAACTGATGCAGAGTGAAATGTGCAGAATCGGGAGAACTGATACAATAACAACATTGTAAAAACAAACTCCTCCCCCCAATTTTTTATAATCTTTACCTCCCACTTCCTCCATACACCAGTATTGAGCACATTTTTTAAAGAAAGAAGAAAAAGAAAACAAAAGAAAAAGAATACTTGCATTACACCTATGCATAGTACAGCAAAACAGAATCCCACATAGACTATGTCTGCAAATGTGTATCTCTTCCTGAAATTTAAGTTTTTCTTCTCTCTGGCAGGAGTTGGGGGTAATATTTCATTCCCAGGCTTATGGATTCATGATTTATCATTGCATTTATGGGAGATCTAAAAGGACAAATGACTTTGAATGATTTAAAAACTCTGATCAATGCAGTAACCAACCATAATTCCAGAGAACCGATGATGAAGTATGTTGTCCATCTCCTGATTGGAGGGGGATGATACATCAAAGATGCAGAATGAGACATGATTTTTTGGAAAGAGCTAAGGTGGATTTTGTTGTTGTTGAGTTTAACTATTGGACAAGGTTACTTGCTTTTTCTTTATTTTTCCAAATAAGTAGGGGTTGGAAAGGGAAGGGAGGGAGGAAAAAAAATCAATTCTTCTTCATTAAAAAGTAGGAAGCAATTTAGCAAGCATGTTTTTAATCCCAACTTCTAAAATATGAAAAAGCACATGGCTCAGCACAGTGCACTGCATGATGTATATTTCTGGGTAACTTTGAGTCCCTTGACCATTATCTTTGATTGCAAACCTCCTTCTATTTGTCTACTTAAACTTGAACCAGCTTGAATTTCTTACTTGTTGATGAGGTTCAATTTGGAATGTTATAAAATGCCATAGTGAAACCCACATTGATTGCATTTGTTTCATTGCACTTATTTACCAAGGCTTATCATTCAGCTGTGTAGTAAGATAAATTTATATTGCCCTGCCATGATTTGCTCTTTAGAAAGCCTTTGCTGCTTATGAAGGATAACACCAACATATATATTCATACATCAACAGATTCCATACTGCAGGCATATCTATCTTCCAAAGAGAAGCTACAACTTGTCCCTATCTGTTATCTCGGTATCTTGTTTATGATATTTTCTGGTGATGAACTAAAGCATGGAGTGGGAAAAGCTGAATAACAGACCATAGTCAGTCTTACTTTATCATATGAAACTACGTACTCTATTTAGCTCATATGGCTGTAATATTTATTTATGGCTTTATAGGGTCTTTTAAATGAGAAATAATAACTTGAAAGAAATTAGAGTGCCCTATAAGTATGGATTTTTTAAAGATAAAACAGGTAGGAAGGGGATATAGATTGAAAGCTGGGAAAGATACCTTTGAGGTCACCAGATGCAACACTCTTAATTTAGATATAAGGAACCTGAGGACCAGGTAGTTGAAATGACCTGTCCAATGTAATTGATTTACCTACTACCACTAAAGAGTAGGTGGCAGAGCTTGAATCAGACTCAAATCTTTGAACTCCAAATATTTTGCTCTTTCCATAGAATGATGCCATATCAGTGAGTGTTCTCCAATGCCTAAAGGTCTTCAAGAAAAATATTTGATGATCTCTTATTGGGTGTGTTGTACAAGGGATTCTTGTTCAAGCATTAACTGGGTAGGATGACTTTTGAGATTGTTTCCAATTCATAGACTCTAAAAGATAATCCTAATGCAATTTATTCATTTTACATTTTTTGTTGTTCTTAATGATGATGATGATGATTCTTTGTTTTCAAAGAGGATCAGTGACAACACAGAGTGATGTCTTGACTCATGAGTGAATTGGATTTAAGTGAGTCAGAGTGGCACAAAGTTGTCAGCTTCACTCTCCCGGCATCATCAAAGCCTAGTCACAAGACAAAAGTCAGGGTCACTGATCCTGGCCCAGGATGCAGTGAATTATCTTGGCATCTTCAATGTCTGACCAAGCTTTCAGTGCTCTGTAGAACCTGCTTCAGTTGTCTTCATGGACATTGGAATAAATTGTTCTCATCCACCTATTCAGCCAGGGAGAGATTTCACATGGTTGGGGCAGACATGCTGCTAACTCACCAATAGGTTTAAGGACTGTCAGCTACTGTCATCATGATTTAGCCTGTCTTGGCAGACAGTTTTATTGGGGTGTGGCCAATGCACATACTTCTTGGAGCAATGGGTGAGAATTGCATTTTACATATAAAGGCTCAGGCTCAGAGAGACTTGTGCAAGATCTAAGATTGCAATCCAGGCTTCCTAATTCACCACTCTTTTCTTTTTTTGTGGATTGTTGGTACAGATACAGACAGTTCTCACATTACATAAATGCACATTGTGCAAATTTAACTCAATATAAAGAATTCTGAAAAAATCCATACTCCAAAAAAAATGAAATTCCTTAAGTAAAGCAAATGCTTTACAATAAGATTGCATAATGCATACATTATAAACAGTGGTGAGAAGCTGAGAAGCATCTCTAAATTCATTCCTATATACACAGATAGTGAGAGACACTGTGCCTCTCCCTGTGTTCAATAGTGATCCTAACATTTTCACCATGGCTGATGGCAATT
The DNA here is from genome assembly GCF_900497805.2 of Vombatus ursinus. Lineage (NCBI taxonomy): Eukaryota > Metazoa > Chordata > Mammalia > Diprotodontia > Vombatidae > Vombatus > Vombatus ursinus. Next base: position 35,673,629 of record NW_020954577.1, read on the forward strand.
GTGGTCTTGAGGGGAAAAGTGAAATATCTTCTAAGTGTGAGCCAATAGACTTAGAAATAAAAATGAAAATAATTAGAAAACATGGAGGATAAAAATTGTCATTGAAAGCACATAAACTTAGTCTTGCAATGTTGACTGTGAATTCCATAGTGAAAGATGCTGCCCAGATAAAGGAGCACACAGAAGATAATGCTTGCATGAAGTTGACTTATCTGTCAAAATAAAGAAAAGGTGATATTATAGAGATGGAAAAATGACGAACTTTTTGGATAGTAGGAGACCAGCCTCAGAAGAAGACACCTTTAAGCGTGATGACAATTCAAACCAAGGCTCAAAGCTTCTTTAAATATCTCATTTTACCTCTTAAAGGGAAAGTACTCTGAAGGAGCATAAGTATTTACAGCAAGCAGTGGTTAGTTTGCAAGATTTAAAAATCATGCAGGATTTCTTAATGTGCAAACATCAGGAAAGGCTGCTAGTGGAGATATTGAAGCAGCTAAGACACTCCCAGAGTTCCTGAAAAAAAAAAATTTAATAGATGAAGATCCCTACTTCCTGGAGCAAATCTTTAATGGAGACAAAACAAGCTGATTTTATCAAAGAATGCCGTCTCAAACTTAACAGTTTGGTGGAGGGGGAAAAATATAAAACTATGCAAGTGCATAAAGTTTCAAAAAATGGAGTTACTCTTAAGCTTGGAGGGAATGCATCTGGACCTTGCAAATTACAACATGTTCTTGTGCACCACTCAGAAAATCCCAGAGTATTGACAGGAATCAACAGGAATCAAGCCACACTACCCATAGTTCATTTCTAATTTTTGAGTATTTGACAAAGATGAAATGTTTGAAAAAGTGAGTGACAAGATTGTAAAATTAGCACCAAAATTGGAGCCAGAAATGGATGAGAATGATGAGGAGGAGTTTTGAGACTCATGGGGAAGAACTTTTAAGCGAGGATATGATTGAGCTACTAGTCGTAAAGATTGTAGAAGAAAAAAGGGAAACTTTGGAACCCAAGGGTGAACCAAAAAGGTTCACAACAAAACAGGGGGCAGAAGCATTTCATTATTTGAATGATTTTTTTTTCTTATATTGAAAAGATGGGTACAAATACTTCAAGATTTTTCAAAGTTCGAAGGCTATCCTAGGGAAAAAAGACAACCATTATCCAAACATTTCTCAATAGCTTCATTAAAAAAAAAAAAAAAACATTGAAAAGTCAGCCCCCAGTGATAGAGGGTATGTGCAGTTGGGTGGGGAAGGGGTAACACACTGGATACATATGTTAACTTTATTGTACAGTACTGTGCATACTTTATCATTAATCATAATTCTGTTTATTATTAGTGTACAGTTTTCAATATGCTTGTATTTTAGTACATTTTATGACTTGTATAGGTATGGTTTTGTGTGTGCCTTTGTTACATAAGCTAAGAAAAGTGGGTTGCTAAGGGCAAATTCACATTATATAAAGATCACTTTACAGGAAGGTCCACGTAGCTTATGGAAAGCAAGAACGATCTGTACTTTGAAAACGACTGCCTTGGAAATTAAAACCAAATCGGAAAGGATTAAGATGCTGAAAAATCACCCTGAAAGATTTAAAATCTAGCTCATAGGATTACAATTCATGTTCCCCTTCTAAGCTTCATAAATTGCAAATGGTGCTATAATAATAACAGTGCATTTTTTATAGCTCTTTGTTTTGTGAAGTGTTTTACAGATGTTATTCCACTCAATCTTCACAACAATCCTGGGTGGCAAATGCTATTACTATATCACTTTGCATATGGGGAAATCAAATTAGAGGTTAAGGGACTTGCCCAAGGTCCAACATCTAGGATCTAAGGCAGATTGTGAAATCAGGTCTCGCTGATTCCAAGTCCACATTCTATCCACTTTGTTACCTAGATGATATGGCATGGTCCCCGGGGCGGGGGAGAGATGAGGCAGGACAGGATTCCTTCTCTACAAGATCTAGAAATTTCAATGGGCAATAAGCTCATTAAAGAGGTAGATATAGGCTTAACATAGAATCTTTTCTAACTATATATGTCCCCCAATGTCTAGATAGATTGTTAAAGCACAAAATAGGCCTTTGATAAATGTTGGTTGGGTTGAAATTGAACCTCAAAAGAAGAAAGAATAATGTGTGGCATGATCGCATTTAAGGCTTATAAATTGAGAGATGGTAATTGACCATGCAACTCAACTCATCAGCCAACAACTTAACTAATGACAAATGGGCACTCAAATAGGTAATATGCCCAATTATGCCAGAGTATGAGACACTAAGGGCAGCTAGGTGGCTCAGTAGATAAAGCACCTGCCCTGGAATCAGGAATCAGGAAGAACTGAGTTCAAATGTAACCCCAGGCACTTCAGCTGTGAGACCCTGGGCAAGTCACTTATCCCTGATTGCCTCAGTTCTTAGTCTGTAAAATGAGTTGGAAAAAGAAATGGCAAACTACTCTAGCATCTTTGCCAAGAAAACCCCAAATGGGCTCACAAAGAGTTGGACATGACTGAAACAATCAAACAACATAAGTAACTATTACTTTATTCTGGGAGTTTCCCTAACTTGTTTCAGTCTGATTTAAACTGAAATTGGTCTCCAGGGAAGTAATTGTTAAAGTTGACATTTCTACCATTTTCCGAGATATGTTTATGTGACACTGAAGAAGATGCTTGGAATTCATTTTATTTTTATTTATTTGGCCAGGAAAGAGAAATGTCAGGGTGTTTTGCTGTGATAATTGGAAACATCAAGGCATCAAATTTATTCATCCTGCTCCCAGCCATGTTAGAGATGTGTACTATGCTTAATATGTAAAATATCAGTCTTTTCACCTCTTTTAGGCCTTTCTGTATTGGGGTTTGGAAGACAATCTTGAGTAGATGAATACCCTTCAGATGTGATGCAAAAATCTGAAAGTACAAAATACATTTTAAAGTTATTTTCTTTTGATGGTCTGACATGAAACTATGTTGTTATTTTTAGGGTATCTAGCTTTATTCTGGTTAAGAAAAACACTCTAACATTATGTGCTTGCTGAAAATTACCTCTGAGTGCCTTTCCTTTTTAATCACTCAAAGATGTCTCAGCTAGATCTCATGATGCGAGATTAGCCTCTTGTTAACTCACTATCTGCTGAGCCCACTCGTTGCCATTACTAGAGAGGCAAATGTCAAGCCATTCAACAAGAATTTCTTTTTTTTCCTTCTGCTCTCACTCTGGCCTTCTTATGGTAGTGCCACATGCAAAGCTTTCTGTTTAACCCCTACAAGATCTGATCAAGATAGTTTCCACTTCTTATCTTGACTTTTCATTTTTCAGCTTTAATTCAAAACAAATATCAAAAGGTGGTTTCAGAGAACCAGTACAGTGTATATGGTCAAATAGAGAGAGACACAGCTAAAGCTCTTTGGGGTTGTGTTCTAATTGTCTTCCCCAAGAATCTCTAATGCAATGTCATATCAGAAAGTCTTATTTTATCAATTCATAGGATCACAACTTTGTAAGTGTAAAGGACATCATGATATATGTGTTTATTCAATTGTTATTGTTGTTTCAGTTATTTCGGTTGGGTCTGACTCTTTGTGACCCTATTTGAGTTTTTCCTAGCAAAGATACTGGAGTGCCTTGTCATTTCCTTTTCCAGCTTATTTTACAGATGAGGAAACCGAGCCAAATGTGGTTAAGTGATTTGCCAAGGATCACACAGTTCGTGTCTGTGGCTAAATTTGAACTCAGGTCTTCTTCACTCCAGGCTTGGCTCTCTATCCATTATGCCACTTCAAGTGTTATACCCACATATAATTGTGTACAACACTCATACAGAGATCATACGCACACACACACACTCACACAGTTATACACATGTCTACATACCTTAGCACCCAAAATAACTTTTTAAGATGAAGTTGCAGAGAAGGTCTCAATCTGTATAGATAGAGGGAGTTTACTCATATGGTATCCTGTATGCCAAGGAAATTATAGGTCCAGACCCCTTCCAGTAGCAATGGATAGATAGATAGATAGATAGATAGATAGATAGATAGATAGATAGATAGAGAGATAGATAGATAGATAGATAGACAGATAGATAGACATATATATTTTACACACACACACACACACACATACACACACAAATACTTCTATTAAAACCTGAAATGTATTTTTTTTTTCAAATTGTTTCCTTCGAGTTTGGAACATCATAGAACTTTAATAAATGCTGGTGGCCGATTTCTTGTGTATTTTCACATGAATAATAACGTGCTGCATGTTGTTGTCATTGTCATCATCATCATCATCATCATCATCATTATCATTATTATCATTATTATGCACTTTTCCAGACTAAAAATGTCACTGGTATAGATAAATCTCCATCAGGAACTTCCACTGTTAATGTGGATTAGCAGCTTCTCTACAACTCAGAGGCTAAGACAGTTACCTGGGGGCCCTGAAAGGTTAAATAACTTGCCCGGGGTCATAGCACAGTCAATAGGAATCAGAGGCAGGATTTGAACCCAGGACTTCCTGACTCTGAGACAAGGTCTTTGTCTACTTGTCCATGATGTTCCAGGTGGAGTTGTCCATATGTGTGTGTGTATATATATATATATATATATATACACACACACATATATACACATATATATCTATATATACATATATAGATATATATGTATATATCTATCTATGTGTATGTGTGTGTATGTATGTGTGTATATACATACACATATATATCTGTACATATACATAGATAGATATATATATATATATCTATGTGTGTGTGTGTGTGTGTGTGTGTGTGTATACAAGAACAAACCAGGTGTCCCCATGGTTATGTACATGTGCCTGTATATATGTATACACGTATTAAGCCTGCTAGAGTAGATGGAGGGCCAGCCTCAGATTGAAGATCTTTCTGGATACAAATATTGCTTCTCACCTGCCCGCGAGCAGGTCAGTGTACATTTCAGTGTTCCAGGCAATGCTCCAAGAATAAAAGTTAAAGACTAAATAGAGAACTACCCGAGTGGAGGGTTGTTTTCACACTGAGAGCACCCTAAATAGATGAAACTGCATGTCCAAATTGGGGTTTGGGGAAAGAGGATTCTCTAATTATGAATGAAGTGAATCTGCCCACTCAATAACTTGTTACAAGAGTAGGAACTCACTGTCTTCCTCTTCACAAAGATTATGCCTAGATGAGGTCACTGACAATCTTTCACAGCCAGTCCCTTTTCCATACCCTGAATTAGATGAGAATCCAGTATGGTTTTCCAATTTGGGCAGATCCCACAATCAGCATAGACATTCTGGGAAAACAAAGTGGTAACATCTGAGAAAAGTTACAAAACGTATCATGCCCTTTGAGGCAATGCTCCCAGTAGTAGGATGGTACTAAGAATGTTAACAAAACAGGACTGGAATAGCTCTCTGCACAAAAATAAATAAATAAATAAATTAGCACAGTGTGTTTATAACAGAAAAAAAAACAGTTAACAGCTCTTACATGCTAATGATTGTGAAATAGCTAAAGGGATTGTGATATTACAATATAATGGTGTCTTACTGGAGTATGAAAGAAGAAATGACAAACTCCTTTATGTGTTCCGGGCAGCCATGTGGTAGAATGAATAGAGGATTGGGCCTAGAGTCAGGGTGACTTGAATTCAAATATGACCTCAGTAACTTACTAGCTGTGTGACCCTGGTCAACTCACTTAACTTTAATTTTCTCAACTGTAAAATGGGGATAATAATAATATCTACCTCCCAGGGTTGCTGTTAGGATCAAATGAGGCAATATTTTAAAACGGCTTAGCACAATTCTTGACATACCATAGGTACTATACAATGGTTCAATCTTTTTTCTTCCCTTCTGAAAACCAAAAAAACAAAAACAAAAAAAAAGACCCGTTTGGAGTAATCTAGAGAAATGAAAAGATAATTGCAACTGCGATGTACACTCAGATTATGATTACAGGGAAAAAATAACAAAAACAATGCCCCTCCCCAATAAAAAAGATAGCTACAGCATGGAAAGTAACATTATTGTTAATGTTTACACTCATATTGTAAACAAATTACAAATAACATAATGCCTAGGGTTTATACTTGATTTTATCTTAGTATTTTGCTTACTTGAAAATTTTTCTTGTTATTTATAATAAAATTTCTTTGAAATAAACATAGGAGCATAGCAACATGCAGTATAATGTTGACTCTTTATACATCATAAAATTAGAAATCATATCCCAAATCAGACATTACCCAGGTAGACTGTTTTCTTGAATTCACAGAGCAATTTTTTTAATCCTTCATTCATACCAGAGAAATAATACATCAATAAGCATTTATTAAGTGCCTATTATGGGCCAGGCATTGAGCTAAACACTGGAATAGTTTTACTATTGCTAAAACTTTAAAAATACTTTTTCTCTCTTGAGAAAGAACGAGTAATTAAAGTAGTTCATTGGTCCCAGAAGAGTTTCAGTTTTATTGATCCCTAACTAAGCCTTCACATCGTTTGGAAGGACAGTTCAGCTGGACAGCCTCAGAGTGTGAGGGCAAATTGAACTGTTTAAAGGGATGTGAAATAGAGTTCTGGAGTTTGCTTTTCAAAGTGGGCTACAGAACCCGGGGAATCAATGCCTCCCCCCCCCCCTTACTGAGAGAGCAAATCCTTTAGAGTAAGCAGCCAGTACAGTGGGAAGTGGGCTGAGATGATGCTATCTGCCTTGTATTGCACCCAGGATGACAGGCTACTGCAAAAGAGCTGATTTGCTGTGATTTTGATGGGGTTATAATTTTCCATTTAAAATGCAAAATTCCCCATACCAAATCACTTGAATAATTATGAAGATGTAAGTAATCCTTTTGCTAAAAGTAATTACGGGGAGCAAGGCTCTCCTTTGCCTTCAGTGTTTCATGCATATGTTTGTTTCTGTAAGCAGGCTCATTAAAATGTTGAGAAACTTGCTGAAATGCTGGCATTTGGGATGGAAAGCAGTTGTACTCCTGGCAAAGTCTAACACATATTTCTAAGGAAAATGAAAGCTGTGGTTATAATAAGCTTAATTTACCACAAACAAGGGCCAAAGCAACAGACTTCTATTTCATATACGAAGCTATACTGAACCTCCACAGTAGGAGTCTTCTTTTTACAAAACCAAAAAGAAAAACAGATATATTATAGGGGTGGGTGGGAGTGGGCTAGGCCTTGCAAAATATAGTGGTTAGGGAGCCAAAATAAACAAAATATCTCGAAAGCCATCCATTTGGTGTAGGATGAACTCTTCATGCTTTGATGAGTTGGGTATGATCATGGACCCAAGCCATTGAAAGCTATTGGTGGCCAAAGTGATAAGCATCCAAAGGGTTTCCTAACAGATGAGAGGGACCCCTACCCAACCACTAGCAAGAGACACATAGAGTGACAGGTTGAGGCCACCACATTAGGCCTGCATCTCATTAGGAAAAGAGCAGGAACATGAAAATCAGTTATATAACAATGGCTTGAGGACAGGAAGCCATAAGGCACCCAGGTTGAAGTACTTCTCTGTTGCTCATGTTATTTGAGTCCCTCACAATTAACCCTACCTAACAATAATGCAGTGACACCTGACTTCTTTAGAGCTCACTGCTCTGGGATTGCTGTGGGGCCGTGATTAACCGGAAACAACAATAAAGTCTCTAAAAGCTTTCTGAGGGATTGGGAGGCTATAAGTGAAGACTGACGAGGTATGCAGCCACCCTTCGGCTTTAGCCAGACAACTATAGAAAAATAAGCAGGGAATCGGCTAGGGGAGGACACATTGGAAACAGGTAAGAAGGAAAGTGCAAAAGGAAGAGGCTGAGGTTAAAACATACAGTGTGAGACCATTTAGATTAGGGACAAAGGGTCTGATATAGAAAGAGTTAACTAGGAGACATAGTGGTTTGAGGTCAGGACCTGAAATCAGGAAGAATTGGTGCAAATCTGGCCTCAGACGTTTCCTAGCTACGTGAACCTAAGCAAGTGACTTAACCTCTATCTGTGAGGATAATAGAATTCATCTATCATGGTTGTTGTGAGGGTCAACTGAGATAATGTTTTATATTGTTGTTCAGTCATTTTTCAGTAATGTCTCTTTATGATCCCATTTGAGACAAAGATACTAGAGTGGTTTGCCATTTCCTTTTCCAGGTCTTTTTTTTTTTTTTTTTTTTACAGATAAGGAAAGTGAGGTAAACAGGTTTAAGTGCCTTGCCCAGGGTAACACAGCTAGTGCCTGAGTCCAGATTTGAACTCACAAAGATGAGTCTTCCTGACTCTAGGCCCTGCTCTTTACCCACTATACCACATAGCAGCTCAATGTTTGTATAGCACTTTGCAAACTTTAAAGTGCTATATAAATGTTAGCCTTCCATCATCATCATCATCATCATCATCATCATCATCATCATCATCATCA
>NW_020954577.1:35682111-35905202 GCF_900497805.2 Vombatus ursinus
CATCATCATCATCATCATCATCATCATCATCATCATCATCATCATCATCACCTCTTCATCATTTTATAATATCCCATGGAAGGAAGTGTTTGAAATTTCATAGTATGGCATTGAGTAGCATTAGTAAAGGTTAGTTACATTAGCCTCTAGGCTGATGTAAGTTGATTGGTGACTGAGGATATGGGTTCATGATTAATGAGTATGGTAGCATGGACAAAGTGCCAGCAGTTATGGTGACAGTGTGTTTTGCGAGTGTTGGCATAAAGTCAGAAAGCTAGACAGTCATTCAAGTCTAAGTGGGCATATGTGCTACAGGAGCTTCAGTCGGTGTTTGGAACTTTGAAGGAGAGTGGCTCTTAGTCTGCGTAGATGACACATGTTTCAGACGTGTTGGGTTAGACATAGCATAGGTTTATGATGAGGTTGCTGGTATCTCTCCTTCCTTCACCTCTCCTCAAATATATTCCAGTATGTAATAAGCATTAATGAAGGCTGACCCACTACATGTATGAAGTGTGGAGTGAGCAGTGACAAATACTGTCCGCAAATCCTTCACCTCCCTCCCCTGAAGTAGATGCAAGTAGGGCATGAGCAAGAATGAAATATTATAAGATTAGGGATCCCATTCTATTTATGCATGCAATATATTTCAGAAGGGTACCCATACATTTTTTTTCAAAAACAAAGTTTTGTTGCTTAGAAAGGTCATTTTAGTCATCAGAAAAAAAATAATACATACAACATTCCTCATCGCCCTCAACTGCTGGATAAATGAGGTCTCCCTGTGTTGTGATTCCATAGAACAGATGACTCTCCTTTGGGCTACAAGACGACAGAAAGAAGTGAATTTCATTCCATTCATTCCGAGCTTGTCCCCGTATACAACCATTGCCACTCACCAAACACTTCTTGAGTATCCTCCTACTCTGTTAAAAATGTTGAGCCCTGAGGTACTGGGTTCAGAGCTATGACCTGGCAGTAGTGTGTAGGTTAGATTGGAACAGGCAAATGATCACAGATGAGGAGACCTACTGGGGATCCAGGGAAACATTTCAGGTATTGGATTCTAGGGATGTGAATTAGGGTGGTGGCAATGGGAACAGAGAGAAAGAAAGAGCCAAAGAAGCAGCTGTGCCAAGAGACAGTGAGCTCCTCAAGGGCAGGGAATGTTTTTTGCCTTTCTTTGTATCCCTAGTAGTTAACACAGTCCCTGGCTCATAGCAGGCACTTAATTGAAAGGCTATTGAAAGACTGACTTTGTGGTGGCGAAGCTGACAGGATGTGGCAAGTGCTTACATGCTTAGGATCAAGAGAGAGGAGAGTCAAAGGTAATTGAGCTTCCCTGTCCTTCTCTCCTCCTCTTCATATCTAAACAGCTGCCAACTCTTCTCTGTTCCACTCCTATGACATCTCTCACATTGACACCTTAATCTCCACTCACATCATTACCACTCCAGTTCAAGCCCTGATGACTTCTCACCAATACTATTTTAATAACCTACCAATTGATCTCCTTGCCCAAAACCTCTCCCTTCCCCAATCCATTCTCCCCACAAATGACGTTATCTTCCTAAAATATAGTTTGTATCTTTTCATTCCACTGTTTAAGAATATTCAGTAGTTCAATATAACCTGTGGAAAAAATACGAATTCCTCTATTTGATCTTTAAGAGCTTTCATTGTCTGTTGTCAGTCTGCAAATTCCATACTTTTACCCTTTCAAGAGCTTTAAATTTAAGAGAGAGGGCATCCAAACTACTTTCTCAACTCAGCACTGACCTTGTCAGGGTCTTTCCTATGTTCATGGACTGAGCTTCTTCCTCTGTTTCTTTAGAGGCTCTTTTCCCATGACACATTCTACAGGAAACTTTACATCTTTCTGTCCCTCGTTGGTTAGGGTTTCCTATCTCCTTAAATTATTTTATATTTAAATGTTTGTCTAAATGTTTGATCTCCCTCCTACTAGAAGGCAATCCTCTTGAAGTCAGTGATTTTTAAAATATGTGCTATCTTTGTATACCTAGTTCCAAATCAGTACCTTGCAGAGAATGGACACTTAATAAATGTTAACTGATTCATATACAATTTAAATTTTGATAAATGGAGGAAAGATAACATCATTAACGAAAATTAAAAACAAGCAAATGAGAAATCCAACACTCAATTTGTTGCCTACAACACTTACAACCTCTGCTATTCAGTAGGCCGAGGCTGGTGGACAGCTTGAGCTTGGGAGTTCTAAGCTGTAGCGCACTATGCTGATTGGGTGTCCATAATAAGTCTGGTATCAGTACAGTGAGCCCTGGAAGTGGGGGGCCACAAGACTGCTTAATGAAGTGACCTGTCCTAGACTGGAAATACAGCAGGTCTAAGTTTCTGTACTTCTAATAGTGGGGCCAGACCCATCAGTAGCCACTGCAGGTAAGAGTGGAAAACAAAAGGAAAGAAGGAAGGAAATGAAAGGAAAGGAGGAAGGAAAGATCTGGGTAAGGAAGATGATGAAATCTGTTTGGTAAACGTTGTGTTTGAATTGTCAATGGAATATTCAGCTGGCTAGGCTATGCTCCTCATTTTGAAGGCATTTGGAAATGTAGAACTAGAGCTCAGGAGAGAGGTTGTGACTTTTGATAAAGATCTGAAAGTCATCTGCCCAGAAGTGATATAGTTTATGCTATAAGAGAAGAAATTGTCCAGGAAAAGTATATAGAGAGAATAGGATAATGGATAGAACCCACATTAAAAATACCTTTTCTATTTTTTTCAAGAATAATAACCTACAGAAGATGACTGAGAATAATTAACCAGATAATGCATATTCAAATATTGGAAAAAGTATTGAACCAGCCCTGAATCTCTGTATGGTACAGCAGAAAGAACACTACCTCTGATATAAGAATTCAAATCAGAATATGTTAGGTACACAAGACACAATAGTCAATTATTGTAGTTATCTGTTGTTTGATAAACCCAAAGACTCCAGCTTCTGGGATAAGAACTCATTATTTGACAATAACTGAAGAACAGTATGGCAGAAACTAGGCATAGACCAACATCTTACACTGTATAGAGGCACATAATTTGGATATAAATGGTGATAACATAAGCAAATTAGGAAAGCAAGGAATAGTTTACCTGTCAGATCTATGGAGAAGGGACAAATTTATAACCAAACAAGAGGTAGAGAACATTACAAAATGTAAAATGGATAGTTTTGAGTACATTAAATTAAAAAGTTTTGCATAAAGCCAATGAAACCAAGATTAAAAAGTAAAGCAGAAGCAATTTTTTACAGCCTATGTCTCTGATAAAGGCCTCATTTCTAAAACATATAGAGAATTGAATCAAATTTATAAGAATACAAGTCATTCCCCAATTGATAAATTGTCTAGAAATCTGAACAGGCAGTTTTTAGATGAAGGAATTAAACCTATCTATAGTCATATAAAATGCTCTAAAACACTATTGACCAGAGAAAAGCAAATTAAAACAACTCTGAGGTACCACCTCATACTTATCAGATTGACTAATGTGACAAAAAGGGAAAACAATTAATGTTGGACGGGATATGGGAGCATTAGAACACTAATGCATTGTTGGTAGAGTCGTGAACCGATCCAACAGTTCTGTAATGCAATTTGGAACTATGTCCAAATGACTATAAAACTGTGCATACACTTTCATCCAGCAATACCACTACTAGGTATCCCAAAGAGACGATGAAAATGGGGAAAGGACCCACATATACAAAGATATGTTTAGCAACTCTTTTTGTGGTGGAAAAGAATTGAAAATTGAAGGAATGTCCAAAAGTTGGAGAATGGATGCACAAATTGTGGCATATGAATGAAATGGAATCTTATCATTCATGAGAAATTATGAGCAGATGGATTTCAGAAAACACCTGAAAAGACTTGTATGGACTGATGGTGAGTGAAGTGAGCAGAACCAGAACACTGTGCTCAGTAACAGAAACACTGTGTGATGACTAACTTTGATAGACTTAGCTCTTCTCAGCAATGCGATGATCTAAGTTCCAAAAGATTCATGGTGGAAAATGCTATCTACATCCAGAGAAAGAACTATTGAGTCTGAATGCAGATAAAAGCATAATATTTTCTCTTTTTTGTTCTTTTTTTTTCTTTCTCATGGTTTTTCCCTTTTGTTCTTATTTTTCTTTCACAATATGACTAAGGCGGGAATATGGTTGATATGATTGTACACGTATAGCTTATGTTAGATTGCATGCCATCTTAGGGAGTGGGGAGAGAAGGAGAGGGAGAAAAAAATTTTGGAATTCAATATCTTATAAAAGGGAATGTTGAGAACTATCTTTACATGTAATTGGAAAAAAATAAAATATTATTAAGTGGAAAAAAAAGAATTCAAATCAGACCTTTGACACTTACTACCTATATGACTTTGGGTATATCTCTTAATCTCCTTGGGCTTTGCTTTCTTCATTTGTAAAATGAGAGAATTTTACTAGATGATATATGAAATTGCTTCTGGCTTCATAGCCATGATTCTATAAATGACACACTAGCTCTGTAAACTGAAAAAAGTTACACTCTTAGCCTCAGTTTCCCTTGCCCGTAAAATGGAAAATTTGGAATAAATTGTCACTAAGATTCTGATTTATTGTGTAGTTGGAGGAGAAAAGTGATACTTAGATCTCCAAGGAATCTAAGCCCACCTTAAGACCTGTGTTCCCTTTTGGATAGCAGCAAAGGCAGTTGGGATATCAAACTAGTTCTGTGGAAATTACTTCCCAGTAAATCTCTCAGAAAATATCTTCACTGTGTGACATTTTAATGTATTGTAAAGCACTTGGCATTTTATTGATGACAATAGCAAACAACAATGGAATCTAATGGGGAAATGCTGTAGCTCACTGAGCTTAACTGATGGTCTACATGACCAGACATTCACATCACACTAAAATGCAACTGTAAATGAACATTTCTATGTTGTGCAGTGGAAAGAACATTGGATTTGGAGTTCCAGAGTTTGGCTTCTAAAGCCTGGTTCTGCCCTCTTTCTATATGGGTGACTCTGGATTTCACTCTCTGGACATAGTTCTAGCTCAAAATCCATAATCATACCTATGATATACCCATTTCAGCATCCATGATCCTATGATGAAGAAATTATGTAGATGGGTAGAATGAAACCCATTTTTAATGTATCTTGGGGGACAGGGCTTACTTCTATCTTGTCTGACAAACAGGATGTTTTTGCATAGGTAGTTCTCTTTCAAGGGTTATGATTCAAATCATAGTCTTATGGCAACCATATAACATTAAACTTTAATAGGAGGGATTCAGAAGGAACCCTGTCATTCTCCCTGAAAATTGTTAAAGGGTATCTACTAGAAGTCTTCATCTTCCATCTTTTCATTTGTCACTTGGGTAGAAATTTTAGACTTTTGGAAACTGAAATAATTTTTAGCCTCCTTTTGGGATGACAGGACTTTAAACATAGGAAGCAGAACAGGGCTATTATTGAGAGAATAGTAATAACAGCTGATTTTTATGTAACCCTTTGGAGGCAGCATGGTATCATGGAAGGAACACTGGCTCATGAGCCTTGAGCAGGTTAGTGCCGCTATCCCTTATTACCTGAGTGACCTTGGACAAGTTACTGAACTTCTTGGGGCCTCATGTCCTCATGTATAAAATGAGGGGATTTGATCAAGGCGCCTTCCAGTTCTAAATCCATAACCCTGATCTTTATGGTTGCAGTGAGCCTTGTAGTAATTATGCCATTTAATCTTCAAAACTACCTTCAGTTTAGGAGTGCTGGAAAAGGCCATGGAAGGAGTCTATTTGTGTATTTCATGAAACCAGAATCTTAACAGTGTAAATGCTATTCTAGACACCAAGATCCCCTTTCTGAAGTGGGCCCACTCTTTGAAGGGAGTACTCAGTCCCGCCTTAAGGACTATATGGGGTGATGTGTTTAGTGGACAGAGTGCTGGGCTGGGACTCAGGAAGACCCGAATTCAATCTTATTAGCTAATTCTGGACAAATCACTTAACCTTCATTTACCTCAGTTTTCTAAACTGTAAAATGGAAGTAATGATATCATGTACCTCATTTGTTCTGAAGAAGTAATATTTATTAAAAAAAAAACTTAGCAGAATGCCTAGAACACAGTAGGTGCTATATAAATGCTTATTCCCTTCCCTTTCTCTTTCAAACTAAGTAAGACCCTCCATGACTTCCTTAGTGGGAATTCTTTATGAATCTCTGAGACAAAAGTAATCCACTAGTAGCCAAATTTTTGGTTTTAAGTAACTATGAATTTAGCTAAATGGAGTTTCAAATGTCAAAAAAAGAGTTGTATAGCCTATATCAGATTGCTTACCATCCCGGGGGGGTGGGGAGAGTACAATTTGGAACTGAAAACTTCAAAAAAAAACAGCAATGTTAAAATTTGTTTTTATGTGTAATTTGGAGAAAAAATAAAATATTATTTTTAAAAAGTTGGTAGCTAGAATGTAAGTCCCTTGAGGAACAGAACTGTTTTGCTTTTCTCTTTATATCTCTACTTCCTGGCACAGTACCTGATAAACAATTGGTATCTAATAAATAAAATAATATTGACTGTTTGCTAGGCTTTCTTGTGCTTAACATTCTGTCACTTTGGTAGAACCTGCCCCACACTTGAGTTATATCGGTATAAAACAGGATTGCCTTCAAGCAGTGATGAGATATTGGAGAAGAAACTTTGGGAAGGCTTAGAAAATCTAATGGTTGGGGAACAAAGCCATCAAGACCAGTGAAAATAGACTGGATTATTTAGTACTGAGCAAAGATGACTATGAAAATCAAAGATTGTGGTCTTTAAAAAGGGCAGGTCAAATCAACAAGCATTTATTAAGCACTTACCAGGTATTGAGCACTGTGTTGAGCACTGAAAATATAAAAATAAGCAGAAAGAATGATAATCAAGAGTTATTGTTTAGAAGATGGTGACAATCTTTTGTTTAATCTCACTAAGGACAAGCCAAGAAGATACTGAATTTTAAAGTATAACTTAAATTGATGGAAAGAAAACAGGAAATGTATGAGTTGAGTAAGTCATGCAGGTTGAAGAGGTAACAGGTCATCCAAACACAGTACCAATACCCATGGAATATTAAAAATCTTATAGAAAGGTTTCCAGCATATTGGATAGGTTTTTATTTAAGATTTGTACAGACAGGGAAAGAAAATGTGTCTAATAAAATAAAAAAAATAAAGGTCACAATCTATACCTTAGAAGAGAGTATGCTGATTATTAGTGGAGTCACAGATACATTGATATTCTGAGCTATATTCAAGGTAATACACTATCTCTTTCTTCTCCTCCCTCTTATCCACCTTTTAACTTTTGTCTTTCCACATTTAATACTTTTTTTTCTATATCCCCTTCAGATATATACATATTTCAGCAAATTTGTGGATTACCATTGACCCCCTCTTTATTTATTGCTACTTATTTCATGGTTCCATTAAAGAAGGGACTTTAAAGAAAGAGAAAATTAGATTAATCTCCTAACAAACCCAATTTCAACTTAGCAGTTCCAAAGCAAGTCCTGTTGGTGTTAATCATATAGCAATATTGTAATAAAGTCTCTATTAATTATCAAAATAAAGACAGAGAAGCAGTTGATTGAACATGTCATAATCTTACAGTCCTTTGACTGAGAACAGTAACTATTATTGTTAATATTGGAAATGGTATTTCCAAGGGCTATCTGCTCTTCTCCTCCCTGGGACCCTCACTTTTACTTCTGTCTCTCCAGATTTAATTTAGTGATGTTTCTTTTTCTTCTATATCCCCTTCTATATTTCTTCTTATTTGATTTTTTATCTAAAGGGTATCTTATATTCTCTCTCCCACCATCTTTTTTTTAATTCCTGCTATATTATGTTAAGCAAGGAAAGGAACTCTTGCTGAGCTAAAATATGCCAGAAAGAGATTCAATTGAGAAGTGATTTTTTTGCCACAAAATTTCTTTTCAAAATTTTAGTCAGGCCTTGTCAAATTAAGAGAACAATAGAAAGCGATGTTATATTGCTAACATGACCAAAATACCTTTGGATAAAGGATATGTTTCAGTGTCCATAGTGAGACCAAGGAAAGGAATGAATTCCTCTGTCTGAAATGTCATTTTCCATAAATGAAGTTCAGTGCTTACTTCCTCTCCCCTCCCGACATCTAAGGGGCTTCTACTTTCCCCTCTCTCCTGGAATCAGAGGAAATTAAACATGGCAAAGGAAAGGGCAGCAGGTGATTTTTAGAATACTCTAAAAGTTGTGCAGAAAAGTGATGATTTCTTTTATTAAAAAAACTCTTATTATATTTTAGCATTACAAGTGTTCAAACAAGTTTTTGCACAGAAGAGATGGAGCTTTACAATTTGTAAGAGCTGAGGCAGGAATTTGCTGAAAGCCATCATTGGACTCCATATCTAGAGAGAGGATCCCCAGCAGAATTTAAAGGTTTAAAAGCTTTTCTTGCAATTGCCTATTTGAGCTTTGAGGATAACTTTGATGGGGGAGAAAAGCAGCTTTTATGTATTTAAAAATACTCTAAAGAAACTGACATCCTAACAAACCTTATTCACCATGATGCCATCCCTCATCCTCTCTAATTCATATATAGGAAAAAAAAAATCAAAGAATTGTCCACAACTAGACCACTTTTTTTTCCTGATCTTGTCCCAGTTTTTTTTTTTTCATTTAGGAGGAGAAAAAAGAAAGCTATTCGTTTTTATGAAGGCAAAACATCATATTGATAACACAAAGCAATCCAGAATGAAAATGTGTATAGAATTGAAATTTTGGGTCTTTTCTTAAAATGTCATAGAGGGGCAAGAATGTGCGAAGGGTTTGATTTTATGGCCTATATCTAAAATCTTCCAGGTTTATCAGCATGCCTAGGTGTGTCTTCCTGAAAAAAAAATAATGCATGGGCCAAGTTTGTTTCATGAACTATGTATGTGGCATCATTTACTATCCCTGGTCATAAGTACAAGAACTAAAATGCAAGAGTAGGTTTAGCTGATGAATTCGTGTTCATAGTTCTTTGAACAGAATATATTTAAATATAAAAAAAGATTATAGATAGACGAAGAAATGCAAGAAAGGGATGACAGAGAAGAAATAAAGAAGGGAAAGAATCAAATAAAAAAAACAATGCAAGAAGAGAAAGGTGAAAGAGGGAAAAGAGAATAGTAAAGGCAGAAAGAAGAAAGGAAAAGGGCAAAAATAAAGTAGCTAAGTGATGCTGTGGATGGAGTCCTGAGCTTGGAGTCAAGATGGCATCAAATCCTGCTTTAGATGGGAACTACCCATGGGATTTGGGGGGAGTCATCTCATTTTACCTCATCTGTAAAGTGAGGGAATGGGACTTCATGGTCTTTTAGGTCTTTTCACTCTTCACTCTTCATTCTATATCTATGATTCTATGAAGTTGGGAGAAGAAAATAGACATGGAAATGGAGAGGAAGAAGAAAACAGAGGTAAGGCAGAATGGTATGATAAAAGGAGCATTGGATTTGATGTGAGAAGTTCTGAGATCAAATCCGATCTTTGCCACTATGTGACTTAGGCAACTCACTCCATCTCTTTGGGCTTCAGTTGAATCACATGTAAAATCAGAGTACTGGATTAGATGACACTTTCAGTTCTAGATTTAGGATCCTATCCCCTCCTTAGCATCACTTATCAAAACCATAGTTCAATTTAACAGATATCTCTTAAACACCAACAGCATACCAGACACTGACCTAAGTTCTGGGGATGCAAAGATGCAATTGTGTTCAAGGAGTAAAATCTAAAAAAGGACAGGCAAGGAAAGGTTGTACAGAAATAATTATGATACTGGAAAGGATGTACTGCATGTAAAGAGGAGCTCCAGGCAAAGTTCTATGAAAAATATGAGATCACTCTTAGCTGACAGTGTTATGGGAAGATTCATGATATCAGAAGTCACCACCTGAGTTTGGGTCTTCAAGATAAGAGAATAATTTCAGGGGATCAAAATGGTAGTGTGGAAGACAGCTGTATTTCAATCATGGTATAATTGAAAGTATAAATAAGATAGATATATGTTCAACTGAGTTGAATTTGAAGTCACAGAGATCAGAAAAGGTCAGGTAAGATCAGGGTACTATGTATTCATTATTCCAGCTCTGCAGAAATATGGAAGAAATTAATGGTAGTCCTATAAGACAAATGGTAGCTGCAATAAGGAGAGATTTGAATTGTAGGATAAGAAGTTTATACTTTATTCAATAGGCAATGGGAAGCAGGAACAAATTCAAATTTATATGAACAAGAGTCATCCCAAAATTGATAAATCTTCAATGACATGAACAGTTAGTACTCAAGGGAAGAGAAAAACTAAAACTACCAATAGTCACGTGAAAAAAATGCTCCAAATCATTAATATTTAGAGACAAGCAAATTAAAGTAACTCTGAGCTTCCTCCTTAAATCTATAAGAGGGAGAAATCTGGCACAAACACAAACAAAAATAACAAATGTTGGAGGGACTGTGGGAAAACAGGCACCTTGATGGACTGCAGGAGAGCTGTGAATTGATTCTACCATTGGAAAACAGCATGGTGTTACAATAAAAAAAAAATTTAGCTAAGAATGTCTTTTGACCCAACAATATCATAATTAAGCTTGTATACCAAAGAGAGCAAAGAAAAAGGAAAAGGTCCTATGTGCACAACAATATTTATAGGTTTTTTTCGATGGTAAAGAACTAGAAAATAAGTGTTTACCCATAAATTGGAAAATGACTAAAGAGAATATGGTAAATATATGTAATGAAATACTAGCGTGCTATTAGTAATGAAGAAAGGAATCATTTCAGAGACACCTGGGAAGAATTCTAGAGTCAGTTTTTGAACAGAAGAATGGTGTGACTAGAATGATACATTAGAAATATCATGAGTTATTATGAAAAAAATAGATTAGAGAGGGCAAAGACTGAAAGGAAGCAGACAAGAGAGAAGCCATTTATAATAGTTTACTTAAGAGGCAATTTGATCTGATCTAAAGGGGTTACAAATGTGTTGACATGTCTGATTGATTTCATGAATTAGACCGAAAAAAAAATAGTACCTAACTACTAAAAAAATTATTCCAAGTGCCTTCAGGGTGTGATAAAGTTAACTTCTCTCAGATTATTATATAAATCACCAAGCCCAATTCCCTTATGCTACTAAGTAGCAAACCAAAATCTACAATTATAAATTATCAGCTCAAGGTCACCTAGTAGCAGAAGCAAACAGTGAGCTCAGGTAAGACTAAATGTCTCACCTACAGCACGCTGAATCTCAGTTCCCATGTTGAACTTCACACTCATCCCAAACAAATTCCCACAGCCCACTGGCCTCATTCACAAAGGTGACAGGAAAATATCCGTTGAAGAGCCTTCAAATGACGGTTTGTATAATCAAACAAAGAATGGGGAAATGGTTCCAACACTTCAGACCAATGTTAGGGGTGACTTTTCCAGAGAACTAATGAAAATACTTTTTTTTTTGCCCTGGAATAAATATGTACAAGCTTAATTATCCAGTGCAGAGGCTAGCCAAAGACAAAACTGCTCTCAGAAGATGTAATCAAACCGAAGTATACCCAAAGACCTCAAACCCAGGTCCTCAGGTTGGAGGAGACCAAATCTCATCTGGAAGAGGAATTAGATTTATTCTATTTGGCCTATAAGGAAAGAAGCAGGAACAGGTAGAAATCGGAGAAATAGATTAAGCCTCGATGTTGGGGCAAATATCCTAGTAATCAGAGTTATCTAAAAGTACAATGGGACACTTGGGGTGTGGTGGGGGAAGAGGAGGAGATTGATTTACCCTTCACCAAATGTATTCAAGTATGTGCTAAAACAGACATTCTTAACTTTTTGTATATTTTGAACCCCTTAGTTACTCTGGTGAAGTTTATAGACCCCATCTCAGAATAATCTTTTTAAATGCATAGAGTAAAATTCGTAGGATTGCAAAGGAAACAAATTATATTGAATTTTTAAAAAATGATTTCATAGATACCAAGTTAGGAGCTTTCTAGAGGAATTTTTGTTTTAAGTAAAGTCCCTTTTAAATCCCAAAGTCTGTGATTTTCTGGCATTCTATGTGGCACAGTGTGGTAGAGCACTGGCCATGGAATCAGGATGACCTGAGTTCAAATCTGTGTCAGAAAAATTATCAGCTGTGTGAACCAGGGCAACTCAACTTCTGTTTGTCTCAGTGTCCTTATCTGTTAAACAGGCATAATAACAGCACCTACTTTCCAGGCTTGTTGTGAGGAACAAAGAAAATAATAATTGTAAAGCACTTAGCAGAGTGCCTGGCACATAGTAGCTGCTGTAGAAATGTTAGCTATTATTTGCTATTATATTCTTATTAAAGAACCAAATCCACCTGAAGTAGTTGGGTGGTGCAGCTGGTAGAGCCGGGCCCTAGAGACAACAACACCTCAGTGCTAATACTGCCTCAGACATTTACTCCTTGACAAGTTACTTGGGAGTTTAAAAAGTTTGAGAGACATAATTTCTGTGTAATTAATCATTTTATTAATAATGCTAGCATGTTATTCATGAAAGAGGTCAGTGTTACTCTTGAATGCCAAAGACCCCCATGGCAGTGGACTCAGAGCTTATATATCCTTAGAAAGAAGGGGTACTGCTGAGGGTGGCAATCAACTCTAATTGGTTAATAATTAATGAGAGAATGAATATCACAAGGAGAGGTCAACCTATTCTGATGAAGGGCTTTGGGGGTATAGCTTTGATTATATCATTTACTTCTAAATTACCCCCAGTCTTGGGCAATCTAATCAAAGAATTTATCCCCACCCAAACAGGAGTAGAACACAATGGACAGGAATTCATCTAGATAAGATTTCTTGTAAAGTTGGGTGCAGTCTGACCATGATTGAGGAGAAAGTTCAACCTTCAGAGAATGAGCTTTTGAAATGAGGACTTTTGAGAAAGAGGGAACTCTAGATCTCCCCAAATCCTTGGTTATTAATAATTGTTTCTCTCACACTTAACCTCTGTATGCCTCAGTTTCCTCATCTGTAGAATATGGATAATTCTAGCACCTATCTTCCCATGTGGTGTTGAATTGAGGTAATACAAAGTATTTTGCAAATTTTCAAGTGCTACATAAAGGCCAGGTGTTATTAAATCGGATGTTCAGATACAACCACACACCAAGATCAGGGATATGGTTTTGTCTGAGGTACAAGACTGGCCCTAGAATCAACCCGATGTTCACCTAGGGTAGGAATCACCTGAAGCCAAGATCTATTTTTACCAACAATCTCTTTTAGTTACTCACATGGTCACTCAGCTAGATGTGAACTAGACCAACTTCTAATAGAGGTCACTGATTTTTCATGTGAGTGGGAGAGAACATTTTAGTGTTCCCCTCTCCACTCTCAACATGGACCCCACACTCAGTTTTTCCATCTTTTGTACTTCTGTCTCGACAGTCTACTTGCCAAATATAACCGTGTAATTTAAACGTCAGACAGGGAAGAAGATGTAAGAACTATTTCCCTGCATCGGTCCTTTTTTTTATTAACCCAAGTGAAAATGGCATCAATTCGGGTTTAAAAGTTCACAAATGGGTATTGTAGACAATGATTGGAATATTTCAACTTATAATCAAAAGGATCTCTTCAAAAACTACAAGTTCAAAGTGTGTCTTATAGGTTTCTACAGGTTTCAGCCATGAATCACATCTAAATTGGTCCCAGAGGCAAAAAAAAAAAAAATTATTCTTTCAGGCTTGATTTACTTTTGCTCGTAACTGTAATAATTTACAAGTGAATTCCTTTGTGTGCCTGTTACTTAAAAAAATAAGACCATATTGGAAAAACACAAACAACCTTAAGATGATAGCCCCCTTCCCCCCCACCCCTGTGGGAAAGAAAAACAAAAAGAAGGCAACAGTATAACATGGACAGATGGTTATTTTAAATTGGCTAAAATATTAAAGCAAGAGGTGCTTAGGAGGCCCTAGTGGAGGGGGAAAATAACACTTTCTGTGTTTCGTCTGCCATGCAGTCCTTTATGTTAGGCATTCAAATGCTTTCAATATTACAACAGCAAACTATCAGAGGAGCATGTCAAGGGTCAGAAAGAAAACACTGACTTGACTCCCAATATTTGCCCACTGAGCTATTGTCTTCACCTCTTCTTTGTGCCGATGAGTTTACCTTATTCCTTTAGCTGGAGGTAGGGAGCGGGCTACTATTCATGTCATTGTCCATACCATCGGCTCACTTATGGTTCCATTTTTGTATTGCTTCGATTTAATGGCCATAAAGTGGGGAGGGGCTCAGTTTTTACTTGGAAGCCCTTCTTTTTTTATATGTATAAATGAAATTCGGGATGCTCAAAGGATAGGGATGCAAGGAAAAAGGATAAAATTTGGTTAAATCTCTGTCTCTGTCTGTCTCTGTCTCTCTCTCTCTCTCATACACACACACAGACACACACACACACACAGAAACACAAAGTGGAGTTGTGTTTTCATCTATTCCCTTAATCCAAATTATTGCTTATAAATTTGCAATTGCTGACCTTAAAATCATATTTTTCCAAACAAGAGTCACTGCTCAAAGCATATTATTTGCAATGAACTAAAATGGAGAAATAGGCAGATGTACTAATACATGATATTTATTTGATATATGATAAGATATTTATGATAATATGATAATTATTTTAAATCTATTTTGTTTGGCAACACATTTATTCAACAAAATGCCATTGAACTTGTGTCCCACCTATTTTCAAACTCAATTCAAAGCATATGCATTTTCTGTTTAAAATATGGCATTAAAATTCATTTTAGTATACTTTGTAGCATTCTTTTATCAATTATATATCATAATCACCATATAAATATTGATAATACCTAAAAATAATAAACAGTGCACAATAACCCACACTGAATTGTGCTCTCCATTTCTTTAAAGAGTGATCCCTCGTCTGTGATCCATCAGAAGAGATAAACACCATGCCATATCACCTGCCCCCCTAAGGAAAATTTGACAAATCTCAGTGCTTTAGAAAAAAAAATCAAGAGACAAACTATTTCTTTGTCTACTAATTATCTTATGGGAATGAGGATCTATCATGCTTTGCTATCCATAACTAATACTTATTCAGGGTTTTTAAAGACTGCAAAGAATTTTACATCCATGATTCCATTTTTAATCTTACCAAAAGTCCTATTAGGTTAAGTACTCTGATTACTATTATCTCTGCTTTACTGATGATGAAAATGAGCCCCAGTGACTTGCCCATGATCACACAAAGAATGTCAGAGGTCTACCATCCAGGTTGAAGACTTTACTTCCTCAGCTGTTTGCCTCATGATGAATAAGAACAATGATCCACCCAGCTCAATGCATATTTTTTTTTTTCCTGACAGAGACACTAAGGATCATGGGGCCAGAGTTTGGATAGGTGCTCTGAGGCCATCAACATGAATAAAAAAATTGAGGCTCAAGGAGATGAGGTAAAAAAAAATTCTAAACATCTTTCATGACTTATCTTTGATGTATCCAATGTTATGAATACGTATAATTCCTTCTTCAATGCACACTGCAATCTGTACCCATCTCATGCTGTGCAATGCTCATCCACACATTTCCATAAAACCCACATGGAAACTCCTCCCAATGTAATGGAGGATTTCCCGTTGGGTGATAATTTGCTTCCCTCCCTTCTAGGTCTTAAAATAAATTGTGGCTCCAATCATAATATAGCATTACTTATTTGCTGCCATTCGTGCTTACTACTTGACCAATCTACCTTCTTTTTTTTTTTTTACTTAGTTTATTAGATATCTTTGCTACTTCTTGAATTTAAATCATCATTGGTAAAATGCTACAGCCTATTGATATCTGCATGTATCTCTGTTTGTTTTTTATTTTTCTCTTTTTTTTTTTGGTTTACCTCTGGTTTCTATTCTTTTGATATTAAAGATTTATATGATCTGTCTCCATATTAGAATAGGAACTGACCCTGCCATTTTACTGGTATATGCAACCCCTAGGTGGGGAAAGTCCCCTTATTAGTGGAGGTTTGTACTTTCAGTCTTAGAGAGTTGCCTAGAACATGGAAAGCTTTTGTGACTCATCTGGGATCTTCTGGTTCTAAGGCCAGCTTTCTACCCATTGTAAAATGCTGACCTCTGCTTGACCACTGGTATCATCAAAATGCTCCTTATGCTGCAGAGATTGACCTTGGCAGCAGAAAGCAAATTTGCTTTGCTGAAAGTGCTTCACACCTTTCCAAATGCAATGAAGCCTTTTCTTCTATTTTCCTTAATCAAAACTCAGTTCATATCAACAAGTAATTATCATTTTTAATTACATGCAAGACAAAGTTCAAGGTGCTGGAAATAAAAAAGACAAAAACAAAGCAGTCCTTACCCTCAGAAAGCCTGCATACTTCCCAAAGATGTTGAGTATTATTTTCCGGTTATTTACAACCCAACCACAATTACACAACAAGCACTCATCTAAAATATACAAGGTAC
Source organism: Vombatus ursinus (assembly GCF_900497805.2). Classification (NCBI taxonomy): domain Eukaryota; kingdom Metazoa; phylum Chordata; class Mammalia; order Diprotodontia; family Vombatidae; genus Vombatus; species Vombatus ursinus. The sequence goes on from NW_020954577.1 coordinate 35,698,691, forward strand.
ATAAAACTTTAATATTAAAAAAATGTATCTATTGATGAAGTCAAAACAATTTACAGGGAGGGCGGAGATAAGATGGAGGAGTAAAAGCAGTGTCTTGCTTGAGCTGTCCTGCAGACCCCTCCAAATACCTGTAAAAGATGACTCTAAACAAATTCTAGAGCAGAAGAACCCACAAAAGACAGAGTGAAATGAATTTCCAGCCACAGACAAGCTGGATGGTTGATCCAAAAGGTATGTCACCCAGAGTGGGGAGAGGAGTACAGTTCAGCGTGGGCATGCAGGCAAGACAGGCCTCAGCGAACCTGGAGCAGGCCTCAGGGGACTGAATCACAGGCAGCTGTGACAGTTTCCAGACTTCTCGACCCATGAACACCAAAGACAACTTAGAAGGTCAGTAGAAAAGTCTGTGACCACGGTGAGAGAGAAGTTCAGTCCCAGCCCCAGTCCTGGCGCAGCCTGGGGGTGGCAGCTGCTTCTGGAGCTCAGCTCACAGATAGAGGGCGAATCAAGTTGCTGATCAGAGGCAGATTACAGGGATCTCTTTGCTGGTGCTGAGGCAGGATTCTCTTGCTTTGCCTGTGCTTGGATCTGGGTCATGGTTCTGGGTGGGGATCATGAGGCAAGGAGGAGTGCTTGCATGGTGGAGCTTGTGCCTTGGTGAAGACAATCCTCCTCACAGTTCCAAGACAGAAAGGAATGCTTGTGGTCACTCGAAGACCAGAGCACAGGCCAGGAAAGGAGTAAATACCTCACCCTTGATCATAACACCTTGGAAGAACTGAAAATTTACAGGTCCCTAGAAGTATCTCTGAAAACAGCTGCACAAAACAATTTACAGTCATATGAAAAAAATGGTCTAAATCATTATTGATTAGAAAAATGCAAATTAAACAACCTTGAGATATCATTTTATATCTACCAATTAAAATGATAGAAAGGGAAAGTGACAAATGTTGGAAGGGATGTTGGGAACTGATCCAACCATTTTGGAGAACATCTGGAATTATGCCCAAGCAGTTTATTAAACTATCCATAATCTTTGACCCAGCAATACCACTACTTAGTCCACTTCCAAAGATGATTAGGGAAAAAGGAAAAGAACCTATCCATTCTAAAATGTTTATAGAAGCTCTCTTTGTGTTGATAAAGAACTGGAAATTATAGGCATGCCCATCAATAGGGGAATGGCTGAACAAGTTATGGTATATGATTGTGATGGAATACTATTTTGCTATAAGAAATGGTGAGCTCAATAATCTTAGAAAAACATGGAAAGATGAACAAAATAATGAAGAGTGAAATGAGCAGAACCAAGAGAACACTGTATACAGTCAGCAATATTGTTTTAAAAATGACTTGGAACAAATAAGTTATTTTGACTAATATAAGTACCCAAATTAGCTGTAAAGGACATGTGAAGAAAGATGTCTGCAACCAGAAAAAGAACTGATAAGTAGAAGTATGCATAGAATAATTTTATATACATATACATCCATGCACATTCCTATTTGGGCCTAATAGCAGCTATCTCCAGGGTGGGAAGGGGGCATGAAGAAAAAGAAAAGAAATGTACATGACAATTTTATTGTATGCTTGAAAGGGATAGCAAGTTGTGCATAGTAGATTTACTGTTTCATGTATGATCATCTTTTTTTATTGTATTAGGTAATGTAAATGCTTGTTTTATTCCATTAATTAAAATAAAATTTAAAAAATGTATGATTATTAAAAAAAATTGCAAGTAATATATCCTGAGAAGAAAGCTTTTTAATGTTTGATAAATAATAAGAAAAAAATAACCTTTTAAGTTAGATCACACCCTTGGGAGAAAGAATGATATTTTGAGTAATGTATGCCTTACACTTTATGACATTTTGGAATTGTACCAAAAGAAGATTAATAAGGCTTAGAAGTATAACCAAAAAATAAATACAAAGTTCAGCTAGTTGGTTAAGAATTCTTCCAAGTGATACACCTATAGTGCCTGATGTTTTATTCATAATTTAAAGTATTAAAAGTATGCTAGACAATGTACTTTTCTGGGAAAAAAAAACCTAAAGGAAGACTATAACTCTGTGATATCAGAAGTGTATATCTAAAATAGAGTGATCTTAATGTACACCTACAGTACCAAGATTTTTTTTCCTAAAAGACCATGAATATTGAAATAGTGAAGCCCAATTCTCGTCTGCTAACTCCATTTTGTATGTTGTTTTACCCATTAGAATGTAAACTGCTTGAGGTGAGGGACTGCGTTGCTTGGGTTTCTCTTTCCAGTGTTTAGCCCAGTGCATGAAATATAGTTAGGTGCTTAACAAATACTTTATCATTCATCAACAACTCACATTTTAATAGTATTTGTTGGCAGTGAACTTCTGGTTTCCCAAATTAGAGAGAACCATAGTGATAAAAATCCCTCTACTAATACAGTTTGGAAAAGTAGAGAGTCTTCTGGGACATTAAGAGGGACATACCTTGCCCTTTGGAACATAGTCAGAATTAGTCATTTGTGGGATTTGATCTCTGCTGTTGTTCAGTCATTCAGTCATCTCCATCCCCATGCCAATGCTGTCCATGGGGTTTTCTTGGCAAATACACTGGAATGGTTTACCATTTCCTTCTTCAGTGGATTAAGGCAAGTAGAGGTTAATTAACACAGCCAGTTAGCATCTGAGGCCCGATTTGAACTTGAGTCTTCCTGACTCCAGCACTCTATCCACTGAGCTACTGGTTTGCCTCCGCCATCCTTAGTGTTTCATTTGAACTTGCCAAAAGATTGTGATGATATTCAAGCTGATCTACACATACCACAAATAGATCTGGGAATACACATAGTTCACAATTTGGCTTCCCCACAAAACAATGAAGGTGAAGCGCCTATTTTAATGAAATAGGTAGCTATTCGAAATCCATATCATTTCAAGGACAATGAACCATATCATATGAATCCCGCATGTTTGTTTGTTTCTTTTTTTGGCAGGCAACACCATTAACGAGCATCTTTTACTCTTGAATTAATCATTTCTTTTAGGAGCATTTAGATATCTATAACAACAAGCTTATTAGAGCCCATTAGTATTGATTCCAACGATTCCAACATCCCAGGGCTGTTGTGCGAATCAAATGAGATAATATTTGTAAAGTACTTATTACAGAACCTGGTACATAATAGCTGCTTTCCAAATGCCTGTGTTCCCTTCCCTAGCTTTCTGTCTACCTCCCCAAGGCTATCTCTTAGGGTATTTCATCACCAGAAGCTAAGAAGGTACTTGAAGCAATGAGGCTCTTTGGAGATTGAAGACAGAGATTAGCTTTTACTCTCCTTGCCTTCTCTTGCTCTCCCCTCTCCTCCCTTTCCTCCTCCTTTCTTCCTCTCCCTAACTCCCCCCCACATTCATTTAAAATGTAGTTGTGAAAGTCCCATGTCACCCAACTCTCAAAGGAACCTCTAGACACTCAAAGGATCAGTGTTTCAGCCTTGTTCGCCCAGCCCTTGGGCAGAGACCAAAGATCTTCCTGAATCCGAGGTCTGTTCCCTAATGCCTATGTCCTGATTACCTCTCCTTTCTGCTATGGAAAACACTTTCTTCACAAACAACCCTAAGAAGTAGGTCATATGAGTATTTTTGTCCCCATCCTAAAAGGGAAGAAAATAACACTCAGTGAGGTAGAACTCCCCATTGTTCCACCAATTTCTGTGTTGAACAACTACTTGGCCAGGTAACTCCAATGTGGAATAACACCTAGCTGCTGTGGGAATTTATGGCACACAAAGTCTGCTCCTTCACTTTATTTTATTTTTGTTTGTTTGTTTTTTTCAGATTCAAAGACATCAAGAATGCCAACAATCTTTTTTTAAGAAAAGAAAAAAAAAGACGAGAAAAAGAACCCTCTACATTCTACATCTGTGCTAGTTAAATGTTTGCCACATTAGTGCAATTATTATGATTCTAGAGGGAATTTATGGTTTGTGTGTGTGTTTAAAACTCTCTGATACAATCTCTTTGACCTGAATAATTTTCTCCTTACTCACTAGTTCTTTCCCTTCCTACCATCTTTGACATTTAATGTTCTTCCCCTTTTGTCATGACTACACTTTCTGTGTCTTCTTCAGACTACTCTGTGCATGTTGAAAGATTCTCCTTGGATTCAATAGTTTGCCTGATCTCAGCTCTTCTCTCCTTTCTATTTAAAGTCCCTCTTCTAGTCCTCTGTCTAGTGTTCAGTTTTGATGAATACTTAATCGCTATTCCACCATCCCTGCCGCTGAGGGGAAGGAGAATTTCATTCTATCGTATAGAAAAGACAGGTTAGAATGAAAAGGAGCCCCCTATAAAAGAACTAGTAATGAAACTGTGAATAAAATAGTTAGCACACAAGAGTTGGATCTTATCTTCTGAATGGAATTATCTGAAATAGTTCCTATCATCTCCAGCAGGAAAAGAAAGGTAAGGTAGCAAAAGGCGTTATTAGGGTAGAGCATAAGATTCATTTAATTAAGTCCTGAGTAGCATCAGTAAGGCTAAGCTGTATTTGGACAAGCCCTTAGAAAGAAGAAGGAGTAATAAAAGGGAGGGGAGGCAAGGAAGGAAAAAGAAAAAAAAAACGCAGAATAATAAAGGGAGAGAAGCTATGAAGCACACATCACAAAGGCAAGAGGTAATCAGAGGATCACTGATGAGAACTGCAAGAGACATTAAAGGTTATCTGGCCCTATTACCCCATTTTACAGATGAAAACACTGGGACCAAGAAGATAAAGTGATTTACCCAAAGTTAGAACAAAGGCAATAAATGAAAGAAATGACATTTTAACTTATGTCTTCTGCATCCAGAGCCATCGGTCTTCTCTATAAACCATGAGAAAAGGAAAAAAGAAAGAGAGGGACAATGAATAAGATTTGAAGAAGATATAAAAGGTGGATAAGTAGATAGGCACCAGCTGCCATTCCTTGACACAGATGCCATCAGTTACTTTTATAGGCAGCAGACAAGAATCTTCTAGGACTTCCAGAAATGCCCATAAATGTTGTGATAACATGTGCATCATTTTTGCATTAACAATGTGAAAACCTAACACCGGTGAGCAATAAAAAGGAGTGCACTGAGAACATAAATCTGGTTCTACTCTACTCTTTCAAATTAAATCATTCCACTAGAAACCTACTGTCGCTGGAATTAAATGGAGGTATTTTGACAAAGTTTCTATCTGCTAAACATTTAGATGAATCACACAGCTGATTCCATCTGAGGGTAAATAGGAAAAACAAACAAAGAAGGTAATTCCAAATATTGCCAGGAAACAGCATGATAAAATCCTTAGCAATCTGTGATAGAGAAAGCTCCACTCGAAAACACCACCTCTCTCCACCAGGGTTTTGATCCTAAGGAAGCTCAACTCATACCCCTCACAGAATCAACAACTTAATTAGCTATTTTGTGCCTAAGACAAGAGTTAGTCGTACTCCCTCTCTGCCTCATCATCTACCCTCGTTGAAATGGCCTGGAATGCCTAGGAGATGAGATATATTTTCACTTTCTTTTAGGAATTTAAAGTTCTTTACAAACTCATTTCAACCTTTGTTTCCAGGATGATTACACAATACTGTCCCTAATGTAGAATGTATTCAAAATGGCCGTATTTACTGTTCCCTGTATACTATAGACCTCTCCTCTCTATATACCTTTGCACCAATTTCCTCCACTGCTTGAAAACTCCCCCTCTGTCCCTCTCCTTAGAAACCACAGATCTCTCCAAGGCTCAGCTCGAGTGCCATGTCCTATAGAAGCTCTTCCTGATTCTCGCAGTTGTTAGCATTTATTAATGCATGCTTGCTATTACTGTTGGTCTTTCATTCTCAAAGAGGACCATGATATCAGGGAGGTGATGCTGTGACACGCAAATGAATTGGATTTATGTGAGTAAGGGCTGTTCGAAGTCACCAGCCTCACTTTCTCCTCTGGAGCCATCTGGGTCCAGTGGCAAGATATAGATCTGGCTCCAGATACAGTGGGAGGCCTTGGCCTTTTTAAGCTAAGGTCTTTAACAGGTTTCAGCTTGACTGAGGCAACACCCTTTCAGCGGTTAAGGCTAGGTAAGAAGTGATTCAGAGAATGGCCTCTTTACCTAGCTTAAAAAAAATCAGTATGGGAGGGGAAGATCCTCAGGGTTTCTGGCCTAAACAGAAACAATTGCTATTTACATTCACTCTGAGATGATCTGGGCCCAAACAATGATTTCAAGTCCCACTTAAGGCTTACTATATAGAATACAAATGCATTTAATTTTTCCTGTGCCTCACAACTTTGAGTGTCTAAGAAAACTCCTTCACTTGCTTCACCATTGTGGTAGTTCAGAAGTAATGTACAGTGGGCATAATCTGTGTGCGTGCATGTGTGTGTGTGTGTGTCTGTCTGTTTTTCTCTGTTTCTCTTTATCTCTCTGTCTCTATCTCTGTCTCTGTTTCTGTGTTTCTCTGTGTCTCTGTCTCTCTCTTACACACACACATGCATACACACACACACATATACATAGGTACACACATACACACAGAGTTTATAACAAGCAGGAGACTTTTGTCCTGTGATCTCAGAAAGAAGGGTCAGAATTCTACTGCGCTGATCTAGAGACTGACAGAATATGATCTGAGGACAAAAGGCACTTTTCCCTTAGGGGAAAGCCTTCCAAGAATGGTGAGGGACATAAAAAGAAGTAATAAATGTCAAGTGAAAGTTAGAGTCATCAGGGGGAAAAAAGGAGGGTTTTCTTTTACTAAAAGTGCTTTGATACAAAGAGTTTCCAGATTCAGCATTTGAAGTATGAAGAAAATCCAATGAAGATTCATCTGTTTAGTGGAATTGAGTAGAGATGGAAATGGAGACGTGCAAAGACATGCAAATGTAATGGGGCCTGAAGGGGCTGAGGTGAGAAAGAACATCTTCCAGTATGGGCTACACCCTGTGCAAAGTCACAGAGGCAGAAAAGGAGATGCTCTAATGTGGAAGACCAAGGAGAGTAGATTGAATTGAATTCAAGCAAATATGTGTTACATGACTACTGTATGATGGGCATTTTGCTAGATATTTGGAGTGTAACATAAAAAAAGACAAAGAAAAAGTCTCACATATCAAGAAGATTTCATGCCACCAGAAGGGAAATAACATGTAAAAAAATTCATTATTATCTGGGATAGGGAGGTTTGGAGACGAAAGGCAGTAGCAGGCAATGGGAGCAAATTCAGCTTAAGAAAGATAGCAAGGTGCCTCCTTCCTCTCTGTGACAAAATGATATATTAAGTCTATATTCATCTTTTTGGCATCCTTCACCCATCACTTCTATTTCTACCTTCTGAGTAGCATGGCATAGTGAAGAGAGAGCTAGCCTCGAAGCTAGGAAAATCTGGGTTTGAGAACGACCTCAAACAACACAGGATGCATGATCCTAGGCAAATAACTCAACCTCAAAGGGCTCTAGACAAATAAAAGTTGGGGGGGGGAAGTTCTGCTCTACAATTAGGGGAGGGTTTCCTCCCTGGTAAGTGTTCTAACTCAGTGAAATCACAGTAAGCCTACTAAGTCTACCTTCACTTCTTTGTAACTTCTACTTTTTGCTACTAGTTTTGCCCCCTAGGAGCAAATAAAACAAGACGAGACTCTCTGTCAATTGATAGGCATTCAAATGTGGAAAGAAAGCTGCTGATGGGTCCTACCTAAGTATTCTCTCTAGGCTAAATCTCCCTAGTTTTTTTCAACTGATTGTCACGAGTTACAACCTGAAAGCCTTTCACCATCTTTCTTTCCATCTTCTCTGTGTGACTTTCAACTGGTCACAGATTTTCCTAAAATGGGTATTACAAAACTGGACATAATGCTCCAGTTTTATTCAAACCAGGGAACTCTCCCTTCTGGATCCCAAATATGTAGGAACTCTCACCTTCTTGACCCCAAATGCTATACTCTACTTAAAAAAGACAAAGTTTATATCAGTTTTCTTAGCTGCCACAGGACAGTACTGTCCTTCATAAAGCCTTCAGTGCACTAAAATTCCCTATATCCTTTTCTGATGAACTTCTACCTAAATCAAACTTTCACATTTTGTACTTGTGGAGTGGATTTTTTTAACCAAAGTATAAGACTTTACATTTATTCTTATATCTATTGAATTAAATTTGATCTTATTAGATTCAGTCCAATGTTTTAGCCAGTCAAGATTGTCTATAACTATGTTTTACAATTGGTTTATTAACCATCTTTCTTTCCATATAAATGAGATAGTGCAAATAGCAGAGAGAACAGTCAACTGAAGAACAGCAGTTTAGCATATTTTTTTCTAGAAAATTTAATGTATTTTTTTATCATTGTAACATAAGGAGAAAATTATGACCAGTCAAATGCTAAAGGAATGCAAAAACTGACCCATATGTGACATTGGCATTTATCCTATAGAGTAGAAGAATTTTTTGATTAGATGATATTCAATTGGTTTGAAATATATATTCAATGGGAAGCTAACATGTGTTCTTTTTAAGATCTCCATCAAAATACTCCCTGAATAATTTCACATCAAGTCAACATGTCAAGTTTATATAGTTTGATGTTCATTATAACATCAGTGAACGTTGAATATTTAATATTAACCTACATTTAGATACTAATGAACTGAAAAAAAAAACAAACATGAAATGTTCTGAATGAAATAGGCTAAATCATTCATGCCATTTAGTTAGGAATACAGCATGGCCTCTGTCGAAGGCAATCAAAATTAAGGCAACTTGGGTTTTAAAGATGACTCTGTGTAGAGAGTGGACTATTTCAAAACCCTCTCCTTATGAAACAAAGTAACTCATGACCCAGATGGACCTTTACAGGGAGAGCTAAACACATAATGACACCAGAGTTCACTCTGTTTAAGTGCTTTCCTCTTAAGTTTATAGAATAGCGAACAAAAGGTAACTTGAAATCCAAGTGCAATAGAAATCACATCAAAAGAGAAAAAAAAAGAAAAAATATGCAAAATTACGTATTTGCTGGTTGAGTCAATAAAGGAAGAGAACCTAGAAGATTTCTTCGCTTTTTTCTTTAATATCTTTGTTTTGGTATTATTTTAGGACAGAATCTGCTATAGTTCTTTAAACACATTTCCACTTTGGGAAACTGTGATCATATTATATTTGAGGACCTATCAAGGATTTGTAACTATATTTCTCACACGCTTTCTCCATCTACCCTAATGGCAACCTGTCTGGATTTTGGTTTGATGGACCTCCTGCACCTAAAATGTTCATCTCCTTGCAATAGACTAAGTGGTCCTAAGATCATAGATACTGAAACTTAGAAGTCATTTTGTTCCAATCCTTCCCTTTATAGATCAAGAAACTGAGACCCAGGCTGGTAGGTGGAGAGATGCTCTCGGTCACACATGCAGCAAGTAGCAGAGTTGAAATAAGTATCTTCAAATTAGTAAGCTAAGAGATTTATTGAACAACAGACAAGAGATAAGTTATCTGGTTCCTGTATGAAGGGAATATCTGCCAGATGTACAGCTCAGTCCAACAAATATTTATCATGACCCTCCAGGGTGCAAAGCACTATGTTAATTGCTAGGGATACAAAAATAAAAATTAAAAAAAACATCCTTGTCCTCAGGAAGTTTTCGTTCTACATTGGCATAGATTTGGAATCCATTCTCTTCAATGCTATGATGAGGTATTAGAATTGGAAAAGATAAAAGAGTAATTGAGAAGTGAGTAGGTAAGTACAGATATTACCATATCTGTATTACCAAATAGCAGGGGGTTTTTTTTTTGTTCTTTTTTTTTTAATTTTGTGACTGTGGCTTATACTAAAAGAACAAATTTTTAGCGATATACAAAGCACATTGATTCCATGAATATGAGGGACCAAAGCATGGAGACCCGGTGGCAACCATGCCTTGTCCCAAAACGTCCCATCCCACTAGCAATAGAAACCAGCTGCAATGAGCAGTAGTTGCTGCCAAGGGGAAAATAAACTCAAACTCAGTGAAGTCAATGAGAAAACAGGGTGAGAACTCAGTAGGAGTTGGGTTCAAAATTACTATAGCTGTTGAAGTGGCCAGAGAGAATTGAAATTTTCAGATAGTTTGGACAAGACTGTTATAAATGACTGAACCACCAGCTTCTGACATCAAACAAGAGCTAGGGGGTTAATTAAGGACAGGAGTTTCTGTCTCTTACCATGCATCAGAGTCCTGGGGAGTAGTCTTCTGCTTTTGTGGTGAAAGGGACCTGTGATGGCTGCTACTGTTGAGATATCTGTGTCAAATCCTTGACCTTTATTACCCTTTTCTCTAACCAATTAAATTCCTTAATAAGATGATGATTCTTTTCATGGAAGATTAAGATTGACAAAACAGATAGGGAAAAGAAGAGAGGAGAATGGTCAAATAGATGGGGCAGTGGAAAAAAAAAAGAATTATGAAATGATACTCCTAGATAGTTAAGGAAGTACACAAAGCAATGCCAGACTAGTTGGGGTCAGGGGTGGGGCAAATGACAGATTTCCTGTCCATGGTCCTGACTTTTCATCATGATTCACATATGCTGCCTCACCACCACCCTTGCTAATCTCATGTAACCAAACGTATTCGCATATTTGAACATAAGTAAGATATTTCTCTTAAAATACAGCTTAACTGCTGTGCTTGGCAAGGGCAGAATTCCAAATAAGATAGAATAGTGTTTTGTGAGTTGCAAAATGGATTGATAAGTTCCTTGTGGTATTGTATGACAGCCAAATCAAAGCATTTTAGGTCCACTTAATCCTTGTGTGAGTGGCTCAATATTTTCTTTTGCTCAAAGCTACTAAAGCCCAATCATTTCCAATGCCACAGGGCCTTGCTGATTTATTCCCCTACTGAGAAAGTCAATAAAGCAACAGAGGGCTTGACATCTAGCACATCATTCAGCAAACCAATCAACATTCCAACAGATGCTGCCATTCATGTTGGAATATTTTTACTGCAAAGAATGCCTGTCTCAAGTCACTGCAGTCTCAGGCTTTATTATAGAAGCCTCATTTAGGCAGTAGCAAGCAAAGATAACAACTTTTATTTCTTAGTTGTTTTTTTTTTAATCAAAATGAACTATAAAACCTCTTTCAACTATCTGGTGACCTCAAGAAAGTCACATAAGTAATAGTAACACTAAAGAGAATGACATTTTTCAGGCTATTCAGCTATACAAAGAGATTGAATATTGTGATTAATTTATGAAAAGAGCCCAATAAATATAAAATTATCTGCATGAAGAAAAAAGCCATATGACTTTGACTTCTCACAACCTGGGTGCTATTGTCAAAATCATGGCTAGCAAGGTTCCAAAACTGTTACCTAGTTGACAAGGTAAAAATCTAACAGCTAGCAGTGAATTCATTCGTGGTTGACTTTACAACTCTATCAACTCCTGCGTCCCCATATCTCAGGAAATAAAGCAACCGACCCTAAGAGGAGGCAATGAAATAAGTTAAATGTTCCAAAGAACTCCTTTCAAAGCATAACATAATAAAATTGATTCCTATCACATTCATCTAATTCTTTAAGCTTTACAAATAACTTTCTTCACAACAACTCTATGTAAGTGGCATATGTATCATTTCCATTCTACACATATGGAAATGAGAGTCAGAGACATGGAATGACTTGTCCTACATTACAAACCAAGTACATGTCAGAAGCAGGGTAAAATCCTGGCCCTCTGACCTCACATACAGGCTTCTTTCTGTTATATTTAATCTTAAAGGGTTCAAAATGAAATATTAAACTCCTGACATATCATATTATTCCTCAAGTGTATTTACAACCCATTTCAAAATTATATGGAGATAGAAAAGCACATGATGTGATTTTGTACATATATATGTGTGTGTGTATAGAAGTGTATGTATATATACATGTATATATAGTGTGTGTATACATGTATATATATACATATACACATATACATACATATGTATATATATACATATATATGTATGTGTGTGTATGTATGTGTATATATATATATAGTTCCCTGAAATTTAACACAATCAAATGGGATGTTTGTGGTAATTTTTGAGGAGTATAATATAAATTGGCATTGGCATAAATCAGAGACCTGATAATAGTTATTGAAGACATCATCATTGTAATCAACATCATTATCTTCAATGACATGGGCATGATATTTCACCTCTCTAGACCTTAGACTTTTTAGGTTTTCTGTTTGTTTGTTTGTTTTTACCTCTAAAAAATGGAAGATGAATTAGTTCATTCTTGAAGTACCTTCTATTTCTAAATCTGAGCCTGTGATTATCAGCATCAATAATTGATGTCTCTAAAATCATTAATGATCTCTTAATGTCAGGTACAATGGCCTTTTCAGTCCTTGCAATCCTTACTCTTACCATCTCTTCAGCATTCAATACTATCAATAAGTACATTCTTTTTGAAATTCTCACTTCAACCAGTGCTGGATTTTTTGTCCTTGCCACTCTAACTAGTTCATCTTTTTCTCCTTTGCCAGATTTTCTCTTTTCCTTGTATCCTAAGATTCCATCTTTGTCTATCTTTCTTGCTCCCTGTACTCTATCCTTTGACAAATACATTCATACATGTGGTTCCAACTCTTATGCCTACAAACATCACTAGCAAATCACTACTCTGATCTGCCTCCTGAGCTGCAGCATTTCCAAATTTTACTCCAGATATCAATGTGAAAATGCTCTGCTACAACCTCATACTTAATGTGTCCAAAAGTGAATTTATTACCTTTCCATAAAATACCAAATCCAGTCCCCTTCCACATTTCTTGCATTCATTCAGTCATTCATCCTTGATATTTTAGTGGGTTTTTTATGTCCCTTTCCATTATCTCTATATGGAGATGTAGAGAGTCCTATTAGTTGGCAAGTTGTATCAGTTCTATTTATGCAGTTTTTTTCATATTCATTTCCTCTTTTGGGTTCCGATTACCACCCTAGTCCAGATTTATTAGCATCAACCTAAATTGATCTAAGAAGCCCCATTTGTACTTACAGCTTTCAGCGTCTCCCTTCTGATCTCATCAATGATTTCTTACCATCTACTGAATAAAGTCAAATTCCTAAGATAGGTATTCAAAATTTGCTATAGTACTTAGCCACATATTTCCTGTCTCATTTGCTACTATTGCTCATTATATACTTTATAAGGTAGCCAAACTCAATATTGTCATACATTATGTGTTTTCCTGCATAAATGATTTTTCCATACTACTGGGTATACCTGTAATTCCCTACCCCACTTCTATAGTTTTTGAAATCTTTCCCACCTTTCAAGACTTAAGACTTTCCTCTTTCCTAGTTATTAGTGTGTTCTTTCCTCCACTTCAAATTACCTTGCATGCATTTATCTATGTATTTATTTGTATTCCCCTTTTAGAATGGAAGCTTCTTGAGGGCAAGGTTCTTTATTATTATTATTATCATTATTATTAATTGTTATTCTTACCAGTGCCTAGCGCAACATTAGGGGACTTAATAAATGCTTGTTTAATTGAATTGAAACTACAACATTTATCATTGATTCTTCACTAATCTCTCTAATCAAAATTGATCTTTTCTTACCTGACCTCTTCTTTGACTTTATACTTCTCAAGCATTTATGTCATTTCCCCCATTCCCCCAGGAATCAGATTTAAACTATAGCCCCCATGTAATCAGGAACTATATCATTTATTTATGTATTTCCCTTACTTTCTAGAACAGTACATACACACATCTATACGTATATGTGTGCACACAAATATGTATTCACAATACATATATGGTATACAATCTATATAAGGTATATAATATGTGCATTATGTGCATTACTTAGTTTTCTTTTCTTTCTTTCTTTTTCTTTTGTAGGGTTGCGGGGAGACTAAGTATCCGTAACTCAATCAGGCTAGAAATATAGTGGCCACTCATGGGCTCAATCTCACTATTCATTGGCATGGGACTTTGACTCCATTTATTTTTTTAGTGAGGCAATCATGGTTAAGTGACTTGCCCAAGGTCACACAGCTAGTACGTATCAAGTGTTTGGTCTGAGGCCGGATTTGTTGACTCCATTTTTAATATGGGCTAGTCCACCCTCCTTAGGCAGCCTGGTGGCTTCTGAAATAAAAAAAAAGTAGAGGAAGTATTCAATTAATGTTTTTCATATCCTCACATGCTTTACTGCTATTATCCTAAATCATTCCAACCAACCTTTGTGCTCCATATTTTCTAATCTATGAAGTCAAATCCTTTCAGGATAAATATTTAAGAACTGTAATATTTAAGCTGTAATATTTAAGAACTGCTTTTCAAACCTTAAAGTACTACAGAAATACTAATTGTTTCTGTCACATCATCATGAACATTATAACTTATCTAGAGGCTTCTTTTAATGACACTGCCCTTTCTCACCCACCACCTTAGTACAGGTCATCATGATGTCTTGCTAAATTATTTCTATAGTCCCTTAATCTTTCTATATTACTCTTATTTCTTCTGCCTCTAATCCATCCCACAGATGGAGGTGTCAGATAGATAGATAGATGGATGGATGGATGGATGGATGGATGGATGGATGGATCACATAGTTGAAAGTCATTTTCCTAGAGTTCAAGTTTGACAATGTTGCTCTTTTACTCAGTAAGGTCTGATTGTTTCCTTTTGTCTCAAGGATCAAATATAAACTGCCTTATTTTGTTTCTAGAGCCATCTACATCCTAGCTCCAAGCTACTTTACACCTTAACACACACTACTCCCTTTCTCACACTCAATGTCTAGCTGCACTGGGTTGCCTTTTCTTCATATATGGCATTCCATGTTCTGTCTCCATACCTTTGCATGGACTGTGGTCCATGTATGGAGTGCTCTCCTTTCCCACCTCTGCCTCTCAGATTTGTGTCTTTCCCCTTTCCTTTCTCTTCCTCCATTCTCTAATTGTTCCTCCCTCTGGGTCTTTCCCCTGACCCCTGCAGCTGAAATTTCATATATGTGTTGCCCTTCCTCCCCCAACTAGAATTTGAACTACTTGGTGGTAAAATGGGTAGAATAGTCAACTTGGAGTTATGAAGATCTGGGTTTGAATCTTGTCTCAGATACTTACCATCTCTATAACCATTGGCTAGACTTGTAATCCGCATGTACCTCAATATCCTTATCTGTAAAATGATGGAATTGTACTTTATGCTTTTAAGGTTCCTTCTATCCCTAAATCTATCTTATTTGACCATCCTTGAGAGCAATGATTGTTCCACTTTTTCTATTTATATTCCCAGTGCTTGACATAGTGTTTGACACAAAATTAGCAGTTAATAAATGCTTGCTCATTCATCTGATTCCACACTAATGTTATTATTTTTTCCTAATCTACCATGTTGTTATTGTCCTTCCCTCAAAATACTGGACCTTGTATTAATTTTGTATTTATTTTGTACATTCTTACATGTGCTGTCTCTTCCCAACACATCTATACATGAACTTAAATTATCCAGGCAAAATTTAATGTCCTTCAGAACAGGTATTTTTTTTTTCATTTTGGCTTTGTATCCATAGTTGCTTGGTCAGTGACTGGTACACACTAGTTGTTGATTGCTTATTATAATATTTTTAGGACATAAACCTAAACATGAGTGTAGGGATAAAATGATCATCGTTTTTAAAAAAAAATTCATGCTTGAAATATTGTCAACCACTTTGAAGATGGTTCAATCAAATTCTTCCCTCTCTCTTCTCTTTGTCTCTATGTATGTCTTCTTCTTCTTCTTCTTCTTCTTCTTCTTCTTCTCCTCCTCCTCCTCCTCCTCCTCCTCCTCCTCCTTCTTCTTCTTATCTCCCTCTTTCCATAATGAAATTAAAGTTTGAATAAGCTGCCTGACTGAGCAGACTGAGTTAGCCAATAGTGTGCCAACTGATCCTTAAAATTCAGCTTATGATCCCCTTGTCATTAATCACTGGAAGAATTATAACAAAGTTATAAGTTAATTCTATATATTCAAATACCAGGTGAAGAAAGAATTTTTCACACTGTTTCCTTTCATGGAAGGAAAATCATAAATGAAGGAGTTGGAATGCCTTGACTATTGAACTATTACTTGTTAGAATTGTTGCCAGCATTACCAAGCTCAAACAGTAGGCAAATTGATGATAGCATATGGTACCACTGTTTCTAGCCAAAAAGAAATGAAAGGATGGCAGGTTGGATAATTCACCAAAAAGAGAAAAATAAATGGAGATCAAGTAGGGACAAGAAATTGGGAGCATTAGACCTGTATTTCAATTAAAAGCACCAATAAAACTGGTTTTTCTAGAAGATTTTCCAGTTTCTAAAGACATGAATCAACCCATCAATCAGCTTACTCACACTAAGGCCTTAGTATGGCCCAGGCATTAGGCTAAGTGCTTGGGATACACAGAAAAAATGAAAAGTTCTTGATCTCAATTTTCTACAGAGGGAGAAACAATGAACCCATAAAGTATACACACAATCTGTACAAAATAAATGCAAAGCATTTGGGGGGGGTAGAGTCCTAGCAGTTGTGGGATCCAGAAAGTCCTCATGTAGGAGGTAGTATGTGAATTGAACTTTGAAGGAAACTAAGGATTCTCAGTGGTAGAGGTAAGGAAGGAGGGGTTTACAGATCATAGAGGACAGTCTGGGCAAAGGCAAAATGGGAAGATGAGAAATAGAATGTCATATACAAGGAAAATCATTAAGACCATTTGGATGGACTGTACAGAAAACAAAGATGAGTATGACAAAACAAGCCTAGATAGGTAGATTGGAGCTAGGTTGTGAAGGTCTTTAAATGCTGATCTTGTATTTGCTAGAAATGATAGAATATAAACTTGTTGAGGTATTGCTTCAATTTTATCTTTATATGCCCAGTATTTCACATAGTGTCTGATGCATAATAAGCACATAAGTGTTTCTTTAATAGTCCTAGAGATACTAAAGAACCATTGGAGGGGTTTTGTTGTTGCTGTTGTTGTTGTTTTGAGTTTTTTGCACAAGTGAATAATGTTTGACCCATACTTTAAGGATCTTTCTGAAGGATGGGTTGGAGAAAAAAATCAATCTGAAAGGAAATCAGTTAGGAGGCTATCATATCAGATGAGAGAAAGGAAGAAAAATTCATGTCAGGTGTAAAAGACAGAAAGAAGTATTGCTTTGTTGGTCCATAAATTTCATCAAATAGATTAATGAGCTAAGGCTTCAAAGTCAGGGAGACACCAGATTGTGGGAAACCTGGCAAGTCAAGCTAAAGACCTTGAATTTTATTCAGTTAGTAAAAAGAATCCTTGACAAATTTTGATCAGAGTGATAAGTCTAAATTTATGAAGAATGGAAATTAGTGGGTGGTATGGAACATAGACAACAATTTTCCTAGAAATATAGGAGTGAAAGGGAAGAGAAAAATTGAGTGAGAGTTGAGAAAGGGTTGTTTTAAAATTGGGGAGACATTTAGCACTTTTTGTAAATATTTCGGAAGAAGTCAGTGACATCAGAAAGATAACACATTGGGGCAAGGATTTTTATTATTTATTTTTTAGTTTTCAACATTCATTTCCGCAAGGTTTTCAGTTCCAAATTTTCTCCCCATCTTGCCCCTCCCCCCACCCCAAGATGGCATGCATTCTGAATACCCTTTCCCCTAATCTGCCATTCCTTCTATCTCTCCTCTCCCTTCTATTATCCCCTTCCCCTTCAATTTTCGTGTAGGGCAGGATAGATTTCTATACCCCATTTCCTGTGTATCTTATTTCCAAGTTGCATGTGAAAATATTTTTTTAACATTTGTTTTTTAAACTTTGGGTTCCAAATTTTCTCCCTTCCTCCCTCCCCACCCACCCTCATTGAGAAGGCAAGCAACGTGATACAGGTTATACATGTGTAGTCATGCAAAACACTTCCATAGTAGTTCATGTTGTGAAAAACTAAGTATATTTTGCTTAATCCTATCCCTCCCACCATTTATTATATTCTCTGTTTGAACTTGTCCCTCCTCAGAAATGTTTGCTTCTGATTACCCTCACCCCAATCTGCTGTCCCTTCTATCATCCCCCTATTCTCTTGTCACCTTCACCGCCCCCCCATTTTCCTGTAGGGTAAGATAGATTTCCATACCCAATTGAGTGTGTATGTTATTCCCTCCTTAAGCCAAATCTGATGAGAATAAGATCCACTCATTCCCTCTCACCTTCCCCCATTTCCCCTCCACTGTAAAAGCCTTCTCTTGTCTGTTTTATGCGAGATAATTTACCCCATTCTACCTCTCCCTTTCTCCTTCTCCCAGTATAATCCTCTCTCACTCCTTAATTTTATTTTCCAGATACCACCCCTTCATCTTCAACTCACCCTGTGCCCTCTATCTATCTATCTATCTATCTATCTATCTATCTATCTATCTATCTACATACACATATTTTTTCCTCCCACTACCCTAATACTTACAAAGGACTCATGATTTACAAATATTATCTGTCCATGCAGGAATGTAAGCAGTTCAACCTTAATAAGTCTCTTATGATTTCTCTTTCCCATTTACCTCTTCCATGTTTCACTTGAGTCTTATATTTGAAAGTCAAGTTTTCTATTCAGCTCTGGTCTTTTCATCAAGAATGCTTGAAAGTTCCCCATTTCACTGAATGACCATTTTTTTTCCCCTGAAGGATTATACTCAGTTTTGCTGGGTAGGTGATTCTTGGTTGTAATCCTATCTCCTTTGCCCTCCGGAATGTTATATCCCATGCTTTCTGGTCCCTTAATGTAGAAGTTGCTAAATTTTGTGTTATCCTGATTGTGTTTCCATAATACTTGAATTATTTCTTTCTGGCTACTTGCAATATTTTCTCCTTGACCTGGGAATTCTGTAATTTGACTACAATATTCCTAGTAGTTTTCCTTTGGGGATCTCTTTCAGGAAATGATTGGTGGATTCTTTCAATTTCTATTTAGCCCTCTAGTTCTAAAATATCAGGGCAGTTATCCTTGATAATTTCTTGAAAAATGATGTCTAGACTCTTTTTTGATCATGACTTTCAGATAGCCCAATAATTTTTAAATTCTCTTTCCTGGATCTATTTTCCAGGTCAGTTGTTTTTCCAATGAGATATTTCACATTCTCTTCTATGTTTTCATTCTTTTGGATTTGTTTTACAGTGCCTTGATTTCTCATAAAGTCACTAGCTTCCAATTGCTCCATTCTAATTTTTAAGGAAGTATTTTCTTCAGTAAGTTTTTGGACTTCCTTTTCCATTTGGCCAATTTTGCTTTTTAGGGCATTCTTCTCCTCATTGGCTTTTTGGACCTCTTTTGCCATTTGGGTTGGGCTATTTTTAAGGTGTTATTTTCCTCAGTATTTTTTGGGGGGTCTCCTTTAGCATCACTCTCAGTTTTTCCTCTACTTCTCTTACTTGCTTCTCAAAATCCTTTTTGAGCTCTTCCAAGGCATGGGACCAATTCATATTTTTTCTTGGAGGCTTTGGATGTAGGAGCTTTGACTTTGTTGTCTTCTTCTGGTTGTATGTTTTGATCTTCTTTGTCACCAAGGTAAGATAATATAGTCTGACTCTTTTTGCGCTGCTTACTCATGGTCCCAGCCAATTACTTGAGTTTTAAATTCTTTGTTAAGGTAGGGCTGTGCTTCCAGTGTGGAGAATGTACTGTTCCAAGCTTTAGGGGTTTTGTGCAGCTGTTTTCAGAGATACTTCTAGGGACCTGTAAATTTTTAGTTCTTCCAATGTGTTATGAAAAAGGGCAAGGTGTTTATGCCTTTCCTGGCCTGTGCTCTGGTCCATGAGTGACAACAAGCACTCCTTTCTGCCTTGGAACTATGAGGAGGATTTCCTCTCCACCACCACTACAAGCTCCACCATGCCAGCACTCCTCCTTGCCCCAAGACTGCCACCCAGAACTGTGATCCAGATCCAAGCATGGGCAAAGCAAGAGAATCCTGCACCAGCAAAAAGATTCCCGCAGTCCCCCTCTGATCAGCCACTTTATTCTCCCTCAGTCTGTGGGCCAGAAGCTCAGGAAGCAGCCGCCACCCTGGGCCATGCATGGGGACTGGGGCTGGGACGAAGCTTTTCTCTCACTGCAGTCACAGACTTTTCCTACTTACCTTCTAAGCTGTCTTTGGTGTTTGTGGGTTGAGAAGTCTGGAAACTGCCACAGCTGCCAGTGATTCAGTCCCCTGAGGCCTGCTCCAGGTTCGCTGAGGACTAGTCTCCCTGCACCCCCATATTGAACTGTGTTTCTCTCCCAGCCCAGGGCAATAGACCTTTTCTAATCAACCATCTAGGTTGTCCTGGGCTGGAAATTTGTTTCACTCTGTCTTTTTGTGGGTTCTGTTGCTTTAGAATTTGTTTAGAGCCATTTTTACAGGTATTTGGGGGGGTTTGGGTGGGGCAAGGTTTTGAAGAAAGTAGGAGGAAAGGGGATCAAGGAAGAGTAGGGAAGCTGCATCTTCTATGACATAATGGGGAAGAGGACAGAGTAGGAGATGAGGCTGAGTTTTCATATTAATGATCAATTTCTTCTTCATCAGAGAACCACAGTATTATAGATCTTGAATTGGAAGCCCAAGATCAAACAGGATGTAAACATTCCATGTGTGGTTTCAATCCAGATCCTCTGACTATCAGGTTATCATTCTTTCATATCAGAATTCTATGGACAGATATTTTAAAATGTTCTACATTTCCCAAAGGAACAGGTATGAAATAAGTGATCAAGTTGTGTATTATCTAGTACTAGGCAAATTCACACTGAATTTCAGTGAATCAACTGTACATGGTAATATTCAAAGGACCTGAGATTTCATTTAAATGGGAACTTTCTGAGAATGAGAATTTTCTTACTTTTATATTTTTATCTACAATACTTTAGCATAGTGTTTTGCACAGAGGAAGTGTCTAATGAAATTTGTGTTCATTCATTCACATTCACTAGTGTTATGATGATTACTCTGAAAAAAATAAAACTTTTGTTAAATGTAAAGGCTTGGGGGCTTTTTTTTTTTAATGTCAGAAGCCAAAAGAAACCCTAAGAAATTGGGTTATTCCACACAGCAGTTATAAAATCTGTGGATGTCATTTGTGAAGAAGAGTAAAGACAGCCCCATTTTTCAGGTTTTTAATTCCTTTATTAGCCAATTATAAGACATAGACTATTTTGAAATGTTTATAGCTAAGCAAAAGTCATTTCATTGGCAAGCACCATTTAGTAATGAGACTAACTCCAGATCAAACTAAAATCAAGGTTGTAAAAATTATTTTTATTAAATGATACTTTCAGTATTGGTATACAAAAGACTGAATAGACGAACTTACTTAAGTGTTTAAAAATTTTATCTAATTAATTATTCTTTTAGAGAAGTGTGAAAATGACCACATACTAGATGACAGGGAGAATGCTGACAGGCTAATGAGATTTTCATAAATGACTATATTCTGTGCTCTATTTTGGGAAGTAGGGAAAAATCCAAAATGAACACAGGGAGAAGCAATGAATTCTTGTGTATTTATCAATTTGTATCAGATATTACAGTAATTATTACACTGTCCCTTATTATTTGCTAACATGTGTGTTATTAAATAAATTAATTTTTTACTGTTTTGGCTAAATCAAAGAAACCCTAAGAAATTGATTTTCATTAAATTTCAGGAAAGTTGGGCACTTAAAATAAAGTCCTTTGTTTTACTTTTCAATAAATATTCTTCCCTAAGAAATCTGTTCTTTACCAGGTGATGAAGAGCATTTGGGATAGTTGTTGCAAAAGCTGAGCCCCTTTGAGAATGAGAATTTTAATAGTAAATAGTATTTTAAAGTTATAATAGTAAAGTCATAGTATGGATCTTAGAACTAGCACCTGACACACAGTAAGTACGTAATGAATATTTGTTGATTCTTAGTTGATTTGTTAGGAGAAAGTTAAATTATGAAAAACAGCTTAGATATGCAAATCGGTGTTTAAATTCATCATACATCTATTATGCACCAAATATTACAAGACAATGTACTAGGTTCCAGGGATGCAAATACAAATATGAAATAATCCTTGCCCCCAGAGATTATGTGTGTGTGGTTTGTCCTTCATTCATGAAGAGAACCATGACATCAGGGAGATGATGATAGGGCTTGTAATTGACTGATTTGAGGGACGAAGCGCTGTGCAAAGTCACCAATCTCACTTTCTCCTCCATAACCACTTGGATCCAAAGGCAGGATTTCAATCAGATCAACTGGAGATGGCCCAGGATGCAGTGGGAGACCTTGCTCTACCCCCACCCCCTTTTATTTGGATTTTTGGCTAGGCAAGGAGGTTAAGTAATTTGCCCAGGTCACACAGCTAATAAGTGTCAAGTGTCTGAGGTCATATTTGAACTCAGATCCTCTTGACTCAAAGGCTGGAGCTCTATCCACTGCGCCTCCTAGCTGTCCCCTCCTTGGGCCTTTTAAGCTAAAGTCTTTTTAGGTTTTTTATTTTGAGTGAGGCAATGTCCATTCAGTGAATAGGCCTCTTTAAGAAGTGAATCAAGGGATGGCCCCTTTAATTAAAAAAAATCAAACTAGGAGGGGAAGACCAACATTGCTGGCCAAAAGAAAAACAGTTACTATTTACATTCACTCTGAGCCAGGAGGGCCCCAAAATAACCATTAAGTAGTGCTTGGGCACCCAGTTGGCCAGTTCCAGCTGGGCAACTCAGCTCACCTTCTCCTCTCCTCTCCACTTCCCTCCTAAGAGATTATATTACACTGGGGAGATACAGTACTATTAGTAAAAAGCAATTTCAAGATAGGGAGAGCATTAACAACTAAGGGGAATAGGAAACAATTATGAAAGAAAGATTAGAATGATCTTTGCTTCAAGTCCCTCTCCATTTCAACCCACCCTCCCTTTACCTGCCAAAGTTATTTTCTAAAGTCTGGATCTGATTATGGCAGGTAAGTTACACAGTGGATAGAATGCTGGACTTTGATTCAGGAAGATCTGATTTGGAATCCTGCCTCAAATTGTATGAGCTTTGTCAAGTCAGTTGACTTCTCTAAGCCTCAGATCTCTCATTTGTAAAATGTGAATGGTAACAGCCCCTCACCAATAAATCATTTTTCTAAAGTTATGCAGGTAGGAGGTAACAAATGTGAGATTCACAACTCTGATTCCAATATTTTCTTTCTGATATGATGTGTTGTCAAAGTAGTGGGTAAATGGGCATCTGTATATCCAAGGTATTTAAAAAAATAAATGTTCAAAACTCAGAGAGTTCCTAGACTTGGAAGCAGTCATCATGACAAAATCGACCAGTTCCGCTGAAAATGTAAGTTACTAAAACAAGTTTCACTTACATCAAATGCTCCATCAAATGCAATGATCCCGATAATCAGAAGTGTTCCTTCCCTGTGGACTGTCCTTACTTTCGTAACATCCATCAAAATCAGTAATGGATTATGAGCACGAATATCACACCCAGACACTTGCATGCAATGTGGCTGTCAAGAAGTCTTTTGCCGCAGAGAAAATACTCTTTTTAATAGACTTTCTTTCTAATTTATTTCCATGAGAAGCTGTTAAAGTAATGGCACAGACGTTAGAAAAATAAAGAGACTATTGAAAGGAAGATTGTACATGCTTGTTTTTTTTAATCCTCCATGCTTCCTGTTGTACATAGATTGCTGTTTCTAAATTTATCTTGTTATTTTTCTTTTATGACAAGAGACAGTAAGGCCAACCTGTCAGTGCCATAAAATAACATTTGTGCTAGCATTCTGAATTTTCTCAATGTAATCTTTAATAACTATCTTAAGCTCCAAGTTGACAGTAAGCAAGTAATAAAATGCTTAATACCATTTTATAGGTCATATAATACTACAGTATATTTGAACTCAGCAGGGTAATAGCATTCAAAAGATAATGAAGCTCACTATTGTTTTGTAGTATATGGCTTCAGAGTTGGCATCAGTCTCAGAAATGCATTTAGAATCTTCTTTTGAGCCATGAGTTACATACATACCAAACAATCTTTTTCCATTTTCTTCCCCCAATGACACAAACTGTTAAAACCGTTATGGGAGCTCTGGTGCCATATCATGATTTTCTTAAAATGATTGATACCAGTACATATGCACATTAACAATTTATTTTTATGGTAATTTATTTATTTATTTTTTTGTTTTCAACATTTACTTCCACAAGATTTTGAGTTCCAAATTTTCACCCCATCCCACCCCTTCTCCCGCTCAAAGATGGCATGCATTCTAAATACTCCTTCCCCTAGTCTGCCTTCCCTTCTATCTCTCCCCCATTCTCTTATCCCCTTCCCCTTCAATTTTCCTGTAGGGCAGGATGGACTTCTGTACCCCATTTCCTGTATTTCTTATTTCCCAGTTGCATGTGAAAACATTTTTTTAAACATGTGTTTTTAAAACTTTGGGTTCCAAATTTTCTCCCTTCCTCCCTCCCCACCCACCCTCATTGATATGGTAAGCAACTAAATATAGGTTATATATGTGCAGTTATGCAAACTCTTCCATAGTAGACATGCTGTGAAAAACTAACTCTATTTCCCTTAATCCTATCCTGCCCCCCCATTTATTCTATTCTTTCTTTTGACCTTGTCCCTCCTCAGAAGTATTTGCTTCTGATTGCTCCCTTTTCCAATCTTTCCTCCTCTCTATCATTCCCCTACTCTCTTGTTCCCTTCCCCCCCCCATTTTCCTGTAGGGTAAGACAGATTTCCACACCCAATTGAGTGTGTATGTTATTCCCTCCTTAAGTCAAATCCTTTGAGAATAAGATTCACTCATTCCTTCTCACCTTCCCCCTTTTCCCCTCCATTGTAAGAGCCTTTTCTTTTCTTTTTTTTTTGTAGGATAATTAACCCCATTCTATCTCTCCCTTTCTCCTTCTCCTAGTATATTCCTCTCTCACCCCTTAATTTTATTCTCCACATATGACCCCTTCATTTTCAACTCACCCTGTGCCCTCTATCTATCTATATCTATATATATGTACATGTAATTTTTTCCTCTTCAACTACCCTAATACTGACAAAGGTTTCATGAGTTACAAATATCATCTTTCCATGCAGGAATGTAAACAGTTCAACCTTAATAAGTCTCTTATGATTTTCTCTTTCCTGTTTACCTCTTCATGTTCCACTCGATTCTTGTATTTGAAAATCAAATTTTCTATTCAACTCTGGTCTTTTCATCAAGAATGCCTGAAAGTCCTCTATTTCACTGAATGACCATTTTTTTCCCCTGCAGGATTATACTCAGTTTTCCTGGGTAGGTGATTCTTGGTTGTAATCCTATCTCCTTTGCTCTCCGGGAATATTATATTCCATGCCCTGAGGTCCCTTAATGTAGAAGCAGCTAAATCTTGTGTTTTCCTGATTGTGTTTCCACAGTACTTGAATTGTTTCTTTCTGGTTGCTTGCAATATTTTCTCCTTGACCTGGGAACTCTGGAATTTGGCTACAATATTCTTAGGAGTTTTCCTTTGGGGATCTCTTTCAGGAGGAGATCAGTGGATTCTTTCAATTTCTATTTTGCCCTCTGGTTCTAAAATATCAGGACAGTTTTCCTAGATAATTTCTTGAAAGATGATGTGTAGGCTCTTTTTTAGATCATAGCTTTCAGATAGTCCAATAATTTTTAAATTCTCTCTCCTGGATCTATTTTCCAGGTCAGTTGTATTTCCATTGAGATATTTCACATTGTTTTCTAGTTTTTCATTGTTTTGGATTTGTTTTACAGTGTCTTGATTTCTCATGAAGTCACTAGCTTCCAATTGCTCTATTTTAATTTTTAAGGAAGTATTTTCTTCAGTAATCTTTTGGACTTCCTTTTCCATTTGGCCAATTTTGCTTTTTAGGGCATTGTTCTCCTCATTGGCTTTCTGGACCTCTTTTGCCATTTGGGTTAGGCTATTTTTTAAGGTGTTAATTTCTTCAGTATTTTTTGGGGTCTCCTTTAGCAAGCTGTTGACTTGTTTTTCATGATTTTCTCGCATCACTCTCAGTTTTTCCTCTACTTCTCTTATTTGCTTCTCAAAATCCCTTTTGAGCTCTTCCAAGGCCTGGGACTGATTCATATTTTTCTTGGAGACTTTGGATGTAGGAGCTTTGACTTTGTTGTCTTCTTCTGGTTGTATGTTTTGATCTTCTTTGTCACCAAGGTAAGATAATATAGTCTGACTCTTTTTGCGCTGCTTACTCATGGTCCCAGCCAATTATTTGAGTTTTAAACTGTTAAGGTAAAAGTCTGCTTCCAATGTGAAGAGTGTACTGTCCCAAGCTTCAGGGGTTTGTACAGCTGTTTTCAGAGGTACTTCTAGGGACCTGTAAATTTTTAGTTCTTCCAAGGTGGTATGATAAGGGACAAAGTGTTTTTTCTCCACCGCCACAACAAGCTCCAATGAGCCAGCGTTCCTCCTAGCCCCAGGACTGCCGCTCAGAACTGTGACCCAGATCCAAGCACCAATAAAGCAAGGGATTCCTGCCTCAGCACTGGCAAAGAGATCCCCACAATCCCCCTCTGATCAGCCACTTGATTCCCCCTCAGTCTGTGGGCAGGAAGCTCAGGAAACAGCCGCGGTCCCAGGAGCCTCCCTCGAGACTTGTGGCTGAGACCTAGCTCCTCTCTCACCACAGTCACAGACTTTTCCCACTGACCTTCCACGTTGTCTTTGGCGTTCCTGGTCTGAGAAGTCTGAAAACCACCACAGCTTCCCGCGATTTCAGTCCTCTGAGGCCTGCTCCAGGGTCGCTGTGGCCTGTGCGCCCATGCTGAACTGCGTTCCTCTCCCCGCCCGGGGCGATATACTTTTCTGATCAACCATCCAGGCTGTCTTTGACTGGAGATTTGTTTCACTCTGTCTTTTTGTGGGTTCTGCTGCTTTAGAATTTGTTTAGAGCCATTTTTTTAGGTATTTGGAGGGCTTTGGGAGAGAGCTGAAGACAGTCACTGCTTTCCCTCCATCATCTACACATTATACTGATACCATTACATATGCACATTAACAATTTAAAGGGAGGAATATGCCTCTTTTCCCAAACTCCATAGTGCGTCACTGAAAGAGGCTATTATTTGAGGACTGACCTGGGAACAAAATTAATTCTACATCTGCTCACTGTGAATTTAAATAATTGGGGGATCTAATCTTTTCTTTGGGTGCTTTACTGTAAAGAGTTGAATCCAGATCAAGAAAGAAGGCTTTGCAAGCATAGGTTTGAAGAGGTATGGCCAGAGATTTCAGTGACATGCCAGCCAAGAAACCGCACTCTATCCTAGACTGCATTGAAAAGCTAATTGGACCATTTCTAAAGTACTATGAGCAGTCCTTGGGTGCCAAATTATAGAGGAAAGACATAGACAAACCTGGATAGTAACAGTACTGGAGTTCATGTTACAAAATATTTATTTAAGCAACTTGGAGGTGGTTAGCCTGAAGAAAATAGGAGTAAAGGGGAGTGTTTATAGTTATCTTCAAGTACTTGGGTTGGGAGAGAAAGCTTGACTAAATTTTTTTTCCTGTTTGTCCCCATAGGGAAGACCTAGTAGCAATAGGTAGAAATTAACAGTAAGGCAGATTGAAGTTGGAGCAACTAGGTGGCAGAGTGGATAGAGCACTGGGCTTAGAATCAGGAAGACTTATCTTCATGAGTTCAAATCCAGCCTCAGAAACTTCCTACCTTTGTGACCTGGGCAAGTTAACCCTATTTCTCTCAGTTTTTCATCTGTAAAAATGACCTGGAAAAAGAAATGGCAAATAATTCTAGTATCTCTCCCAAGAAAACCCTAAAATGGGGTCACAAAGGGTCGCACATGATTGAAATGACTTAGCAACTGAAACAAAAACAAGATTTAAGTGTGATAGTAAGAAGGAAAAAGGGATTTCTTAATAATTAGAGCTTTCCAAATGCAGAACTGATTCCTTTCACTTAAGGACTTCAAGCAAAAGGTTGATGGCCACTTTTCAAATGTGATTTGTGGTCAGGATTACGTTGCATTCAATAGCCTTTCAGGTCCCTTTCTATTTCATGATTCAATAAGAGTTACCATAAGACAGAGGGAGGTCTTAATGTAATTTTCTGGGGAATATGTTCCCAAAACCATGTCCTAAATGTCCATGTAGATCATTCCTATCAACATTTTTTAGAGATAAGAAATTAATCAATTGACAAGCATTATGAAGCATCTACTTATGCATGGTGCTAGCCACAGTGAAAAAGATGAAACAGTTTTTCCCCTCAAGAAGCTTACATTTTAACTGGGGAGGTATCACACACACTTATTAGTATGTTCAGAATAAATGATGGTGCGCACCAGCAACTGGCAGGAAAGTAAGGACATGGATTGATAGTTACTGATATGTGATTGATGACCATTTGGGACAGGGCATGGGGCAATAGCATCACTTGTGATTTTTCCTCAGTCATTCATTAGCTTCTTCTTTTTCAGCTATCTCAAAAATAGAAGACTTTCAAAATCCTCACAATTACATCACACATGTTTTTTTAGATGTATTTGTCTGGTTCAGCTGCTATTTACAATGCCATTTTAAAAAGAGTCATTTGGACTTTTTAATTTGTTATATCAGGCACTAAGTAATCAAGAGTCTAAATATGGAGGCCCAACTGTCATAGATGATGAAAACATGCCACTATAATAATACTGGATAAGCCCTTCTACTTTTCACATATTTCTCGTTTTCTAGCTCTAAATACTTTTGTGCTGACCTGATTTAGTTGGGTTTTCCACCAAGTTTTTGGCTAATTCATTTTCCCCTCTACTAACCATACTTTGCTGTTTTATGAGAGGACGTTGCTTGTAATAATCCATCCTCATCCTCTGTAACTCTTTTACAAATGGCTTTTTATTCTAAACTAGTGTTGTCTTTGGATTCCATGTCCCTCAGCCTAGCGAGGAGATCTAGCATTTGTTGGCTGTGATAATCAGAGGGCTCTCTTAGCCTTGAATATCAAGAAGTGTCAGAATTAGAAGGGACCTTAGAAAACAACTAGTTCAAACCATATACAAAGGAGCATCCCCTCAGTCCCCTGCCTATAAATTGGTCAGCCAGGGTTTACTGGAAGACATTCAGCAAAAGGAAACTCAATACCTCCTGCTGCAACTCATTCCACTTTTGGATAATTAATCATTAGGAAATTGTTCCTCACATCAGGCCCAAATTTTTCTCTTAACAGTGTCTAGCCCTCCATAGCCTGTATCCCCACTCCAATCTTTCCAGGATTCTTGCATCTTATAGTCTCCTAAACCATGAGCTCTTTGATCCAATAAGACTGACTACCTATTTCTATTTTCTTTTAAAAAAATAGTTTGTCAAAGCCAATGCAATCAAGAGTAGGAGGGAAGCAGAAAAATGGGAATTTTTACAACCAGTGTCTCTGATAAGGGCCTCATTTCTAAAATATATAGAGAACTAAATAAAATTTATAAGAATACAAGTCATTCCCCAATTGAAAAATGGTCAAAGGATATGAACAGGCAGTTCTCAGATGAAGAAATTAAAGTCATCTATAGTCATATGAGAAAATGCTATAAATCATTATTGATTAGAGAAATGCAAATCAAAACAACTCCGAGGTACCACATCACACCTATCAGATTGGCCAACATGACAAAACAGGAAAATGATAAATGTTGGAGAAGATGAGGGAAAACTGGGACACTAATGCATTGTTGGTGGAATTGTGAAATGATCCAACCATTTTGAAGAACAATTTGGAACTATGCCCAAAGGGCTATAAAAATGTGCATACCCTTTGACCCAGCAATAGCACTTGTAGGGCTGCATCCCAAAGAGATCACACAAATGTGAAAATGACCCACAGGTACAAACATATTTATAGCATCTCTTTTTGTGGTGGCAAAGAATTGGAAATTGCGGGGATGCCCATCAATTGGGAAATGGCTGAATAAATTATGGTATATGAATGTAATGGAATACTATTGTGCTATAAGAAATGATGAGCAGGCAGACTTCGGAAAAACCTGGAAAGACTTGTATGGACTGATGCTGAGTGAAGTGGGCAGAACCAGGAGAATGTTGTACATAGTAACAGCCACATTGTGCAATGACTAACTTTGATAGACTTAGCCCTTCCCAGCAATGCAATGATCTAAGACATCTCCAAAGGTCTCATGATGGAAAATGCTATCCACATCCAGAGAAAGAACTATGGAGTTTGAATGCAGATCGAAGTGTATTATTTGCTGTTTTTTTCTTCTGTTGTATTTTGTTTCCTCCTTCTGGTGGTTCCTTCTATTGGTTCTAATTCTTCTTTACAACATGACTATGTGAAAATATGTTTAATAGGAATGGGTAGGTATAGCCTATATCAGATTGCATGCCGTCTTGGCGGGGGAGGAAGGGGGAAAAATTAAAACTCAAAAGTTTATGGAAGTGATTGTTGATAAATCAAAATAAATTAATAAAACATTTAAAAGTTTGTTTTTAATTTATGGAATAAAACAAGCTTTTGTCTAACATAACACAATAAAAAAGATGATTGCACATGAAACTGCAAATCTACTATAAGTGACTTGCTATTCCTTTCAAATATACTAGGTCTATTTCAAATATACAACTATCCACTACTAGGTCTATTTCTGTTTTCACTGGCTGCCCCTCATGCCTTAGAATTTTCTTCTTCCCCATCTCCTCCTCGTGGCTTCCCCAGCTTCCTTCAGGTCCTAGCTAAAATTATACCTTCTATAGGAAGCATTTTCACCTTAAGGTTAGTGTCTTCCTTTTCTTGATTATCTCTGATTTAACCTATATATATCTTGTTTGAATGTAGTCATTTGCATGTTGTCTTCCCCATTAGACTATGAGTTCCTTGATAGCGGAAACTATCTTTTGCTTTTCTCTGTATCCCCAGTGCATAGTTACTAAGCCTTAGTACATTGCCTGGCACATAGTATATACTTAATAAATATTTGTTGACTGAGTTAGGTGCTATTATTTTACAGAAAAGGAAACTGAGGATGTGAGATATTGAGAGATTTTCCCAGAGTCCCAGAAAGTGGCCGAGTCAGGATTTGAACTCAGGTCTTCTTACTCCAAGTCCAGCACTGGTTCCATTGTGACATCTCACTTCCCCTCGCTTTGTTCTACTCTCTGATTTAATGATTGCATTGCATAATAAGAAAACAATGACATAAAAGAAGACCAAAAAAACCCATTCAAATATTGTCTGAGATAAGATAGATCTGAGAGAACTGAAGATTTGGAAGAAGTCACAAAACCAAGAAGAACAGAATTTTAAATGAAGTGATAGTCACATCATTTCTTTTCTCAAAGGGCACAAAGTATTAGCAAAACTTGTGATGCAAAAAGCATGGAGTGGATTAAAATGGGTTACCTCTCTCCCACTCCTCATGCTACAAAAACCACACCGACATCCCTTCTGTGCCTAATTTGGGCCATGATGTTGTTAGCTCCCATTCTACCCTGCACATGAGGGATTTCCTGTTTTACCCAACCCCTCGGGTGTCACTGCCTTCCCCTCCAAATAACTTTATATTTCTTTTGTATATACTTACAGGGGAACATATTGCTTCCTCTTATAGAATTTAAGCTTCCTGAAGGCAGGGACTTTTTTCTTACCATCTTGGTATTCAAAGAGCCTGGTTCACAGTACCTACTTAATAAATGCTTATTGATTGGCACTGGGATTCAAAAGCTATATCAGCAGATTTCAACAAAACGTTTCCTGCAGACTTTCCATTTTCTGTGGCCTGAGGACCAACCTTGATCTACTCAGACACTTATTTCCAACATGGCCACAGAGCAGTAAATGCTTCAGCCTTGTCAATCCATGAAGACTGCATAATAAAGCCTAAAATAGGGTCATTATCTGTTTTGGTGTGGGCAATACCCCTAATAACAACAGCCTGGATCTTGGAAACATTGATGTAAATATGCAGAGCACTGATGTGGGAAGTGATGCCATTTAGATAAACCACAGGCCCTGTCATCAAGATTTTACAATCTAATGCAAAGAAATAGACATCAATATAAAAAGCTATACTACACAATCTTATATGATAAGTGAATTTGTTCTATATTAAAGGTCTAAGAAAAGGGAAGAGAAAAGACAGGAAGGAACAATCAGAAAGGAAAGAGGGGGAAAAATAGCAGCTCTGGGGAATGAGTGAAATAGATGGACTTTCAAGTGTTAATCAGAAAAGGATGGAATTAAGGAAGTCAAGAAAAAGAATGTCTTTGATGACATAAAATCCATCAAGTTTCGGAGGAAGTCAATTTTCATCTACATCTAACAACACTTATTACAGATTAAAGTAAAAATGTCAGCATATATTTTATAGGTATTTTCTATTAACTGTCTGCAAACTGTCACATTGACTGATTTGCTTTCCCAGTAATAAGATGGTTCATTTACCTCTACTGTACCTTCAAGCAGTCCCAGGAGTGTTTTCATTTTTCTCTGATGCCCCTTAGGAACACAGGGTCAAATATACAGGGATGAACGGGACCTTCGACGCAATCTAATCTAACTGCATCATTTTACTAACTGGACACATGGTCAATGTCTGAGTTGGGAATCAAACACAAGTCTCTAAGGTCGGTGCTCTTTTGCTGTAACAAGTAGTCAAGAGAATAGGTTATTTCATCCTTCTGGACCTCAATTTTCTTATCTGTAAAATGGAAGGATTAGGCTTAATGATCTCTAAGTTTTATTCTAACTCTACAAATGATTCTGTGATGCTAAAATATGGAATATTTTTGTTTAATGAAACAGCCTGTGAAATAATTTATATTTATAGCTTTTTCTAATTAGAATTTTGCAACTAGGCATTTTCATATGTAAACACTCATCATTTATTTATTTGGAAACTCAATAGAATTTTAATATAATTTTATTTAATTTCAATAATATATTGGTATTTTTAATTATCTTTTTCACCTCACTAACCAGCAAGAATTAAATGAAAATTGGGTAATTAAAATAATTCACTGATTAGGTTGGATCAAGTACAAGTTCAATAATGCCTATATTTTAAAAGTTAGCATGCTTAAGTTCGTAAGATCATGGATCTGGAGATGGAAGGAACCTTAGAGATCAACAGATCTAATTCCTTTTTACAAATGAGGAAGCTGAGGCATAGAGAGGTTAAGGGACTTTCTCAGGGTCAGAATCTGAAGTCAGATTTCCTGACTCCAGGTCTGGCACTCTATACACTAGAAGAAAATGGATCAAAATATTCGAATTTGCCAGTATTGACTCTAAAAATTCCATACAGATAAAGTGACTGAACTTTCAAAATTCAGGAAACCCGATTTCCTGGAATAATCAATGTTACTATTGGGGCTAGATGTGGGAATGTTAGTAGCAGTACTGCCCCAGTCATCCCTAGGATGACCAGATCCTGGTAAAGGGTGGAGAACATTTGATAGAGGATAAAAACTACTTTTGGCAGAAGATAGATGGAACTAATAGAGAAGACTTTTTTAAAAATGAATTTTGGGGTGAGTGGAAGAAAATAAAACCCTAGGTAAAACTCTAAAATGTGCTACTAAGGACAATAGGCTTAGCATAGAAAGAAGACACAAGTAAAGCCTGGAGAAGAGAAGACTGAGGTGGAGGATGTGATCTCTGACTTCAGATGTGTGAAAGGTGCCCCCTGTGTGGAGTGGGCAGAGCTGGAAGGTGGAAGGAACAGATTTACTCTAGGTGACCCCAGAAGGAAGAACCAGGAATAGTAAATGGAACAAGGGAAATTGAGGCATGCTACAAGGAAATACTTCCTGATATTTTGAGCTACTTCAAAGGTAAATGGGCAGCTTCAGAATGAATGGAACTGTATTTGATTATAAGTTCATGGAAGGCAGTTCACTTTTTGTAACCCACCACAGTATCCAGCATATTTCCTTGAACATCCTGGATGCTTAATAACTGATTTTGGTATCAAATTTTAATGGGTTTTCATTATTGATTATAAGGACTTTCTACTTGTAATGCATTATACTGAAGCCATCCAAAGACAGCCCCACTGAATTGCAGTTTGCATTTTATTTTATTTGATATGTATGTGTATGTCTGTGCGAGAATGTGTGTGTATGTGTGTAGTGTGAGAAGCAATATGGTGGGGCATACAGGGGTGTGGGTGTGGGTGTAAGGTGTGAGAAGTGGTTAAAACATTTTTTTTTAATTTTCATTTTTGATAGTAAAAAATAGCCGTGATTTGGGTTATATCCTCTGTGATACAATGGCTCTTTTCCAGAGGGAAACATATTCATTTCCTCATGAATTTAATATTTTGCCATGATTGTCAGTATCTCATCCTTGGAAACAGTAAGTGAATTTCATTGCATAAATGTTTTCAAGCTGAAAATCTTTATCACTGAAGAGTAAAATCTAGTCTCTGATTAAACGCTGGCTGTCCATAATTTCACATCTAATCCTGATTTTCAAACATTAAGCTTAATTAGAAGACATATTCTACTTAAGGTTAAGCACATACAAATGCACATATACAAGCAAACATATACACCACATTCTTTAGAAGATCAGACATCTGTGAAACAACTTCTTTCTTATCCAATATACTTAATCGCTAAGATTGCCTTGTTGATATTTAATTTACTTCATTAGACAGCCAGGACAATGCTAAGTACCAAGTCTTTCTCTAAGCATCTTAAAGAATGCATGAGGCTTTTTTGTTTCATCTAACATCTTAATCCTTGGTCCTCTGAAAATGAGAACTAGTTGTGTAAAGGACAGCTCTGTACCCATTTTGGCCACCCACAAACAATGCAACATGGAAGTATGAACACATTTCAATGGGTGGAAAGCTCCTTGACACAAAGAAACCCTATACGATATAAGACTTGAGAAAAATCTAGGTTCAAAGATGGAAATGAAAACCAAGTAGATCATAAAAATATGGTCTTTAAAATGGGAATGAGATAATGTTTAGGCAAGGGAAGGAAGGATGCACAAAATGATCTGTATAAATAAGAAAATGCCGATTGCATAATATTATCGTTGTAGAATTTGACCACTCTTCATCCCTCCCAAAATATTCAGGATCATTCCTTTCATCATTATTGTTTATGTTCCCTGGCTATTTCAATTAGGTCCCATTGTCATTGAGAGAACTAGGGTTGCAGGGGTGGGGGCAAGTATTGGACCTGTGATTTCATTAACATAAGAAATTTACAGGGAAGAAGCCAATGAAGATTAGTACCTAATCTACACCTGCATTTTAGAGAATAAATGGGACAATGTATAGTAAAATGATTGACCAAAGGCCACCTGCAATTACTTAAGCTAAACTCTCTTATGTCTTTTTAATGGAATAAAAGCAATGTGGAATAAACTTTAATAAGATTTTTTTAGTATACCTGCCTTTCAGAGGAGGCATATGGGACACTTTTTGGGAAAATGAAAGATCAGAGTAGAAAGTGACAGAGTGAGAGTAAGATATGGGCATGCCAAGTGCACATCAGAAGCTATGAAAGGTATGTTGACATAGAAGAAGGCATTCATGTATTGGGTGGCTCTTCCATGCAATATCTATGGGAAAATATGGACCACAATCACATGGGTGGAGAAAGTAGGTATAGGTTGCAATCTACAGAGATGGAGAGCATACTAAAATGGAAATCCATTGACGTGATATACAGAGATACACAAACATATATGTATGTATATACACACACATGTGTACATAGACATGTGTATATACGAGTATGTGTGTATGCACACATATGTGTGTATTATGTATGTCATGTTTAAAAATGTAAAATCATCTTTGGTACCTGCCACCATGGTTCTTTGTCTAAAATGTTTTCAACTAAACTAATGAAATTACTGAGTGGTAATTACTGAGAGAGTTGGGGAGAATTTTGAAGTGATCTAGTCAAACTCCTTCATTGTAGAGATTAATAGTAATATTAATAGTTAATATTTGTACAGTGGTTACTGTGTTTTGGGCTCTGTGTTAAGCACTTTATAATTATCTCATTTAAACACTTTACAATTGTTATCTCATTTAATCCTCACAACAACCCTGGGAGGTAGGTGTTATTATTATTCTCATTTTACAGATGACAAAACCGAGGCAAAGAGAGGCGAAATGACTTGCCGGGTCATAGAACTCTCAAGTGTCTGAGGCTGGATTTGAACTCAGATTTTCCTGATTCCAGGCCTGGTGCTCTATCAACTATACCACCTAACAGCCTCATAGTAATTGAGGCTCAAAGAAGAGAAATAAAAGGAGGGTCTGTTTCAAAGTAAATAACTTTATGTATTATTGAAGCTTCAATTTATATCCATGTCACTTCTAGATGATTCAATCTCTGATCCTCACCCCTAGAGTTCTCCCTTACAACAAAACATACAGGCCAACACGTTGACTACATCTGACAATAGATACCAATTCTCCACATACAGTTGATCATATCACTACTAAAATAATGGACATATTTTTTCACTGTCAGCTCTCCATATTGAACATTTGTTATTGCATTTGTCAGAATTTTGAAGTCTTTCAAGCTCATTTCCTTTTGAGTATTGGGGTCACCAAAGAGATCAGTCTTTTGGTTCTGCTTACTGTTACGTGTCCTGGCTACATGAGACTAGTATTGGAAGGCCAATAAATGGGACATTCCAGCCCTAGGTCTAGAATGCAGGGGTGTACAGGCTCTTTTGTATGGGGCTGCTAGGCTGAAAAGTGTATAACATCATGCCATTTATCTAAGACCACAAAACACTTTGCTTACATGATCTCATTAGATTTTCATAACAATCCTTCTGGGTAGGTGTGATTATTTATCCCCATTTTACAGATGAAGAAATTGCAGGCACTTTTCTATGCCTGAAGGGAAGCAGTTGGCAATATACTTTTCATCTGTGCATGCCATCCTAATAGCCCTAACACATTTCCCTTCACTCCATCCCCCTGTGCTCCCAGCCATTAATGTCTTTCTAACATCATTCTCCCTTGTTTCAATGATCCCTGCTTTCCCACCAATGTCAAATAGACTAAAGATCAGTTATAAGGGTCACTATAATAAACAAATGTAACCTCTCTATAGCTCAGTGCCCTTTGTAAATATTAAATGGTTAATTTTTCATGAAAATCCTAGCAATAGGAATGCGGAATATTTTTTTTTCCATTTGACAGATGAGGAAGCTAAGAACAAATACTTTATTCAAGGACACTCAGAAGATCAGTGGAAACATTGAGCTGATATCCCATCTGTTATATTTCCCACTCCAATGCCTTGTCCACCAGCCCATGCCACCTTCATAAATATACAGCTTTTGGAGATAGTATGGATAAGTCAGACATGAGGCATATAGCCAGAGCCTTTCTCAAAGTAATGCGAATTTTGTGGACTTAGTCTTCAATTGTCCGGTATTATTTGTCCTAAGCTCATTCAGTTTCCTGAGTGGAATGTTGAAAACAATTGACTTAGTAGGAGAGAAAAAATACAAAAATTTCTTTCCTGAATGTAATGCAATTCACATGTAAAATATCCATGGAAGATGGACAATCATTATTTCCCTCCTTTTACAAGTAATGAAATTGAGGCAAAGAGAAAAATTCATTATGTAAGTATGAAAAGAAAGTAGTCATTAATAGTTCAATGTCAACTTGGAAAGAGGTGTACAATGAAGTTTCCAGGGATCTGAGCTTGTCTTTATGCTATTTAGCATTTTTATTGGTGGTTTAGATAAAAGCACAGATGGCATATTTATTAAATTTGCAGATAACATAAAGATTGGAGGGTTAGATAACAAACCCAGCTAACAGACCCAACATTTAAAAAAGTTGTTGATGGTGATAAAATAACAATGAAATTTAATGGGAAAATATGAAATCTTACACTTGTGTGGAAAAAAATAATCAAATCCTAAACCACAACATGGGAAAGACAAGTCACCTGAAAAAAAAAAGAAGTTTGGTGGGTTTTGAGCCAGCAAATGATACGGTAGCCAAGGAAGTTAATGTAAATCATAGACTTCATTCAGAGTCATGACAGTCAGAAATAGGAGATGGCAGTCTTTCTGTACTGCACTATGGTTAATACCACCTTCAAAGTGTTGTATTCAGTTCTGTGAACCATATTTTAGGAAGGGCATTGGGCATTTTCACTAGCTTTCCCTCCTCCCCAGAATTTTCTCCCTCATTATGTCCACCTCCTGGTTTCCCTGGCATATTTTAAGTTTTAACTAAGATCCTACATTCTTCAAGAAGACTTTACTTGTTCCCCATTAATGCTAGTGCCTTCCCTCAGATTATATCCAATTTATCTTGTATACGACATGTATGGCCATAGTTTTTTTTTTTTTTTTGCAGGTTGTCTCCTTAATTACAATGTGAAATCTTTGAGGACAGAAAATGTATTTTTGCTTTTTTTTTTATCCCTAGCACTTAATGGAGTGCCTAGAACAGAGGTAGACACTTAATAAATGCTTGTTCATTTGATTTGAACTGACAATAGGAATAAGTATAAAGTCTAACATTTGGGTTCAAAAAATAAGTGATATGTTTAGACAGATTTTTTTTTCTCAAAAAAAAGATCAGGGACTGTTAGCAGATAGTAAGTTCAACATGAGTTAATGTGGCATCATGAAATCATGTAAAAAGCTTTGGCTCTGATTAGAGACAGATACAGTGCAGGCATGTGTAGGTGATCATCCCACTGTAATCAGTACTAGTGTGAACATGTCCTGAGTTTTTGCTTAGTTATGAGTACTAATTTTTAGGTAGAATATTAATCAGCAAGAGTATGTCCAGAAAAGAGGAAACAAGATGGTGAACAGTTTTGAGATCTTGTAGTATGAAGATAAGTTGATGGAACTGGGGATGATGGGAAACTGGGGGGAAAGAGAGGATTTGGGGAGGGGCATGCTAGGTATCTTCAAGAAAAGAAAGGGCAGAGCTACCAAGGAGAAATTAAACTTCCTCTTGGACACTGTGCGGAAAAGTAAGAGCAATTAGTGGAAGTTGTGGGCTGGGTGACAAGGAAAAATTGAAACAACAACATCTTCCTACCAATGAGAGCAATTTGAAATTAGAATGGTCTGCTTTGGAGTGGGGGTAGCCACTTTCTTCTCCTTGAAGGACTGGATGGGCTATGGAGATGTGCTATAGAGAGGGTTCTCTTCCTGGTGTTTCTTCATTCAGGTAGCCTCTGAAGTCTCTTTGGAGTCTGCAATTCTGAGGTTCCATAATATAAAAACTTGAGCTTCAAGTTCAATGTTTTTGTCATTTGGAGCAATATTTCTGCAGGTGGGTGATTGAGGAAGGTGACAAAGGTGGCAAAATCCAATGAATGATGTTATTTTTTATGCTGTATATTTCTTTTCAATTACATGGAAATGTTCACCTCCTTTTTCTGTTTGTTTTTGGTGGTGCGGTCATGCCAACTCACAAGATATTTGGGGGATAAAGGAATAACATAGCAATTACCTAAGTTTTGGTTTTGTGGGCAGGCTGCTTTCCT
Organism: Vombatus ursinus; assembly: GCF_900497805.2. Classification (NCBI taxonomy): domain Eukaryota; kingdom Metazoa; phylum Chordata; class Mammalia; order Diprotodontia; family Vombatidae; genus Vombatus; species Vombatus ursinus. The sequence continues at coordinate 35,738,236 of NW_020954577.1, forward strand.
CTGAGTCCAAAGCAAAAAAAAAAAATGCCTTTACATTTTGTATTTCTAGGCACCCAATGTCCCTAGTTATGCAGAAGAATAACCACTTACAAAAGAAAGCCTCTCACAGAGAGAATGGCATTGAATATACTTAGCCACATTTCATCAGTAGAAGAGGGTGTCAGAAATCTATCTTCTTTTTAAGTGACGTTGTTTTCTCTGTAATCTGTTGCTATTAAAAATATACTAACCCATGCTGAATAGCCAGTACAATGGCAAAGGTGTTTCGAGGGCTTGAAGGCTAGTTGAAAAGAAGAGTGTTAGCCAGTGAGAAATCAGGATGAGGTCTTAGCCATCATGCTCTTTACTTTTAGCCTGATTTGACTTCAGAGGATGGATTACCCAGAGACTGTATGAATGACCCTGTCACAATGAGCATGAACAGACAGGGGACAAGAGTCTCACCCCATTCACTTCTCGGCTGCTTCCTGATCACCACTGTCATCAGAAGGGGTGTGACTTCCAGCACCAAAGGCCTCGGTGGAGCACACAACTAAAAAGCCACTCTGAATAAGAAAGCTGTCTCATTCTGGTTCAGAGACAAGCTCATGTGAGCAGGTAGAAGATACACTTACCCATGAAAGTGACTAGACTAAGGTACATTCCAACTGTAGTCAAAATACACACCTCCGATGTATTTATTAAATCATAAATCTTAAAATTTGAAACCCTAATATGAAGAAATTATATACCAGCTGATAATCCTCTCAACATCTATCATCAATAGTCACCTTTTCCTTTTGCACAAACTATTATGGTTTCAAAGGAAGCATGCCTGCAGCAAACAGAGGACAGAACAGCAGAAAGAAGAGATTTGGAGTGAAAAGGTCATAACTTACCAAATTTTCCACTATTTTTCATTCTATATGGAACTATTGATCCTGCTCCCAATGGAAAAAAGAAAAGAATAACTATATTAAGACCATCATCAATGGATAAAGGAGTAGTCTTGAAATCAAGGATACCTGGGTTCATGCTCCACCTCTAAGACGGACAGGCTGTGTTATTCTGGGCAAGCTACATGACTTCTTGGGGCCCTAAGCAATTCTCGAAGACTCTAACTAACAGAATAATTATTGATTCATGTTGGTCAAGAGAGTTTCTTTATTAGGAACTTCCCACATTGATGAAATCATATATTTAGATGGAGAAGGGGAAGAAGCATTAATAGACCCAGGAATGAAAATGAAGGTTGGAAGGAACAGGTGGTAATTGCTCTAGGAAAGTCCTAGGTTTTCTACACTGGTACAAACCCTCATCAACTCACATCTGGACTATTGCAATAGTCTTCTGGTTGATCTCCCTGGACCAAGTCTCTCCCTTGGTTGTTTAGTCATTTTAGTCATTTCTGACTCTTTGTGACCCCATTTGGGGTTTGCTTGGCAGAGATACTGGAATGGTTTGCCATTCCCTTTTCCAGCTCATTTTATAGATGAGAAAACTGAGACAGATAAGATTAAGTGACTTGCCCAGGGTCACACAGCTAGCGTCTGAGGCCAGATTTTAACTCAGGAAGATGAATCTTCCTGACTTCAGGCCCAACACTCTATCCACTGCATTCCCTAGTTGCCCCAAGTCTCTCCTTACTCCGGTATATTTTCCCTTCTGATATCAAACTGTTTTTTTTTCCAAAGCATGACAAAAGTCACACATTAGTGCTAACATTTTTAATAGAGTGAATGTATTTTGCTCCCATTCAAAACTTGAGGGCATTATCTTGCATTTTCCCATAGCAACATAGTCTCTAGCGTCTGAGCTATTCTTGTACCTTTACTCTGGGTAGTCTTTGACATTTCCCAGGCTGTTATTCCTAGCTCTGTATATGCTCAAAGAAAAAGACATCCCAAACTCTAGTCACCCATGGTTTCTGCAGAAACATATGTCAACAGTTGTATGACTTTTCTTCCTGTACTTTCTCCTGAGCACTACTGAGAAAAGACAAAGACAGGCTTGTGCCACAATTATTAGTCCAAGAGAGGTGCTTTGAAAGTGGATGAGATATACAAGCAAACTTTCAGAGTATTTTGAAATAGTAGTTTCTTCTATTTCTTTCATCTCTGCTTTGGAAGGGGAGCCCACTCGAAGAAATTCTATTAGAAGATTTAGGGTGTTGGAAAGAGCTCTTTGAATCATTAGTCCCAAATCAATCATTCATTGCTTATGAGAGGCGCTGAGGTAGAAAGAGTGCCTTATATACTACTGTCAGGAAATCAATCAATCAACAAGTATTTACCAAGTTTCAACTATGTTCCAGTCAGTGAAGATAAAAACAAAAGTAAGATAGTCCCTGCTTTCAAGGACCTAACATTTCATGGCAAAGTGGGTGAGTGGGAGAGAAGGATAAAATAAGTGCAAAGTATTGGGGGGGCACACTAGTTCCTGGGGTGATCATGAAAGACTTTGTAATGAAGTTCTTCACCCGAGTTTTGAAGCTCAGTTGCAGAGGGGGAGTGTTCTAGGCAGAGGGTGGAAAGTCAGCACAAAAAGTCAGAGGCTAGAGATGAAGTATATTTATGAGGAACAGAAAGAACACCAGTCTGCCACAGTAATAGATTGTGAAAAGAGAATAATGTAAAACAAATCCAGAAAGGTTGGTCAGGGCCATGTTGTGAGAGGTTTCAAAAGCCAAAACAAAGGAGTTTATCCTTTATACTAAAGGCAATGGGGAGCCATTAGAGTTTATTAAATAGTAGGGTGACATGGTCAAACCTGAGTTTTAGGAAAATCACTTTACTAGGTGTGTGTAGCATGGATTAGAATGGGATAGACGAGATAAGGAGAACGATTAAGAAGCTATTGTAGTAGTCTTGGGGTTAAGTGATGAGGGTGCAAATTAGAATGCTGGCCTCTGTTTTAAGTGAAGAGAAGGGGATAAGTGATAAAGATGTTTTGGAGGCAGAATGAGAACTAATTGGATATGTGGGATTAAGGAGATTGAAGAGTTGAGGATAATGCCAAGAAAATCCATGGGCACATTCTGCTTTAACATTTAGGGGCTTTGTGACTATGGGCAAGTCACTTTGTCTCAATTTCCTAACATGTAATTTAACATGTTAAATGGGGATAATAATATTTCTAAATCCTAACACTCAGTAGGGGTATGAAACTTATAACAGGTAACAAACATAAAATATTTTAAACCTTAAAGTACCTTAAACCTTAAAATAGAGAGAATCAATTTTATATATATGAAAAAAGGTGGTCTAGTTGTACCAGATATCAAACTATATTATAAAGCAGTAATTATCAAAAAAAAAAAATCTGGTACTGGCTAAGAAATAGGGTGGTGGATCAGTGGAATTGATTAGGTACAAATTAAACCATAGTAAATGACTCCAAAGATCCAAGCTTTTGGAACAAAAACTCATTATTTGGGAAAACTGGAAAACAATATGACAAAACCTAGGCATAGACCAACATCTCACTCTGTATATTAAGATAAAGTGAAAATGGGTACATGATTTACACATAAAGGGTGATACCATAAGCAAATTAAGAGAGCATGGAGTAGTTTATTTGTAAGATTTATGGATAAGGGAATAATTTAGGACCAAAGAAGCTATAGAGAACATCACAAAATGTAAAATAGATGATTCTGATTATATAAAATTAAAATATTTTTTGCACAAACAAAACCAATGTGATCAAAATTATAAGGAAAGCAGAAAACTGAGGGAAAATTACAAGTGTCTCTGATGAAGTCCCCATTTCTCAAATATGTAGAGAACTGAGTCAAATTTATAAAAAAAAATAAGTCATTCACCAATAGATAAATGGTTCAAGGATATGAACAGTCAGTTTTCAGGCAAAGAAATCAAAGCTATGTATAGTCCTATAAAAATTCTCTAAATCACTATTTATCAGAGAAATACACATTAAAACAACTCTGAGGTACTACCTCATACCCATCAGAGTGGCTAATGTGACAAAAATGGAAAATGTTGGGTTTGGAGGAGATGTGGGAAACCTGGGACACTAATGCACTGTTGGTACAGTTGTAAACTGGTTCAACCATTCTGGAGAGTAATTTGTAACTATGCCAAAGGGCTATAAAACTGTGCATATCTTTTGATCCAGCAAAACCACTGCTAGGTCTATATCCCAAAGACATCAAAAAAATAAAAGGAAAAGAATCTATTTGTACAAAAATATTTATAGCACTCTTTTTGTGGTGGCTAAGAATTGGAAATGAAAGGGATGTCCATCAATTTGGGAATGGCTAAACAAGCTGTGGTACATGATTGTAATGGAATATTATTGTGTTGTAAGAAATGACAAGCAGGGTGATTTCAGAAAAACCTGGAAAGACTTACATGAACTGATGCATAGTAAAGTGAACAGAACCAGGAGAATATCAGTAGCAGCAATATTGTTCAATGAAGAACTGTGAATGACTTAGGTATTCTCAGCAATACAATAATCCAAGACAATCCCAAGGGACTAATGATGAAGCATATTATTCACCTCCAGAGAAATAACTGATATTGATTGAATACAGACTGAAGCATGCAATTTTTCACTTTCTTTCTTTCATTTTTTTCTTTTATTCATCTTCTTATACAAAATAACTAATACAGAAATATTTTACATAATTTAAAAAGATATACACAAATTTTATTATATTGTCTCCCATTCATCCAAAATTTCAAATTCTAGTCACTTTATTTTCCAACTTAAATTTTCTTTAGGAAACCAGGAATAGACACATACAAATAGAAACAAAATACTTACTTTCTACTTCATGGACACAGGATGAAAAGTCCAAGACTGTAACAACATGTACTTAAAAAATGTTCTAGAATTGGTAAGTGATTTAAGATAGAAAAGAACCTCAGAAGGCATCTAGTCCAACTATCTTACTTTAATGAGGAATCAGGCCAAGTTGAGGTAAATGACTTTCCCAAGATCTCGAATGGTAAGAAAGAAAGCCAGGACTTGCACCTAGGTCTTTAGGCTCCTGCCTCCCTGCTCCTGTTTCTGTACCACACTCAGTCTCTTCATGCATAAAGTCTGTCCAAAAACTCTATGAGTCCTGATGGCACAAGGATTATATATGGAAAGCATTTCTGAATTCAACAATACCTTTGAATATATGAGAACACCAATTCCAACATCACCTCGTTAAGAAGGTGAGAAGTATGCATCATTGTTAGCTTCTATAATTGTGGTTGGCCACTCCAATAATCACGGTTCTTAAGTCTTTCTGCTATTGCATAAATTTTTCTCCTTGATTCTGCTCATTTCACTTGGAATTAGTTTATACATTTCTTTTGTGGTTTATCTGAAATAGTTCCTTTTTTCATTCTTTGCAACAATGGTATTCCATTGCATTCATATACTATCACTGATTCAGCCATTCGCCAATTGAGAGGTGATGCTTTTTGTTTCCAGTTCTCTCACTGCTACAAAAATAACTGCTATAGTAAGTTTGGTATGTATGGACCTTTACCTTGTTTCTTTGACCACTTTGGCATATAAGACTATTTTTGGTATTACAAGTGTCACAAGATACAGATATTTTAATGGCTTTTTGGCCATAGTTCATACTTCCTTTCCAGAATAGTTGGACCTGTTCACCTGTTAATACCCCTAGCCAAAGCGCCTGCCAAACTCTTGTTTCACCAATGAGAAAACTGAGACACCCCGAGGTTGAGTGACTCTCCCAGAGTTACATATCTTGTAAGACTCAGAGAGAGTATTTGAGTCTAATGTCCTTTCTGCCAATCTGATTTAAAAACAAGAATGGGTGATTGGCTGTCTTCTGTCTTACAGGATTGAGGTATTAATGCTTCAACAAGCCTGTAAATGGTGATAGTCTTTCCCAATCGTGACAGTGTTTATCTTCATTGCCACCATAAAAAAAAAAACACAAACAACTCATAACCTACAAGAAAAATATTAAATCTTCTTACCATCTTGTTTTCTATCCAAGGTAATGTCAAGCTGAACTCATTAAAGATTTTATGTTGATACTCTGTCTTAAAGTGGACAGATGTGAAAGGATGTTGCAACATTCACTAAGAAAGTTGTGGGGATTTCCATGTTTCACAAAGGCACAGAGCTTAGCTCAAAAGACAGATGCCCTGATTAGCTTGTTGATATGATTTATAAAATGAAAATCATTAGAGTGAGGAAATGAATGAATGTGGTGATTTTACTACAAAATCATGGCATATAAAATCTTTTGAGGAAAATGGGTGTATTTATGCTGGAGAGAAGAAGGCTCAAGTGATGGGTGGAGGATATGATGACTATCTTCTGATATTTGAAAGGTTTGCATTTGAAAGAGCAATTTGACTTTTTTTTTCTTTCTGGATGGCAAAAGTAGCTGGAAGGGCAAATTTAAGCTTAATGTAAGGCAATATTTTCCCATAATTAGTGCTATCCCAAAGTACAATAGAATGTGGGTTAAGTGACTTGCTGAAATTATGGTAGAGATTTTCATTCATTTTGGGAGTTGGACTAGTTAACTTTTGAAGTGACTTTCCACTCTGATATTCCACGATATTGATATCTCCTGAGGTTTGGTTCTTAGCATCCTGTGGGTAACAAATATGACATGCAAAAGTGAACCATTTGCTCCCCAAAAACAATTTCAAAAAGAGTTTGTTATGGTTTATGACTGTCGATCTAAAAGCTTGAGTACAAATTCCATATTGCTGGTTTCATTAACCAAACCATCATCTGCTGTAGCACATACACTACCACTGGGACTCAGGAGATGACCTCTGAACTTGAATTTGTCTGGATTATTTCAGTAGTGGAACTGTGATTTTGTTAGTGTGGGTATTCTTTTAACTACTTCTTACTACACTCATTTATAATTTCAAAGATGGTCTTTAAGATTTGTTGAATAAACGAAATGAATGAAGACAATATTTATTTATCAATTATTATGTGCAAGAGCTATGGTGACATCAAGGACCATCATCTTTTGACCAATTGGATAATAAATATCTCTAAATTTAGGTTGGTTTTCAGACCACAATAATTAGTTATTGGTTTCATCATCCTCCTCTCTCCCAAATTAGTATGACATGCCAGATTCTGAACACTATTGGAAGAGTAACCTTTTGCTATGATAAGGCAGGTGCTATTATCATTCCTATCTTACCATTGGGGAAACTGAGGCAAACAGAGGTTAATTGACTTACCCAGGATCATACAGCTAGTAAGTGTCTGCGGCTAGATTTGAACTCAGGTTTTCCTGACTAAAACGAATTTTCCTTAGCTGTCTCTCATGCCTGGAATTCCTTTCCTCCTCCACCTCTGCCTCCTGACCACAGACCTGTCACTCAACCCACTTGGCCACCTGGCTGCCTCATAAGAGGAAATAAAAGGATTATAAGTGTAGAGACTATACTGCCACCCCAAAACTCTGACACGTGATCTGAAAAAGAATTGTTTTTTTCTTTTTCCAAACTTAGTAAAATTACACTTTATCTTTCCTTTGAATTTGAACCAACCATCCTTCACTCTCTGGAATTCACAATCATGCTTCAATTATTGTTTTCTTTCTTCCACCACTCCTGGCCCCCTCCCCCATTGGTAAGTTCTGGAATTTCAATTTTGAGGGAGGTTGCAGACCAAGTGAACTTCATTCTCTTGACTTTGCCACTATCCCGTAAGAGTTCTTCCTTCCCTCTCTGTTCTTCAGTTCCTTTTTCTGTGTTGTTTTTCCCTGTTAGAGTATAAGTTCTTTGAGGTCAGGGACTTTTGTTCTGTTTGCATTTGTATCCCCAGTGTTTATCACAGTGCATGGCACCTAATAAGTCCTTAATAAATGCTTGTTGGCTACTCGATCTTTTCACCAAAACTTGGGACACATATGACAAAGGATATTCTTTTTGCAATGCCTTGTCAAAATTGCATTTTTATTTTTTTGAACCAGTACTATCCTAGGAAATATGAATAACCAGGGAGGCTAGCCATATTCACACTTTCTATACACAGTGCATATATAATGACATTAATCATCTCCTGAGTCAACTTTAGACAGTTAATAAAAATGAAAACTCACTACAGAAAAGAAAAAAATGCTTAGCTTGAATATTTTATTATTATTTATATCTAGGCCACAGAAAATGGCTTTGAAACAATAAATATGGCTTGCATAACTGAGGGCATGTTGTCATTACAAGTTCAAGAATAAATCCTAAGCACAAAAGGTAATATTGAGAAACTGCTTCTACTAATCTAATAAACAAATCATGACATTAACATATTGTTAATTTAAATAGAAAATCCTCTGATGTATAGCCATAGTTGGCTATATACTGAATAAGAAAACATCTACTGTGTTGTGTTTGAAAAGTGGAATAAGACTAATGAAGTAACTGTCAGTTCAGTTAATGTTAATTACCTATTCCCATATATTGGCACCAATAAAACAAATGACTTCTACTCTTCTTGGAGACCTTTAAGTGCTGATGAATATATAAACATTTTATCTGTGGAGACAAACAATTTTAACAGGTTTTAAATTGCTATCCAAAACACTGATCAGCCATGACTCCAAAGGATTTATGATAAAGCACGCTATTTACTTGCTAGAATAGAGGTGATAGCTTTATGATATACAATGAGACTTTTTTTTGGATGTGAACAGTGTGGGAATTTGCTTTGCTGGTTTATGCTTTCTTTCCTTTTTTTTCTTTTGTAGTATGGGTGGGTAGGAGGGAGAGAAAACAATACTCAATACTAATTGAAAATAAGTGAAAAAAATTAAAGACTCATTGCTTTGAATTACCATAATTCCTAATTAACAAATGTTTTTATTGGTGAAAGAGTACGAATCCTGAACTTGACATCAGAAATTTTACCTCCATATCCTGAAGTCTTTCCCAACCCCTCTTAATTTTATTTTTTTGCTTCTATTAATAATTTCCTCTTAATCCTGTATATAACTTGTTTGTACATATCTGTTTGTTCTCTTAGCCATTAGACTGTGAATTCTTTGAGGCTGAGGACTGTCTTTTGCCCAAGTACTTGGCACAGTGCGTGGCACATAGTAGGCACTTCATAAATGTTTATTGACTGACTAACTAATCTGATATTTACTAATGTTGAGAATATAAGTTACTTAACCTAGTAACTATAGCAGAAGATACCAGGGAGGTAATAATCCCAATATTGATTTCACCAGACAACATCTGGAAAATTGTTTTGTTGTTGGTTTCTTTTTCTTTTCTGTCACATTTTAGGAAGGGTATCAATAAACTATAATATACTTATAAAAGGACCAGCAAAATGTGCAGTCAATCATCAAACAGTAATTAAGTGCCTACTATGTACAAATAAAGTGATAATCAACTGGGACACAAAGGCAAAAAAGAATCCCTGTTTTCAAATTCGTATTCTGATATAAATTAATAGGTAGATATAAAATATATGCAAAGCAAATATGAAAGTAAAATGAATGGAGCAGCATTCTCAATGGGGGGGGGGGGAGACAAGGAAAGGGCTCCTGAAGAAAGTGGGATATGATTTATGTCTGAAAAGAGGCAAAGAAGCAAAGGTGAGGGAAGAACGTGTCCTAGGCACGGAGGACACCCAGCACAAAAGCACAGAGATGGAATTTTTGTTGTTCAGTCCTTTCAGTCATGTTTTGTTTCTTCTTAGGAAAACTATCTGTTCATATCCCTTGTTTTTAGTTGTTTTTTCAGTCATGTCTGACTCTTTGTGACCTCATTTGGGGTTTCCTTGGCAAAGATAATGGAGTGGTTTGCCATTTCATTCTCTGGCTCATTTTGCAAATGAGGAACAGAGGCAGTCAGAGTTAAGTGACTTGCCCAAGATCACTCAGCTAATAAGTGTCTGAGGCTGAATTTGAACTCATGAAGATGAGTCTTTCTGATTCCAAGCCCAGTTCTGTATCCATTGTGCCAACTAACTGTCATTTTCAAGGACCTGTAAGTAGGCCAGCGCAACTGGATCACAGTTCATGGAAGGTCTTAAAAGCCTTGTGAGGATTGAGAGAATGCAGAATATGGATTTAGTCAGATAGTCAATAAGCATTTATTAATGGCCTACAGTCTGCCAGGTTCTGTGCTAACAGCCTAATTGCAAAGAAAGGCAAAAGGCATTCCCTGCCTTTGAGGAGCTCACAGTCTAGTGGGAGAGACGATATGCAAACAAATAATTCATAAGATAAATTGGAAATAATCAGCAGTAGAAAAGCACTAGAATTCAGAAGGATTGGGGAAAGGGTTCCTGTAGAAAGTAGGATGTTAGCTGGGATATGAGGGAAGTCAGGGAATCCAAGAGGCAGAGAAAAGGAAGGAGAGCATTCCAGATGTAGGGGAAAACAAGTGAAAATGCCCAGAGCTGAGAGATAGGCTGTCTTATTCCAGGAACAGTGAGGAGGCCAGGGTCACTGAATCCAGGAGTAAGTAGAGGAGAGGTATAAGGTTTAACAAGGCCAGAAAGATGGCAGTGGAGGAGGAAACTGGTCTATAAAGTGGGATGAATGACAAACAGAGGATTTCATTTTGATCTGAGATATGATAGGGAGTCACTGCTGTTTAACGACATGGTCAGATCAGCGCTTCAGGAAAATAGAGGACGGACTGGCAGCCGGACCAACCAATAGGCTATTGCAATAGTCTAGGCGTGATGCAAAGAGGTCAAGTACCCAGGAGCTGGCAGTGTCAGAGAAGAGAAGGGAGTACATTCAAGAGATGTTGCAAAGGCAAAATCAACAGGCCTTGGCAACGGATTGTATATGGGGAGGTGAGAGATAGTGAGGAGGTCAGGATGACACCTGGGTTGTGAGCGTATGAGACTGGAAGGATGGTTGTGCCCTCGACAGCAACAGAGAAGGTAGGAGGTGGGGAGGGTTTGGGGAAAAGTTAATAAGTTCATGTTGTTTAATATAATATTTAATAACATGTTATTTAAGATGGTTACTGAAAGTTGTAAATGCCAAAAAAGGATTTTATATTTGATCATAGAAAAAATAAGGAGCCAGTGGAGCTGATTGGATAGAAAGGTGACATGCCTAGGCCTATGTTTCGATAGAAAGGTGGCATGCTTAGACACATGTTTTAGAAAAATCACCTTGGCAAGTTGAGTGGGAAAAGGATTAGAGTGGGGAGGGATTTGAGTCAGGAAGACCATTTAGAAGTATATTTATTGGCAGTAATCCAGGCAAGAGGTGATGTGGGACTTGCAAAGAGGTCACGTACCCAGGGGTTGGCAGTGTCAGAGAAGAGAAGGGTGCTGTTTGAGTGGAAAGCAAGCAATATCTGTATATAGGAGAAGCACTGTGAATATAGAAACATCAAGCTTTAGTGATGAATTGGACATGTAGAGTGAGTGAAAGGGAAAAGTTAAGGATGATGTGAATCTTGAAATACAGGGTGACTGGAAGGATGGTGCTCACTTTGACAGCAACAGGGAAGTCCAAAAAGTAGGAAGGGGCAATTTTGGTGGGAAGAATAATGAGCTATGTTGTAAATATGTTGAGACATACAATTATGACATACAATTCGAGATATCTAAGACACCGCTGGAAATGTGTGACAGTAGCAACACAGAGGATGGTGAAGGATTAACTGAGCAACAGTCTAATGAACTGGGGATGTTTAGTCTGAAGAAGAGGTGTGTGTGTGTGTGTGTGTGTGTGTGTGTGTCCATGTATGTTGGGGGATGGTAGATATCTGACTTCAAATATTTGAAGGGCTGCCATGTAGAAGAGGGATGGTCATTTGTTCCCAGGACCCACGAGTCAAAGTTCCAAATGGGTAGTGTTAGATATTTGATATAAGGAAAAACTTCCCAGTGACAGCATCTATTACAACTTAGAATAGAGTGCCCCAGAAAGTAGTAGACTCCCAAGCAAAGGCTAGATGCCCACTTCTCTGGGGAATTGTAGGAGAGAGTCTTCTTCAGGTTGGAGATTAGACCAGATGGCATTCAAAGTCCTTTGCAAATCTGAGATTCTGCAGCTTTCAATGTTAACTTATTTCCTCGTCTTGGTGACTTGAACCAAATCCAGTTAACCTTTATTTCTGCTGTCATCTCTTTAGGGACTCACTGTGCCTTCAGGTTTTACAATTGAACAAATGGGATTTGGAGATGATTTCTGATGTTGTAATTGTTGATGCTACAAGTTCTCAAAAGAAAAAAAAAGCCACAACACACATAAGTGTATGCTATCTTTGATGTATATAAGCCAATAAACTATAGTGCTTGGACATTCAAAAGACTTTGAAATTAAAATGAAAAATCCATTTTAAATGGATTCTAAATAGAACCACAGTTGATCTCATTGGCATTGAGGATAGAGTTAATGGCTATTTACCTACCTGACAGACTGTCTGCCCTTATCTGTATTTATAATTCTGCCCCACGTTTGGGGACCTTTTTCATAATGGTTCTTTTACCTTTATAGTTTATCTTTTAAGCACTAAGGAACTTGTAAAATGTATCTTGTCCACTTCTTTAGCACTCGTGGTTCCTATAGAGTCATTCTACTTTATCATACAAATTTATGTGTCATTGACACAGGCAGCCACAATAGCTCCAAAGTTGTTACGCTTTCATGCCAATGACACCCAGGGGACTCTTTAATGCATAGATTATTGACACACTCATCAAGGTGGCCGACACATATGCTTCAAACTCATGTGCTGAAAACACAATTGCTATTTTTGGATGGAGAGAGGCCCAATTTCTTGGACTAAAAAAAAGCCTGTTTCCTGGGTCACTTTTCATCTTGCATTTGAGAGAGATTCCTTGAAATGAAAGGAAATGAAGATAGGGACCAGGAGTCAAAGTCTTGTTTACTTATTGCCACTTTGTTCAGTTATTCATTTGTGTCCCTGTGAACCATAGCACCCCAATCCTGTTGATGGGGTTCAGGATACTGGAATGGTTTGCCACTTCCTTCTCCAGTGGATTCAGGCAAATAGAGGGTAAATGACTTGCTGTAACCACACAGATAGTAAGTGCCTGAGGCTAGATTTGAACTCAGGTCTTCCTGATTCCATGCCAGTGCTCTATCCACTGAGCCACCAAACCGCCCCTATTGGTGCTCAGCTAGAAGATACTGCATATTATTGAGCTTTAAGGCACAAGCACTGAATATTTAACCAGATGTCAAGCTCCTCAAGACCTTGTTGGAAACCCAGTGCCAAGCAGAACAATAACTAGCTTGGGACAAGTGGAAGGAACTCTCTGTAGGGACCAATTTGTTTTTTTCCCCAGGATTACCAGTGTCCCTGTGCCCCACCTCATGGTTCTCCATCATCCCACTGCTTAGTGTAACTATCCCTAGACCACAACTCTCACAGTACTCTGATATTCCTCCCCTAGGGCCTACCTTGCCTTTTCTCCAGAACCCTGGAGCTAGGCTCTGAACTTCTGGGGAACAGATTTTTGTTCAAGCTAAAAAGTTTTCTTTTTGTTTTAAATTTCTACCCTAGTGCCGAAGATAGTGCCAAGATGGTTTTATCCCTGTCATACATCTTATGGCTTTCTTGATGAATTTTACACAGGACTCTTCCTTTCCCATTTCCATCCTTTAGCACTGGCCATTCCCCATGCATGGAATCATTTATATTTTCATTTCTAACTCTAGCAGTCCCTGGATTCTTTTGTTGTTGTTTGTCCTTAGTTTTTGAAGAGAACCAATAATATCGTAGTGTGAGGTCTTAACTTGCGCAGGAATTGGATTTAAGAGAGGAAGAGATTCACAAGGTTGTCAACCTCACTCTCTTTTCCAGAATCATCAGAGATCAGTGGCAAGACAAAGTCAAGACTGGTGATACAGAGGATGACCTTGGCATTTTGATGTTTTACCAAACGCTAAGCACTCCACTGCTTCAGCCACCTTCATGCAACAATTTGTTGGAACAAACTGTTCTCATCTGCCCACTCTGTGGGGGGAGGGCGGAAGCCTTCACATGCTTGGGGTAGACATCCTACTAACTCACCAATGGGTTTGAGGCCTATCAGTTACCCTCAGCCTGGTTTAGCCTGTCTGCCAAGATGGTTTACTGGAGTGTGGCTGCTGAGTAGGCTACAGTTTCTTAGAGTCACAGGTGAGAGTTGGATGTCAAGTTGACACGAAAGGTGGATAAACAGCCCTGAAAAGTGCTCAACAAGCCCTCACAACAGAGGTACTAGTCCTCCTTGAACATTACACATACTCTCCTATATTCTGCAGTGGATTATTATATCCACACGTTAATATGAGTAATGTGTGCATATAATCTATGCATTAAAGAGTCCCCTGGGTGTCATTGACATGAAAGCAATTTAAGACTAATTACATCCTTCTTCCCTCCTTCTTTCCCTCCTTACTCTCCCTCTATCCACATAAGGAATCATACCCTTACCTGTGGGTACTCTGCCCAAAGGAATATAAATATTAATCACTGAAACCTAGCAAGATATCTTGTGGTTTATGGGCTAGATTTCTTTCTTAGGGCCGTGCCTTAAATCCCAAATTACTCTGGCTCTCATTGATTGACCAACAATTAGTCCCAACCCAAGCCTCATTTTGGTCATTATTTGGGTTCTGATGGTTCAGAATGTGTGTAAATAGCAATTGTTTCTGTGGGTTCTCCTCTCCCAAATTGTTTGTTTGTTTGTTTGTTTGTTTTTTTGACTAAGTAAAATAGGCCATTCTTTGTCTTGTTTCTTACCTAGACTTAATAACCGAATGGGAGTTGCCTCAGACATACTGAGACCTGGGAAAGACCTTAGTTTAAAAAGTTCAAGGTCTCCTACTGCATCAGTGGCCATCTCCAGTTGACCAGATCTATATCCTGCCACTGGACCCGGATGGCTCCATAGGAGAAATTGAGGCTGGTGGCATTGCACAGCCCTGCCTCACTTACATGCAATTCACTCACAAGTTGTGATATTACCCTCCAATGTCATGGTCCTCTTTGAGAACAAAGAATAAACAACAATTCCAGATATTAAAGTTCTCCTTGGAGATCCATCCTAATGGACCTATGACTCTATCTGGTTGGTGAAAGGGAGAGAGCAAAGTGTTACAGGAACGATCACCATCTTCTGAGTGAGAATTATGAAAAGACCCCATTTTAATAGATGTAGAAGAAACTTTAAGAATCTCATCATCCAACTCTTCACCTTTCTAAATGAGCAGACTGAGTTCCAGAAAGGAAAGGCATTTTGCTAAAGGCATATGTCTGCTGGGCAGCATAGACAGATTTTGAAGTCAAGTCTTTTTATATTGCTTTCAGCACTATACCAAGCAGCTGTCCTGGAAATTAACCTTCAGTATCCCCAACAAGGTGAAGACATGGTTGGTGAAAGGAAACTAGGTTTAAAATATAGCATTAAGATCTTGGATCCTGAATGTGGACTAAACCTTAGAGATTATCTGGTCCAGTATCGACATTTCACAGATTAGTTTGAGATTTGAGGAAATGACTTGCCCAAGGTCATACAAGAGCGCCTGGTGAGAAAACTTCCTCTAGCAATCAATCAGTCATTCAATCCATCAACAAGAATTCATTTAGCACCTGATATGTGCCTGCAACTCAAAATGAAGCACTGTTTTCTCTTAAGGGTTTACATTCCAATGAGGAGACAACATGTGTATCTATAAGGATATGCATTATATAGAAGTGAGCACAATCTAGGTTTGGGGAGGAGGATACCAGCAACAGTATCCACTAGGGGGAATCAGGAAGGGCTTCATCTGAGAGAAGAGGCTTGAGCTCAGTCTTTTTTTTTTTCTTTCTAATGTATTTTATTTATTTCATTAAATATTTCCCAACTACATGTACAATTTTAACATTGATTTCTTTTTCTTAATTGAGTTCCAAATTCTTTCCCTACCTCCCTCCCATCCCTCCCCTATCCTTTAAGAAGATAAGCAATAAGGCAAACTTCAGAAAAACCTGGAAAGACTTGTATGGTCTGATGCTGAGTGAAGTGAGCAGAACCGGGAGAATGTTGTACACGATAACAGCCATGTTGTGCTATGACTAATATTGATAGACTTAACCCTTCTCAGTAATGCAAAAATCTAAAACATCTCCAAAGGCCTCATGATGGAAAATACTATCCACATCCAAAGAAAGAACTATGGAGTTTGAATGCAAATCAAAGCATACTCTTTGCTATTTTTTTTTCTTCTGTTGTGTTTTGTTTCCTTTCTCTGGTGTTTTCTTCTATTGATTCTAATTCTTACAACATCACTAATGTGAAAATATGTTTAATAGGAATGTATATGTATAGCCTATATCAGATTGTGCACCATCTTGGGGAGGGAGGTGGGGATGGAGGGGGAGAAAAATTTAAAACTCAAAAGCTTATGGAAGTGATTGTTGATAAATCAATATAAATTAATAAAAATAAAATAAAAAGAAGGTAAGTAATATATTTATTATACATGTGAAGTCATGCAAAAATATTTCCATATTAGCCACGTTGCCAAAGAAAATACACATGCAAAAAAGACAAATAAAAAAACCTTTGAAAAAAAAGTCTGCTTCAATCTACATTCAGAGCCCATCAGTTCTCTCTCTGGAGGTGGAGAGCATTTTTCATCATAGGTCCTTCGGAATTATCTTGGATCACTGGCTTGAAGAGAGTAGCTAAGTCTTCCACAGGTGATCCGTGCTGTTATTTCACATAAGGTTCCCCTGGTTCTGTTGAGCTCAGTCTTGAAGGAAATTAGGGTTTTTGAGAGGCAGAGGTGAAGAAAGTGTACATATTACAGGAGGGGGTGGGAGGAAAGCACCAATGTGCAGGCAGAGAGGTCTGTACCCACTCTGCATCTATGAGGACATTCAACTAGCATGTGTGAGAGGCAGGAATGCAGGACTTGAACCCAGGGGTGTGTGTGTGGGGGTGTGCAGGTTTAGGGGGGGTGTGAGAGAGAAGGAGACAAAAACAGAGACAGACAGACAGAGAGAGACTGAAACAGAACAGAGACAGACAGAGAGATAGACAGAGACAAAGAGACAAAAAGAGAAGGATAGAGAGAGACAGAGATGGACAGAGATAGAGACAGAGAGACACAGAGAAAAACACAGAGTGGTCCAGACAGAGATAGAAAGAGTTACAGAAACAGAGAAACAGAGAGACAGAGACACAGACTGAGAGAGATGGAGGAACAGAGATAGAAAAGAGAGAGAGACAGAGGACAGTGGGAGAGGAAAAGGGAAAAAAGGAAAAGGTAGAGGGAGAAGAGAGAGAGGAGGGATGGGAGAGAGAGAAAGGGAGTAATAGACTCATGAAATGGACCCAACATCACCAGAAGGGAAGATTAGTAGCTGCAGTAGAAGGATTAGCAAAGAAAAAGGCCACCTCTTTCCTCAAACAGAACACACTGGAGCATAGACTAGGGAACGTGTCCTCCAGCTCCCCCAGAAGCCACAGCTTATTTAGGCCTGCTTTAGCATTACAAACACATGACCTTGTTTTCCTGCTCCATTTCTGTATGGGAAGGTGCTGAAGTCAGTTACTGTCACACAACTACAACCACCTCCTACATTCCTTCCCTGATCCTTCCAGTCCCTCCCCATCACACTATTTCTTTTGGATGCTTCTTTGGGTACATCCTGTCTGCCCCTGCAGGGTGTAAGCTTCCTGATGGCCTGGCTTTTGTCTCAGCCTCTTCAGTGCCTAACAGTGCCCTGGCACACAGCAGACACGATAAACTTTTGTGGATTAATTAATTAATGATTAAACGTTGCTCTCCTTCAAGCTTGGCACAAGTAAAGTGTAGCAGGCCCTTTCACAGACACCAAGGATCATCCAGTGTGCCTCATGCCTTCCAAGAATGTTTTTGAAAAGGATGATGGTTCCTGGTTTGTTCACCATAATCTACTTGGCTGATTCTTGTCATTGCTCTGCTTTACACAAAGAATGATGGCTTGCTTCTGCAGAGAGAATTATGATGCCTCAACTCTTTTTTTTTCTTTTTCTATCACATTTATTTCTTCTTTTTTACCGACTGCAAATGTTGCGCTCAATCTTTTACGTGCACACACACACACACACACACACACACACACACACACAGCCTGAGTAGGGTTCAGAGAATGCCTCTTGGAATGCTGGTTTCTTCCATGTGTTTGCTGATCCCCTATTTGTCAGAATTGCAGGTTTCTTTTGAATCTTTCTATAACCAAAACTTCAACCAGTGGCATAAAAAGGACCAGGAAGACACTGATTTTACAAAGAACAGATCATAAAAAGAAATGTCTCCAAACAGAAGCTCTTGAAACTCTAGAAATGTTATAGTCGATAAGTAACTCAATCTTATATATGAATCACATATGGCATTAGGAACTGTGTTGCCTGGAACCCTTGAATTTGGAATTTAAAAAAGTATTTGAACCAGGATCAATTAATTGAATTGCCCTGCTCCTCCCATCCCTCAGGAATAATGTGTCTGCTGACAAAAATAAGCATATTTCTTTAAAAAAAATGTATCACCAGATAATATCACTGGCCATGCCTCCTTTACAGAAATCTAATATGATCAAAGAATCAAAGACATTCCAGGAACCAAGAGTGGCAGAATTAGCACTCAGTTTAAATGTAAATTATACCAGATATTGACTTAACGTTAGATATGATATGATATGTATGATATACGAAAAATTATTGAATAAGGGCAGCTAGATGGTGCAGTGGATAGAGTGCCAAGCCTGGAGGCAAGAAGATCTGAGTTCGAATCTGGCCTCAGACATTTACTAGCTGTGTGACTTTGGGTAAGTGACTTAACCCTCTTTGCCTCAGTTTCCTCATCTGTAAAGTGAGCTGGAGAAGGAAATGGCAAACCATTCCACTATCTTTGCCAAGAAAACCAGAAATGGGGTCATTGAAGAGTTGGACACCACTGAAAAATGACTGAATAATAAAAACAAAACAACATATTGTTGAATGCAAATAATGTTGAGCACTCCTATAAATGGGATTCTTCATCACAAGGCACAGAACTTCAGAGATGAAAGACACCTCAGTGGCCACCTATCCCAATTCATGCCTGAAAAATAATTTCTTCTAAATAAGATGTTTTTAGCATCTTTTGTCACAGAATCCTTTAACAGTTGGGTGAAGCCTATGACCCCTTCTCAGAATAGTGTTTTAAAATGCATAAAATAGAACACACAGGATCACAAAGGAAATTTCCTTATTCCAAAAGCCTACACCTTTTCTAATGTCAACTGTGACTTCATTAGCTTTCGTGGCTGCTGGATCACACTTTTTATTCATAGTGAGCTTGCAACCTCTTAAGACCTTCAGATCTTTTTCTTTTTTTCTTTTTTTCTTTTGTTCAGATATACTACTATCTAACTTTGTCTTCCTTGAGGGAGTATGATACAGTAAAAAAGTTCAAAATTTGGAGTCATGGAACCTAACTTTGGGCCACTTACCTGACCTATCCCTCCACCCATAACTCTTAAAAAAACTTGATATGCACCCAGATAATCTTAATGGAATGTTGCTCTATTTCATTTTAACTTCCGAGTAGTATCAGAGCAAAAAGAAAGTGTTAAAGGATTTTCCTGAATTAATTATGTTTTTATTATAGGGATAATCATTAAAGCATTTTTAAGCACCTGAGTAGAGATACAAAATCATAGGCCCTAGAGCTAGAAGGAATCTTAGAGGAGGCAGTGAAGGATAGTGGAGAAAGTAGTATTTCTAGGATCAGGAAAACCTAACTGTATGTGTATGTGTGTGTGTGTGTGTTGTGTATGCATATATTTACATATACATGTATACATGTGTGTATGTGTTTGCAAGCTGTGTGAACCTGAGCAAGTCCTTTAACATCTCTGTGACTCAGTTTATTCATTAGTAGATTGTGAAGGTTTAGCACCATGACCTCAAAATCCTCTTCTGGCTCTAACTTTATGGTCTTATGAGGTCATTTCATCTAAATCTTTCATTTTTCTAATAGCTAGTTGGTAGCATAAGTAGCATTTTTATATTGCTTTCCAATTGGCAAAACACCTTACCTATGTCGTCTTGTTTGATGCTCACGTCGTCCCAAAAGGTAGGCGGCATTATTATCCCCATTTTAAGGATTCAGGAACTGAGGTCGAGAGAAGTCATATGATTTGCCCAAGGTTACACAGCTAGTAAGCATCTGAGGCAGAACTCACAGTCAGATATTCCTTAAAGTTGAACACTGTCTACTCTGTCATCCGACTGTCTTTCCAGATAAGGAAACTGAGATATACAAAGTGACTGGCCCAGTAAGTGAAAGAAGGTGTTTGAACTCAGGTCCTCTGTCTCAAGAACCAGTGCTCTTTCCATTGAGCTGCACTGTGTCTGTCTTCCTTCACAGAAAACAATGAAGGGAGAAAGAGGGGAAAATAGCTTTTAGATTGTTGATTGAGAAGAAGATGTAACTTTAAAGCCATGCTTGGGTCTAATGTTACTATTTTGTTCTTTGGAATCCTCCTCTTATTAACATTGTCCCCAGAAATCCCATTGCTTTGCTCAGCTAATAGGAAACAGGAGATTAAAGGATCGAGGATGCTGTCCACTAATAGGAAGTCAAGTATTTGCACTTTTATCAGCGGGGTGCAAGTGCTCCCAACCCAGACTGAAACTGCCTGTGCCAGTAGATGGTCTTCAATTAACCAATCAATCAGGCAACAAGCATTTGTTAAGCATGTATTACATGCCAGACACTGTGCTAAGTACTTGGGATACAGAGAAAGTTGTCATTTACAGGGCTGAGTGGATTTGAAAATTTTACAAAGCAGAAAGAAACTAGTGAATGAGTTCCCCCACTGAGAAGAAAAGCAAGGTAGATGGTGACTCATGGTTTCCTGGATGTATCCTGACTCTCTGCTTCTTCCTAGTTTTGTCTTTTACAATTATTTTGTGCAACAGTTCCTTTGCTCTATGTACCAGATTTCAATATGACTCGTCTAGTCACCGTTTTTTGTTTGTTCTTTTTTTCCTAGTCATTATTGTTAAATTGATGATTGATGGCAGATTTAGGAGGCAGCTTGGCATATTGGGAAGTGGTGGCAGTGGACAGCTGGGTTTCAATCTTGTTTTGCATACACATTGGAAATAACCACAATTGAATTCCTGGATCTATCACTCACTGAATACACGAACTAAATAAATACAGCCCTGGGTTTGTTTCCAAGTGTAAAATGGACATTCTAATAATCATATCCAAAGGACAAAACTCACAAGAATTTTTTTTTAAGATGGATCACATGAAAGAATGTAGGTGCTTTGAAAACTTCAGATCATTATAATTTGTTGTTGATCAGTTGCTTCAGTTACGTCTGACTCTTTTTGACCCCATTTGGGGTTTTCTTGGCAAACATACTGCAGCGGTTTGCCATTTCCTGCTCCAGGTCTTTCCACAGATGACGAAACTGAGGCAAACAGAGTTAAGTGATTTGCCCAAGATCACACACCGAGTAAGTATCTGATTTGAACTCTGGTCTTCCTGGCCTGGCACTATATCTACTGCACCACGTAGCTGCCCTTACTTTATGATTTAGAGTGACATTATCGGAAGATTTCCAAATAAAGGAAACTAAGAGATTCTCATTGGGGGAGAATCTGTCTGTTAATGCTTACTGTTATGAGTTGTGGTTATATACTGCTTGAGGTGACACAAGTTGGGTCCATACTCTTCAAACATATAAAAGTTGCACTGTGACTATTCGGTAAGATACCCATATTATCCTATTTGAACCTTGTACTGCCAGTAGGAGCACAATAGCATGTGTTCATAGCATCATAGGTCTAGAGTTGGAAGGGACCTCTGATGTCCTCTTATTTATACTTTGCATGTTACAGATGAAGAAACTGAGGTCCAGATATGTTAAGTGACTTAACAAAGGCCATATTGGCAATAAGGGCCAAAGGCAGGATTTACACTCAGGTTCTTTCAATCTTTCCAGTGTGAATTTGATCATCTGAATCTGGTAGCTGTATAGTTATACAGGGGGAGAGGTGCTGTCCCCAGTGACAAAGCTGAAATGATTTATTTGTTTCTTCCGGTCTCTTCATCTTGTAACCTGATTGACTTATTTTAGGAACTGAAGGAAAGATGAGACAAAGCAAGTGTTTATATAGATGCTACTTAATCAGTGGCTTCCAGAACTGCCCAAGATGAGGGCTTGGCTTGTACCAGAATGGCTCACCTTCCCAGCAGCTCTGTCTATTGAGACAAAAGCTCTCCCTATGGCTTACACGATTTGCAAAGTGATTTCGGATTTTACATAGATTAGGACAATTAAGATAATCGCAGCATAGCCACAAGAAACACTGGGGATATATTAACACTTTTCATATCCTTTGGATTTAGACATATCACATGAATCTATCTTCTACCTCCTGCCATCTGAGACAAGTAACTATGATGAATTCAAATTTAGACAACTTTTTCATTTTTCAAAAGACATAAAAAGGAGAAATGGTGGCCATAATGATCCTTTCTTATTTTGATTATATAAATAATTCTGAGCCGTTTAGTGACAAGCACAGCTGTGGGTATTAAATTTATATTAGAAAGAAATTTAATATTAGTCCTTAAGAAGCTCTGAGTTCTGATTTAGTGTGATCTTTATTTCTGGATTATATTCAAATTAGGGTCCGATGTACACAGATGATATTTTACAACATGAAACCCAAATGACACGAAGTGTTATAATATGTACATATATGTATATGTTATAACACATATAATATATACATGTGTATGTCATATTCTTTTATATTATATATGTGTACATTGTATGTGCTTATGTATTCGTGCATGTGTTTATTTAAATACACATACACACATACAATTTATATATACACATGCAATGTATGTATGTGTATATATACATACACACACAACCTAGATATATAGATAGATAGATAGATAGAGTGTGTATATGGGTATCAAAGTGAATTCTCACCTTCTGCTTGGTTATTGGCCCTTAGAATGGTCACCTTGCTCTCCGTGGTCACCTTTACAAGATAACAGACCTACAGATGGAAAGAACTTCAAATGACATCTAGTCTAACCTTTTCATTTTATAGGTAAGAAAACTGAGACCCAGAGAAGTTGGGAAACTTGGTCAAAGTCATGCAGATAATAAGTAGCTGAGCTGGCACTCAAATCCTATTCCCATGACTCCAAGAAAAATGAGAAATTCAAATGCATTTCCCATTGTATTACACTGTCTTTCTTGCTGTGAAAACAATGGACAGCTTTCAAACACCATGCCCAAGCTTATGAAACCAGGACATTGGCAGCTCAGCTGGTGGACAAACCAAATAGGGTATCTCTCTGGAATTTTAGTGGGATACTGGCAGAAAAAGCAGCCACCTAGGTCAGGGGTGGGGAATCTGCAGCCTTAAGGCCACATGTGGCCTTTTAGGTCCTTAAGTGCAGCCTTTTGACTAAATCCAAATTTCACAGAACATTATTCTGTTTTTGACTGATTATTTTGACATTGACTGTTTTTGACTTGTTGTTTCATAAAATTTGGATTCAGTCAAAAGGCCACATTTAAGGATCTAGAAGGCCACATGTGTCCTTAAGGTGGCAAATTTAACTTTATAGGATAGGCAAAAATTTTCCATTCTACTCGCCTTCCTTAATTTTTCCCCTACACATTGGCCCTACAATAGGTACATTTCGTTAATAGTAAAAGTACACTTTTGTGGAACAAGAAACCCTTTCAAATTCCCTGTATGACATGGGCAGGGGAGAGAGAGACGAGGGTGTGAATTCCTCCCAAGTTCATGCAACTATTTTTTCAAACTCTGGAGGTCTCAGAATGATTTGAAGCTATGATAGCAGCTGATATTTACTGAGTATTTCAGGGTCTTCAAAACACTGAATACATTATCTCATTTTACCCTCCCAACAAGCCTGTTCAATAGTTGCTACATGTATTATCCTTCCCATTTTACAGATGAAGAAATTGCAACTCAGAGAGACAGAAATAATTTCCCCATAGTCACAGAAAGTAAGTATCGCAGGCAGGATTAAAATCCAATTCTCTCTTGACTCCAAGTCCAGAATTCTTTCCATTACACTACACTACTTCTCATTCCCTTTATAATAATGCAAGAGTTGGCTCCTACTTTCAAAAGATGATTTTAAAAAAGTAGCTTATATGTCTCCCATATTAAGTCAGGGAGATAAGAAGTCTCTGCCTGGATGAAATCACATAAGCATCCATTGAACCATAATGAAAAGTATGTTTGATTAATTAGCTTTTGCAGCAAAGCCCAAAACATAATCTGGTTTGCAGTTTCCTAATGTAATGGAAAATTCTCCACTGCTTTAGTCAGAAACTGCGTACAAAACACTTGAGTGACTTGGATAATAATCAGAACAAAATCTCAAGAGGTGGACAGAGAGCATGCAAAGTGAATCAGTATTTGAATTTTAAAATGTACATTATCTTGGGATCACAAGAAAGTGTGTTAGCAAAGATGCCCCAAGTCTCATAGTTGGCAGAAACTATTGAAGTCGGGAATTCCTTTGAATTAACATTTGAGGAAGAAGGTACTTTCCATGAAACTTTTGTTCAGCTTCAAAGAATCACAGTTTGGTCCCTTTGGTGCCATCTTGGTGCCTACATCCCTGCACCCACATAAAGAACTTGGGCATTGAGATGTAATAATCCCAACAGCAAAAGCTTTAGAAGCATACATTTAAAGCTAGAAAGGATCTCTGGGTTCAGTGAATCTAACCCCTTCAATTTACAGATTAAGGAAGTAGAAACCCAGAAACATTAAATAAATTACCCTGGTTTTCATGAGGGAAAGAATGAGAAGGGAGAGGAAGGGAAGGCAAGGCAAAGCAAGAAAAGGCAATGGAAGGGAAAAGAAAGCAAGGGAAGGGCAGAAGAATAGGCATTTATGTAGTATCCACCATGTGCTAAGCAGTTTTACAAATATTGACTAATTTGATCTTCCGAGGGTAAGTAGCACAGACGAGATCATAAAATCATAGACCCAGAGCTGGAAGGGAATTAAGGAGCCATCTATACCAACTCCTACATTTCACAGATGAGGAAATCAACGTACCAGGAGGGGAAGTGAGTTGCCCAAAATTTTGCCACCATTCAGCTGTCATCTCCTTGAAGACAGGGCTAGGCTATTTTTTTCATCTCTGTATCAATTTAATATTTTGCATCAAGAGCTAGAAGGAACTCCAGAAACTCATTTAATTCTTAAGGAACCCATATCCCAGAGAACTTGAATGACTCACCAAAGGTTTACAGATAGGGAAACTGAGCCCCTAAGATGTTAAGTAACCTGCCCCAGGTCACCTAGGTAGTAGGAAGCAGAGGGCAATCCTAACCTCTTTAAGGAAGTCACTCTTCCCATGAGCACACTTGAATGATTACCAACAGTACTGCTAGTGTGATGGTAGTGAAGTCACTTAAGGACTAGGTTGTGGAATGCATGAATAAAGAAAAATCAACTGGGAACAATTGTTCCAACTCATCTTCAAAGTAATAGATATTTAGGTAGTATCTTAGCCTGTTACTTGGTTAATGCAACTGAAAATATTAATGAGAGAAAGTAAATACACTGTCTGAAACATTTCTGTAGATGTTCCAGGAAAGAGATCCCAGCAAAGAGAAAGAAAGAAGAGGGGGCATTTGTGTTTTTATTAACACTTAAAGTCCCAACATTGCCCTAGTATCAAACATTACACCAAATGGAAGGTGTTAAAGTGACTTAATCAGAGTGTCATGGTCAGTAGGTATCAGAAGTTGGACTTAAACCACATAGCAGGAGCTATACAAACGCTAGCTATTATTATTGTTATGGTTACTATTATTTTAACATGACACCCTAAGGCTGTCAAAGCTCTTTACATATTGCCTTAACTGAGCCTCAGAACAAAACCATCAGGTGGATGCTACAGGTAATGCTATTTCGATTTCATAGATGAGAAAACTAAGGCTCACAGAGGTTAAATTACCTACCTGGTACATAGGAGACACTTATTAAAAGTTTGTTGATTGATGACAAACCTGATTGATGATGATGATGATGATGAAAGCTTATATTTATATAGCACTTTAAGGCATGAAAGCAGACATCTAGGTGGTACAGTAGGTATTGTGCTGAGCATGGAGTCAGGAATTGTAATCTTCTTGAACTCATATCTGGCTTCAGACATTTACTAGCTGTGTGGTACTGGGCAAATCACTGTTTGCCTCAGTTTCCTAACCCATAAAATGAGCTGGAGATGGAAATGGCAAGCCACTCCATTATCTTTGCCAAGAAGATCCCAACTGGGGTCATGAAGAGTCAGAAACAATTGAAAAATGACTGGAAAAAAATAAGGGATGAAAAGTGCTTTATATATACTATGTAAATTTAAGCACAGTGCCTGGAGCTTAGCAGGTACTTAATAAACATAAATATAATTGATATCATTTGACATTATCCTCCAAACAATCCTATAAGGTTGATAATATTATCTTCATTTTACAGAAGAAGAAATTGAGTGTGACAAATGTTGAGTGACTTGACCAGCATAACACAATTAATATGAGGCAGAATTTAAATCCAAATCTTACTGACTCCAAATCTATCATTTTATCTACTATGCTAAATTTTCCACTCTAGACTTGAGCCCAATCATTGTCTGATTTCACTAAAAACAGCTTTAATTTTCAATATTAACATTAATATTTATTGGTCCTTGTGAAGTTTACATGTGTGAGGATCCCATGATGGCCAACAAGAGAAACCAGTGACAAAGAGCTCATCTGGAGTTTCACAGAAAACAATCCAATATTGAGCAAAGGGCAAATTATTATCAAATAACCTCCTGAATTGATATGGTTACATTTCTACAACAGTGCCCAGTGAACAATTTCTGAATATCTGAACCATGCAATGCACAGCTTTCTCATGATGGAAATTATCCATTCAGTGGGAAGAACGAATACATCTTACTTTACAGTGGTCAGCAAAATGCACTTTGACTGAAGGAAACCGACAAAAAAAGTAATGTAACTATAAAAAAAGCTGATTCCATGTTTATTTCTCTATACAGTTTATGAATTTTTCCATTATGCTGTACCAGAGACATCAACCTCTATAATCATAATAAATTATGAAAGTATGTTTCATGAAAGACACTGCCTTCCTGGAGCAGTAAAAGTCTGAGAATCTGAGATCACAGTCAACATAGCCATATCCAGCTAGGTTGAACTGCTTTGCCCTTGTGGCATCTCCAAGAAATAAAGCAGATGGAAAAGAGAATGGGCATTATATTTTAAAATAAAATTTTGATATGTGATAACTAGATAATTCTGGTCAAAACACTGGCACACTTAAACAAATTTTGTGGTGGTGGGGTTTTCTTTCTTAGAGGGAGCGAAGTAATACATTGGATAGAGCACTGGATCTGGAATCAGGAGGACTTGAATTCAAATCTAGCCTCAGATACATATTAACTGTGTGACTTTGGGGAAGTCACTTAATGACTGTTTGTCAAAGTTTCCTTAATTGTAAAATGGGCATAATAACAGCACCTACCTCCCAGGGTTGTCATGAGGATCAAATGAAATAATATTTGTAAAGCAGTTAGCACAGTGTCCAGCACTACGTAAATGCTAATTGTCATCATCATCATCATCATCCTGAAGGCATTCTTCCAGCAAAATCCACTGATAATTTAATTCCTCGGAGAGCTATTATATTCTGCAGAACATTCCATAGCATAGATCCGGCTAAATACTGAAGGCTTTTTTCTGATGTTTTATGCAAATATAAATTATATTACTGAAACTTCTTTCATCTATGCACACATGGATACATATGCACATATATGTGCTTATATGCACAGATATATAGATATGTGTATATATATGTATACACGTATGTATCTGTGTGTGTATACACACACACACACACACACACACACATAAATGATTTGGACTGGCCCCATGATTTCATTGGTATAGAGATGTTCCAGTTCAGCAACTCCCTCTAGCAACTGATGGAAACCATCATTTTCTTTAAAACTTATAGCCTCAGATAGTTGGCTGGACTAGAGAGAGGTGAAGTCATCAATTCCTCCACAACATTCATGACGTACCAATTCTGTTCTAGGCATTGGACACAAATACGAAAGTAAGAGTCCCTTCTCTCAAGCAGCTTATGTTTGGGGGAGGAATATATCATTCACAAATATAGGTATACAGAAAATAGAGAAAAGATGATTAGGATGTGGGGAAGCATTAAAGGCTTGAGAGATTAGAAAAAGGGTCATTAAGAAAGTGGTGTCTCAAAGGAAAGCAGGGATTTTACAAAGCAGAGGTGAGGAGGGAGAATTTCACTGCCATAATGAATATCCAAGGCAAATATATGGAGGTGGGAAATAGAGTACTATGAATAGGAAGTATTTCAAAGACTAGTTCAATGAGATTTGTTTTGGTTGAGTCATTTCAGTCATATCTGACTCTTCATAACTCCTCTGTAGGGTTTTCTTGGCAAAGATACTGAAGTGGTTTATCATTTCCTTCCCCAGCTCATTCTACAGATGAGGAACTGAGGTAAACAGGGTTAAGTGACTTAGCCACGGTCACATAGCTAGTGTCTGAGACTGGATTTAAATTTTTAAAGATAAGTCCTGATTCCAGTCTCAGTGTTCTATCCACTGCACTACCTAGCTGCCCTATTGATTATATTGTAGAATGTATAAAAGGGAGCAGTGAATAATAAAAGCTGGAAAAGTGGGTCAGGGCCAGGTTGTGAAGGGCTTGAGATGAGAAGTAGAGGAGTTGATATTTGCTCTTCTAGGTAACAGGAAGCTATTAAAATGCAAATGACTTTCCCAAGGTCATACCTATAGTATGTGTCCCAGATAGGACTTTAACACAGTTCTTTCTGACTCTGAGGCCAGCTCACTACTCTCACTTCTTATGATTAGGCATTTAGAAAAGAAACTTCACTAAATTGTCACTGGAATATGTACTGAAATCTACTAATGTGAAAGCAGAACTACATAGCAAGTAAATTTTCAAGAGATAAGTTATAGAAGGAAATGGTCCTTTATTTCATCTCTAAAATATAAATAGTTTGCAATCCATTATCATACTCCTAGGAGAAAAAATAATGTCACTAGTACAAATGTTGATGCCACGGTCATTCTGCACAGGATAGTTACCATTTGGGTCCCTTGTGGAAAGGGTGGGGGACATAAAAGAAAGATTGGTGGTGGAAGCCAATGGATATTCAAATAAAGAATGGATTTACCACCAAACTAATGGGGTAGAGACAGTATAGTATAGTGGATAGAGAACTGGGCTTCGATTAAAGGATTAAATCATGTGTTTCATGTGTTTTATTATTTATGTGGTCTTAAACAATTAACTTAATCTCACTGTGACTGAATGTTTCCCACCTGTAAATGAAGATAATGTAATCAGAATCTCCTAACTCAAAGGCTTGTTGTGAGGATTAAATGAGTTAATGTACATTAAGGTGTTTCCTAATTGTAAAGTTTTAGCAATATCAGTTATTCCTACCAATCATGTAGATTGCGACCCAGCCATGGCTGCCCACCCTGCAGGACTCTTTTCCATGTCTTTCTGTAATTGCACCATAGGGGTTCACCCAATGTGCTAGTTAAAAGCCTCAGTCAAGTTCTCCTGAAATCTCAAGGGGAACAATAGAGCACATGTACTCTCCATTGGTGACCCCAAGCTCTCGTGATATGAACAGCCTATCTTCTGTCTTCACAATAATTATTTGTTGAATCCTTTACATATTTTCTGCACAATTTGATAATATGTTACAGCTTGCTTATGTCTACCATCTTCCTCTCCACTGACTTCTAAGTGATTCTCAACTTCAACAGTTTTGGAGAATGTAATGTTACATTACGTACCAGCACACATCACTTGAAATATTAAAAAAAAATGATGCCATATGAGTGATTGTCCAGGGTAACTTATTGATCTTGTGCTTCTTTGTGACCGTATGTATGATTGTGTGATTAGACATATGTATATGTGTACAAACATATACATATATATGTGTGTATACATACGGGGTGTCCCCAAAGTTTTAATACAGTTTGAAAGTTAAGGTTTAAAATTGCACTAAGACTTTTGGGACACTCTGTATGTATATAACTATTTCCAGTAGAGTCATATATAACTTCATTACACATTATTCAAATATTATTTTCATATGTACAGTCATGTGCATATGTGTATATGTAATATGTACATATACATATGCATAAACTATGTATCTTGGACAGGCATTGCAATGGACAATCATTTGTGCCAAGAGTTAAGATGGAAAAGTATAGTGGACTAGATAGATAGGTTTTCCTTGGGAAAACTACAAAGTTGTCTTTTTTTTTTTAATGAATCCAAACTTTTTCTGGAAATGAAGGTTCAATCAATTATATCCTGTGAAAAATATATTATCTTCACTCAGTAGAAGACCCAGGACAAACAAACCACTGGTTTTGGAAACAAACTTCATCTGACCAGACTTTTCACACTATTCCAACTTAATTTAGTGTTAATTTAACTTAATTTTTTTCTTGAGAACGAGTTGCACATTTTACATCACTATCAGTCTGAGACAGGCTTCAATGTTCTCTCTTTCCTTTTCATAATTTCTACCCTACATGAACATCATTTGTTATTCATGCCGCTTTATAGTTTTCTACCTAATCTCCAAAGACCTGAATATCCATGAATTGATCCGTAACACAACAAAGTATTCCACTCCAGACCAACATTATACCCTTCCAATTAAATTCCAAAAGCATTGGTTAAGACCCTGCTAAGTGCAGAAATGCCACCTGTCAATCAGCCGCTAGAAACATCTCTAATATAAGTCTGGTATTGCCGGCAGTTTAATGCATGTTGAATGCCCAATCAGATACTCAATAGAGATTATAAGTAGATTATAAGGACAAGTTAACACTATCATATCTATTAAACTGAGGCAGAAGAAACCAAAACAGTATTGAATAGCACTAGAGGCAAAATGATAATAAAGCCTGTTATAGGACAAAATTGTTTGATAGGAGGATATGAACCTGATTTCTAAGTAGAAGGGGAACCAAGCCTATGGAACAGGAGTACTGGATTTGGAGTTAAGGGACCTAGGGTTGAATCTAGGCTTTGTATGCCACGCAAGTCATCAAACATCTTGGGGCTGGAATTTTCTGGTAGGTAAAAGGAAGAGGTTGGACAAGATGGTCTGTAACTCTTGTGACTTATTTTGAATTCTGAAAATAAATTAAGATGTAAACATTGTGAATTATCTCTTCAGGATAATATTTTAAGTGAATGAAAGTACCCTTTGACCCAGAAATCCTATGATTAGTCATGTACCCCAAAGAAGTAAAAGACAGAAATAAAGGTCAAAAAAATGAAATAAAACAATCTCTCCTCCCTTCCCCTACCTCCCATCTCTCCATCCATCCATCCATCCATCCATCCAGGAAACTCTATCAGTTTTTTGTGTAGTAGCAAAACACAGGGGACATAGCTGCTCATCTATTAGGGAACAGCTAAACAAATTGTTGTACATGAATGTAATGGAACATTATTGTGCCATGAAAAACTAAGAAACTATTCTATGAAGAATATGGAGAGGCATAGAGAGACTTGCATGAAACATGAACTGAACCAGGAAAATAATATACATAATGACTACAGTAATGTAAATGGAAAGAACAACTACCATAAAGCAATATATAAACTGAATGCTATGATCCCTAAGGAGTTAAAATGAAAATTAACCTCCCTCTTGTTTTCGTAGAGGTATAAGACTAAGGGTGTGGAATACTGCATGTGATGTTAGACTTGGCTAATGTGTTGTTTTGGTTTTTTCCTCAACCACCAATTTTTCCCTTCAGTTTTTATTATAAATGATGGCTCTCTGTGTTAGAGAGAAGGAAATTACTTTTTTTAGGCAATTGGGATTAAGTGACTTGCCCAGGGTCACACAGCTTGTAAGTGTCAAGTGTTTGGTCTGAGGCTGGAATTGAACTCAGGTCCTCCTGACTTCAGGGCCAGTGCTCTATCCATTGTGCCACATAGCTGCCCCAGGGAATTGCTTTTTGAAAAATGATGTTATAACACAAATTGTCAATTTTTAATGTATATGTGTATTAACATGAATATATTCACTGATTATAACTATATGTATGCATGCATGTGTGTGTATGTGTATTGGTGATGACAGAAACAGAAGAAATTAAGAAGAGTTGGCAAGAATACACAAAAGAACTATACGAGAAAGATATTAACATCACTAATAATGACGATGGTGTGGTTACTGATGTAGAGCCAGATATCCGGGAGAGTGAAGCTAAATGGGCCTTAGGAAGCACTGCTAACAATAAGGCTAGTGGAGGTGATGGAATTCCAGATGAGTTATTTAAAATACTAAAAGATGATGCTATTAAAGTACTACACTCAATACGCTAGCAGATTTAGAAAACACAACAGTGGCCATTGGATTACAAAAGACCAATTTACATCCCAGTCCTAAAGAAGGGCAATGCCAAAGAATGTTCAAATTACTGAATAATCATGTTCATTTCACACACTCTCTCCCCCAAACCCCTCCAAATACCTGTACAAAAAGGCTCTAAACAAATTCTAAATCAGCAGAACCCACAAAAAGACAGAGTGAAACAAATTTCCAGCCCAAGACAACCTGGATGGTTGAACAGAAAGGTATATCACACCAGGCGGGGAGAGGAACATGGACACGCAGGCTGCAGTGAACCTGGAGCAGACCTCGGAGGACTGAATCACGTGCAACGGTGGCAATTTCCAGACTTCTCAATCCATGAACGCCAAAGACAGTTAGGAGGTCAGTAAGAAAAGTCTGTGTCTGGGGTGAGAGAGAAGCACAGGGTCCCAGCTCCAGTCCCTGAGGGTGGCCCTGAGGCGGCAACTGCCTCTGGAGCTCACGGCCCACAGACTGAGGGGGAATCGAGTGGCTGATCAGAGAGGGATTGCAGGGATCTCTCTGCTGGTGCAGGATTCTCTTGCTTTGTCCATGCTTGGATCTGGGTCACAGTTCTGGGTGGTGGCCCTGGGGCAAGGAGGAGAGCTGGCGTGGTGGAGCTTGTCGTGGCTGTGGAGAAAGAATTCTCCTCACAGTTCCAAGACAGAAAAGAGTGCTTGTGGTCACTCATAGACCAGAGCACAGGCCAGGAAAGGAGTAAATACCTCGCCCTTGATCATAGCACATTGGAAGAATTGAAAATTTACAGGTCCCTGGAAGTAACTCTGAAAACAGCTGCACAAAACCCTCAAAGCTTGGGACAGTACATTCTCCACACTGGAAATAGACTCCTGCCTTAACAAAGAGTTTATAATTTAAGTAATTGGCTGGGATCATGAAGAAACTGCACCAAAAAGTCAGAACATAGAATCTTACTTTGGTGACAAAGAAGATCAAACATACAACCAGAAGAAGACAACAAAGTCAAAGCTCCTACACCCAAAGCCTCCAAGAAAAATATGAATTGGTCCCAGGCCACAGAAGAGCTCAAAAAGGATTTTGAGAAGCAAATAAGAGAAGTAGAGGAAAAACTGAGAGTGATGCAAGAAAATCATGAAAAACAAGTCAGCAGCTTGCTAAAGGAGACCCAAAAAATACTGAAGAAATTAACGCCTTAAAAAATAGCCTAATCCAAATGGCAAAAGAGGTCCAAAAAGCCAATGAGGAGAAGAATGCCTTAAAAAGCAAAATTGGCCAAATGGAAAAGGAAGTCCGAAAGATTACTGAAGAAAACACTACCTTAAAAATTAGAATAGAGCAATTGTAAGCTAGTGACTTTATGAGAAATCAAGACACTGTAAAACAAATCCAAAAGAATGAAAAAATAGAAAACAATGTGAAGTATCTCATTGGAAAAACAACTGACTTGGAAAATAGATCCAGGAGAGAGAATTTAAAAATTATTGGACTATCTGAAAGCCACGATCAAAAAAAGAGCCTAGGCATTATATTTCAAGAAATTATCAAGGAAAACTGCCCCGATATTTTAGAACCAGAGGGCAAAATAGAAATTGAAAGAATCCACTGATCTCCTCCTGAAAGAGATCTCCAAAGGAAAACTCCTAGGAATATTGTAGCCAAATTCCAGAGTTCCCAGGTCAAGGAGAAAATATTGCAAGCAACCAGAAAGAAATAGTTCAAGTATTGTGGAAACACAATCAGTATTAAAAAATGTACAGCACTTTCAATTTTTCTTTCCATGCTCAAAATAAATAGTGGTTATACCCTTTTCCCTTTCTTCCTTGTGCATATTTGTTTTTCTTTTTATTCCTTTTCTCATTGCATTTCACCTTCATTTTGCTTAAGAGCAATCTGAACTATTCACAGTCATAACTGCTTAAAGCCTAAGTCTGAATATACTGGGATTCATTGTTAACTCTTGCCCCTGATGCTGGGAGACTCTCTGCCTTGTTGATCTGCAGCTAATTGACTGGCCTGGCAGTGAGGCATAAAGGTAAAAGGATCAATATTTTTACTTGCAAACCTCCTCACTAAACCAAGGAAAAACCTGGAACCCCCTAATTTTCCATCGCTATGCCTCCCTTGTGAATCCATTCACATACTAGATTACCTAGATATAATTCAGCACGTAACCTCATCCACAATGAGTGAAAGTCCTTGATTAAACTTTCAAATTGCTTCTTAACATGATGCAAATGGAAAGGGTATTGATTAAAGTATATGAAAATGCAACTTGTTAAGTGAGGAAAGAAAGTACCGGGAAACTATTCTTGTTATGGCATCTAAATAGCATTCCAAGTGGATTGGCACAGGGAATTCTGTATAAATGGAAAACAAGGAGGTGGGAGTGGAGGTAGAGGCTGAAATCAACTATAGTGGTTTTCTATTGTGTTGGAGGAGGTAGAACAGTGTATGTGGAGTGTCAAATTTGTTTATTATGTCTTTCTATTCTGCCTACTTTTTGTAGGTTCTCTCTGGAGGAAAATATATTCTCTGGTGATATAACAATAACCCTATTTTTGATGCAAGTGATTTTTTTATTTATCTTGCTATTATTGGTTTTGAAAAGTATAAAAGAAATTGAGGTATATAGAATAACATCCAGAGAGAGTGCTATAAAATCAAGCTATAGCAATTCCATTTCCTCATAAATCATGGTTCTGTTCAAGCTATTCTTTTCCAAAAAGCAAGATGTGGATGGGTATTGGCTGCCTTGGTTTGAATTCTCAGAAAGTTGATGCAGAGCTTAGAAATACACATAACTCACCATTCATGAATGAACCACTTATGGTTTTCAATTGAGGGTCAGATTTGGGAGCTTGCAATCAGAGTCAAGAGTTAGTAGTGATCTCAGGAGTTAGTCCAACTTTCTCATTTTGTATATGAGGAAACCAAGACCCAGGGAAATGAATATTTTTTCCCAAGGCACTACAGGTAGTAATTGTCAAAATTGAGATTTGAACCCAGGTCTTCTGATTTCATATTTGTCATTTATTCTACTGTACCATGCAACAGAGACTACAAAATCATTGTGATATAGTAGACAGTTCTATACCTGGAGTCCTAAAGGTCTGGGTCCAAATCCTACCTTAACACTTACTAGCACCTACTCTTTCTTTTTTGTTAATCTATAAAATACAGATAGTAATACATGTAAGTATCTAATACACAGTTATTGTGAGACTCAAATTAGTAATGTGTGTATAACACTTTGCAAATTTTTAGTTGTTTAACAAATAACAGTTGGTAATGTCATTATCTTTCATGAACCACATCAACAGATTCAACTTCCTTGTTCAAAGTTAAGCAATCCAATTTTTGTTGTTCAGTTGTTTTAACCACATCTTACTCTTTGACCCCATTTAGGATTTTCTTGTCAAAGATACTGGAGTGGTTTGCCATTTCCTTCTCCACCTTATTTTACAGATGAGGAAACTGAGGCAAACAGGATTAAGTGACTTGTCCAGAGTCACAGAGCTAGTAAGTGTCTGAGGTCATATTTGAACCCAGGTTTTCCTGACTCCAGGCCAAGTGTTCTATTAAGTATGATAGCTGTCCTAGACCAATATAAAGCCAATTAACAGTATTCAGGTTAATCTGATGTTGTCCTTCATCTTCATATTTACTGTCATTCCATTTGATTATGCCTGGCCAAAGAGACTTCATTTAGCTAAGATGGATGAAACATCTTGGTGAATTACATCCAGGTCTAAATACTTCAATTTAATGACTTTATCCTAAAAGTAAAGAGACCTGACTTGTAGTTTAGCACAAAAACAATAAAAATTTTGAACACAAATGAAAGAATAGTCAAAATATATATTATATACAAAGGCAAGATGGCATAGTAGATAGAAAACTTGGCTCAAAGAAATGGACACCTGGTTGTTATTTGTTGCTGTTCCTCCCTCATTTTGAAAGAGGACCAATGATGCCATGGGTGATGTCTTGACTTGCCCATGAATTGGACGTAAGTGAGGGAGAGTTGCACAAAGTCATCCTCCTCACTGTCTCTTTCACACTCATCTAAATCCAGTGGCAAGACAGAATTCAAAATGATCGCTAATGGGCAGGATGCAATGGATGACCTTGGTGTCTTTGATGTTTCACCAAGTTCTAAGAGCTCCCCAGCACCTGTTTCAGCCACCTTCATGGCCATTGGAATAAATTGTTCTAATATGCCTAATTCACTGGGGGAAGTCTTTACATGCTTAGGGTAGACACCCCTTTAATTCAACAATGGGTTTGAGGCCTTCCATTTGTCCTCAACCTATTTTGATTCATCAAGGGCCACCTCCAGTCATCCTGATCTATGTCTTGCTACTGGACCCAGATGGCTCTGGAGGAGAAAGTGGTGACTTTGCATAGCCTTCCGTCACTTAAATCCAATTCACTTGCATATCATGGTATCACCTCCCCGATGTCGCGGTCCTCTTTGAGAACAAAGGACAAACAATAACCTGGCTTAGTCTGTCTGCTGAGATGATTTTATCAGGGTGTGGGCACTATTTGAGCCACAGCATCTTGGAGTCACAGGTGAGAGTTGGATGGTAGGTGGATACCTAAGGTAGACGAGCAGTCCTGAAAAGGTCTCAGCAAGCTCCCACTCCAGAGGTGCTGTTGGGACTCCGAAGAAGTCCTTGAACTTCTATGTTCTTCAAGCAGCCATAAAAGACTGATCTAATTAGCTATGAGCTCATTCTGATCTGCATTGGTAAAGGTTGCTTATCTCCACATCAGGGCTCTCTGCCCTATACCCTTCACTCTCACCCGTCTCCACCAATGAAATACCAGGCCTTTTATGGGATCAATGGAGTCAAGCAAATACACAAGTGTTGAAAGGACCTGCAGGAAGGTTTATGGTGAAATCCAAGTCATTCAACATGAAAAAAGATATAACGTTCCTGTTTTGCTAAACCTACAGGAAGGATCACAACACAGTAGCCTGTCTCCTTCCTTGAGGTTTAGTAGGAGAAACATGGAACAGAGAAATAATGGCTATAGACTCAGTAAAGCAGTATGGCTTAGTAGATAGAGCCAGGAAGACTTGAGTTCAAGTCCTGACCTTGACATGTACTGGCTCTGTGATCGTGGGCAAGCCACTTAACTTTCAATGCTCCAAGCAGGCTCTCAAGAATACAAGCTGTTGAGAAAATATTGGTCTGCATTGGTAAATGGAATCTCCTCACCTAGAAGTTTGTTGTTGTTGTTGAGTCAATTTTCAGTTGTGCCTGAGTCTTCATAACACCATCTGGGGTCTTCTTGGCAAAGATACTGGAGTGGTTTCCCATTTCTTTCTCCAGCTCATTTGACAGATGAGGAAACTGAGGCAAACAGGGTTAAGTGACTTGCTCGGCATCACACAGGTAACAAGTATCTGAGGCCAGATTTGAATTCAGGTCTTTCTGACTCTAAGCCCAGCACTCTGTCCACTGCACAACCTAGCTGCCCAACAACAACAATGAATTGCTCAAGAAATTTGACTATGTAAGTGCCATGGATTAACATTTAATCTAGTTTTGCTAATCTAAACATTATAGATTCAATTAAATTCATCAAATCCAACATTCACCCAAATGCCTGTGATACACGAGGCATTGTGGTAAGTACTGGATGTGAAATGACAAACATGCAAAGCTCTCTTTGTTCTCAACAAGCTTAGTTTGGGAAACCCTGCACAAAACCATTTCAGGAGAGACAGAACACAGTCAAGTTAGCACGGATTTCCTTTGCAGGTAGCATATGAGCTGAGCTTTGAAGGCAGCGCAAGGTGCTAAGGGACAGAAGGGAAGAGAAAATGTGTTCCAGGTATGGGGGTAGCCTTTGCCAAGGCATGGAAGGAAAGTAGAACTCATGGAATAATGAGTTGAAGCAGCACAAAGACTGGCTGTGAAATCAGGAGACCTGAGTTCAAATCCTTCTTCTGATAACTACCTGTGTTATCTTGAAGAATCCATTTAACCTAGTAGGAGTTTGGGGTTTCTTCTATCTCCAGGTCTATGATCCTATGCTCTCATGATTCTATATTGGTCAAAGTGACTGGGATACAGAATGCTGAAGGGGAACAAAGACGAAAACATACTACTCAGGTAAGATTTTTCTTGCAACTCAGAATAGCAGTGACGTCCTCCCAACAAGAGGTGGTAAAGATATCACATTGCATAAGGTCAATAGAAATTACTTCCTAGCTGTGTGACCCTGAGCAAGTCACTTAACCCCCAATTGCCTAAAAAAGAAAGAAAGAAAGAAAGAGAGAAAGAAAGAAAGAAAGAAATTGCTTCTATACATTCATTTCTTCAGAGTTCAAAAATGCTTTAGTGGTTATCAAGGTCAATCCCGCATTTTACAAACGAGTAGTCTGAGACCTCAAGGGGTGAAATTAGGCCAAGCTAAGAGTAAATTGCATAGCTGTGATTTGAACCACTATCCTTTGAATATAAATATTACACTTTTCCCCCCTGCACCCCAATGTTCAAAAATTCCAATTGAAACATGGCTCATGTAATATTTAATTCAGTACTGTGAAACTATGTAGAGAAAAAAAATATTATTCCAAGGCCTTGGGAAAGTGCTTTCACCGCTCTGATCCTCCAAGGGGCATCAAATAATGCTGCTGATGTGGGTAATTATCACTGTCCATTTCAGCTTCAAAATTCTGTGATTCTTTCAGTTATTTAAATTTCCTATGCTAGTAGAATGTGCACTTAGTTCATCTCTCTGAAGGCAAAAAAAAAGGTGGGGGTAGTTTCATGGAAATGAATATCAAAATAAAATTCAACTGTTCTTTCTTCTGGCAGATTCTTAAATTAAAGAGTTTCTGGGTTGTTAGTATATGTTATGCTCTCAAAAGTATCTCTTTCTGTGCCCAAGAGTAAAATGTTTTCTGCTTACTACTTCAGGAAGCTGAAAAATCTCAGATGGAAAAGGTTGATTCTGTGAGAAGGAAAGAGAAAGATTCTTCAACATGTACCCCTTGGGTCTTTTCCTTTTTCTATTTTAAAGCATACTATATAAGGAAACAAAGGCTGATAGACGACGTGATTTAAATATATATGCAATCCTTTCTTTCACATTTTTTCTTCCACTTCTAAAAAGTGCAAAGGTTAAAATATATTTATAACATGTTAATCAAAAATCTGCCTGTGCTGTTGTTTTCCATAGACAGCCTTAATTTTTGGCCATATCTGGAATGCACCTCAAATATAGCCAGATTCGGTCATGTATTTGTGTGTGTGTGTGTGTGTGTGTGTGTGTGTGTGTATGTGTGCGTGTGTGTGTGTGTTTATATGTCTTAGGGTGCAGTCTTCTAAGAGTAAATAAAATCAAATAGTCTGAAGCTCAAATAATCATTTGATTGAAATACAAATTGGACATGAAGGACGCATGGATAAGTGCCTGTGAACAGTCTGGAGCAGGATAAATGCTCAAAGAGATTAAGAGATTTATTGTAACCCCTATGGACGCCAAGAATTTAAAGGGCATCAAGCTTCTTCATTTAAAGACACAGGGAGATGGTTGTCTCTGTTTCCCAAAGTGAACTCAAAACTGAGGACAAGTAAATTAAGATTCCTATGTCACATAGAGTATGTACACAACTAAATAAATCATTGATTCCTGAAAGGCAGAGAGAGTAACAAAGCATATGTTTGCTTACTTGAGAAGTTAAAGGAATGCCAAGGTGATCTTCATGAACTTGCATTTCTTGCTCCTTTTTCCTTCTCTTTCCTTCCTTCCTCCCCCTCTCCTCTTCCTCCTTCTTCTCTCTTCCCTCCCTCCCTCTCTCTCTCTCTCTCTCTCTCTCTCTCATCAGGAATTCAAAGCTATCCTCAGAGCTTACTAGCAGTGTGACCCTGGCTAAGTCACTTAATCTCTGTTTACCTGAGTTTCTTCATCAATAAAGGGGATAATAATAACACCTAGGTCCCAGGGTCATTGTGAGGATCAAATGAGCTAATAATTGTAAAGCACTTACCACAGTGCCTGGCACATAGTAAGCACTATATATCTGTTTGTCGTCATCATTGTTGTCATCATCATCATCATCATCATCATCATCTATGTTTGACTATTTTGTGTCAGGCAGTGGACAAGCAGAAGTCACTATTCCAACTCATCTATCTTGTAATGACACAAGTGAATTTCCTTTGGTTTTTATCACATTCACAGGCTTGGGTGAAACCACTGTAGGAGCTCTGTTTGCTTACTTTGGTAGGCCAGCAGGAGAGCTGGAGACTTGGAGGTATCCATGAATTGACAGTCAATTTTTAATTTTCTGCACCAGTGGAAAGGAGCACTAACTTGGAAATGGGAAAGTACTGAGTTAACACCATGGCCCTGAGAGCATGGTGGTACAACAGAAAACACCATGCCCAAAGGGTTAGGGGTAGGATTGGGTAGCACTGGGATTGGCCATTCCCTGATGACAAGGAATAGCTTTGGAAAGGAAGACTATAACACAGAGTGTGTCTAATTCATGCTTAGATCATAGGCAAGTCAAAAGCCATATGTTCAAGTTCACCACTGACTCCAAGACTTTAATCATACTCTACTTTCTAAATATCTTAAAAAGGATAATGAAACTAAATGTTCACTAGGAGCAAAAGAAACTAGAATCTACTCTATTTGGGGTGTAATGATTATGTTCCAACATGAGATCTCTCTTCTTTCCAAAAGTCTGACAATAAGAAAGGCCAAGATGGATGTGCCTAATAATTTTGTAAGATGGCATTCCAATTCCAGCTGTTTTCCTTAATAAATAGCTAGTTTTTCTCCAGTTTTGAGGTCATTTTCCTGACAGCAAACTGGTGATTTATGGAAGTAGGAAGTTAATGTAGAAAATAATCTCAAACAAAAACAAAAAGATCATCAGGATGTAAGAAAACAAGAAATATCAGCTACTGATACATGGTTTAGAAAGTTTTAAATGGAAGCATTGGTAATGCTCTCAGTCGCTGCCTCATCTATGAAGCTTTCTGAAATCCCTATGGGTAAAAGTAATGTCTTCCTCTTAAAATTGTCTCAAGTACTTGTGCTTTCTATATGCAACCTGCTGTAATGGCACATGACAGACTCAAGTGATGGCTTTCTTTGGACATTGCCTATGATACATGATTGTTCAATAAAGACTTTTTTTTTAATTTATTATTCGCAAGCTATGCGGTCCACCCATACTGGCCTTTTTCACTGCCTGTTTCTCTTGTGTGCTACTCCATCTCTCAGCCCTGTGCTGCTGTACCTAGCTATCCAGAATATCTGAAATGCTCACCTTCTGCTTCTGGGAATAATCGGTTTCCTGCAAGATAGTTCAAGTGATATCTTCTACTTCAGGCATTTCTTGGTGGCTCCAGAACCTAATGCATTCAAACTAAAGGTTACATTTTGTCAAATCTATAAGCATAGTTTTATCCCTCTATTTAGAATAAAAGTTCCTTGAGAGCTAAGACAGTTTATGTTTTTGCATTCTTAATGCCTAGCACAGGGACTGGGATGTGGTGACTAATTCATATGTTTATTTCTTGATTAACCAATTAAGTTTTACAAGTCACAATCTCTGGTCCTCAGTTTTTGTTTTTGTTTTGTTTTTTTTTATATATAAAATAGGCATAACAAGACTTGCAGGGTTTTTTTCCTTACCAGAGTATAACAGGAGATAATTAAGAGATTTCTTTCTAAAAGTAGAGGAGATGAAGGTGAAAGTATAATATTCTCAACTGTATTTCATTTTCAAATAAAAGTAGAGATAGTGGGAAAACATACATAACTAAACTTCATGGACTAAATCTCACAGCACCCTACCTACAAGTGAATCAATATTTTGTTTGTTTGCTTTGGGAACTAAGCTACAGGATGGTAAGGCACATAGAAAG
Organism: Vombatus ursinus; assembly: GCF_900497805.2. Taxonomy (NCBI): domain Eukaryota; kingdom Metazoa; phylum Chordata; class Mammalia; order Diprotodontia; family Vombatidae; genus Vombatus; species Vombatus ursinus. Next base: position 35,780,613 of record NW_020954577.1, read on the forward strand.
AGAGAGAGGAAGAAGAAGATAGAGGGGAATGCCTAATGTACCATAATCAAGGCAATGGTAAGCAATGAAGGGAAATAACTTCTGTGGTCTCTCTGGAAGAAGAGAATCCATTGGAGAGTGGGCAAGATGTCAAAGGGAGAGATTGAAACATAGGTAAAGAAAGAGAGAAATCTTGATCCAATGGTGGGAGAGGATCCCATTATAGAACACTGCCATAGAAAGAGAGGGACATTCTACAAGAGAGGGACATTCTACAAGAGAGGAGATGAAGACTTTACGACAGGCATAACCTGCAGAAATTTTGTACTTAAAAAGACCTTCACTTCTGAAAAGTATGGTACCTCCCATCAATAGCATCCTGCTGCAGGCAAAGGAATATCTAAAGTCCTGGGCTGAGGGATGACATACAGAAAAGTAGGAAGACATGGACCCAGAGACAAAACGTCATATAACATGATTGAGTAGAGATGAAAGTGCAGTAATGTTGTACTGGACAACCAGGGAAAAGGAGATAGGAATATTTCTGCCATGAAACAGTATTTCTGTCCTCTCTAACTCCTGTAGGAATTAATACTTTTAAGTGAGGCTCAGCAGAAAAATAAGGGGGTGGGGTAAGGACAAGCAAGAACTATAAGGAAGTAACAGAAATTATTTAGAAGGAGGGACACAAGAATCCTTGTTTCAGGCTCACATTCTAGTTCAAAGTTCCTATCAATGATGTCTCATCATCAAATGCATATTGCTCTGACATATACAAGATTACTTTCTGTTTGATGGCAAAAGTATATGTGTTGCCCTACTCCCACTTGTAATTGGTATTTTGAAAATACAATCATTAATGAGCACTTTGTGGAATGGGATGGTGGCACTCTGGGTTAGGGCTCTTCATGAATAGGCTGTGTGGTTTTAGTCACTGTTTCTTATCCTTGTCTGTTTTTCCTTCACTTAACAGTATGCTTGTGAATTTTGATCGAAACTGTAACACTTTTTGGGAGAACAAGTTCACATTGCTTTTTATCTACACGGCATAAAACAATAAGAATAGTGGGAATGGAAAGAAAAAAATCAGTTCATTGAATGTAAACACAACAGATTCTGTTCTGATTTCAAGTTAAAAAGATATTGTGGCAATTGTAGTGACACAGATACTAAGAGATTACTATGGAAAAGGTAATTTGTTTTAGAGAATGTTTCTATAAGCTAAATCTAAAAATACAAATAACATCATATTAATTTATACAATAATTAAAGCTTTTCTGCATATGTATGTATGTGAGTGTGATCAGATAAGCCTCAGAATTATAACACCTGGGCACAAATCTTGCTCTCTAGATATTGAAAATGTTTGGTAAAAGTCAAACCCCAACTTCTCAAAAGCTATCTGTGTCCCCATCAGTAAAATACTTGATCTATCTGTCCCACAGGGTGGTTCTAAAGAAAACAATTTGCAGTCTCTAAAATATTATGTTAATGTGAATTTTGCCATTATTAAAGCAATTCTGTAACTTTAAACCATTGAGTAGAGTCACTGATAACCAATCATTCAATTGATCTTTTCCTTTCAAATCCAGCACTTAGTAATATGTATGCTTTGCAAAACATTGTACTAGACCCTGGGGCCAAAAACCCAGAACAACAAAAAAAAGTCCATATCCTCAAGGAATTTACATTCTTCTGGGGGGGGGCAGGGAGAGGAAACACTCCTACACCAGCACCAGCACCACCACCACCACCACCACCATCATTATCACTATCATCATCATACCATTGATAGGATTTATATAATACTTTAAATTTGCAAAGCAATTTGCACATGTGAACTCATTTGATCCTCACAATAATAATGTGAGTTAAATGATCTTATCATACCCATTTTATAGATGAGGAAACCAAGGCTTAGATAGATTACTTTCACAATATCAACTGGCTAGTAAATATTATTAAGTCTTCCTGATTTCATTTCCCAAGCTCTGTGATCCATGCCACCTGACACCAGCCACTAAGGGGATCAAGAAGGATCTCCTATAAGGGATTGCATAGGGGATGAGCCTTGAAGAAAGCTAAAGATTCTAAGAAGCAACAGCAAAAAAAAAGCATATTCCAAGCCTGGTGCATAGCCTGTACAAAATCAAAGAATCAGGAGATGGGATTCTAAGATCAGACAAAAATGGACTAATTTGGCTCTCATGTAAAAAATATGAAGACAGAAAAACTAGATAAATTTGGAAGATGGGAAGTTATGTTGTAGAGGGCTTTACATTTAAAGATGAGGAGATAGCATTTTATGGTAGAAGCAATAGAGAATAAGAGACAGTTCTTAAACAAAGGAGCGACATGATCAGAAGAGTGCTTTGGGAACATTCTCATGGTAACTTTGTAGAGAAGAAATTGGAGAGGGTAGAGATTGGAAACTGGGAGTCTAAGAAGAAGGCTATTGCAATAGTCCATGTAAGGGGCAGCTAGGTGGTGCAGTGGATAGAGCATTGGCCCTGAAGTCAGGAGTACCTGAGTTCAAATCCGGCCTCAGACCAAACACTTGACACTTACTAGCTGTGTGATCCTGGGCGAGTCACTTAACCCCAATTGCCTAAAAAAAAAATAGTCCATGTAAAAGGTTGAAAGGGACTGAGCTATGAAGGTGGCAGTATGAATGGAGAGAAAGGGACAGCTGTGAGAGATGTTGTGAAAAAGGAATTAACTAAACATTTCAAATGATTAGGCAATGACAAGAAGTCAAAATAATCTAAAATATGTTTTGTTATTAAACTTATCAATGAAAATTTAAGTATACAATAATAAAATGCTATGAGTAACCACAATGGTATTGAATAAGGATAACAGAGACTGAAAATTCTTGAATGTGTGAATGTATGCATGTATATCTATACATATAATATATAGGAATATATACCACATACATGTACATATTGTATATACACATCTACTGACATCATAGACACACAATATATAGATATATAGGTTACAGTTAAAGATGAACACTGACTAATGTTCACAATAAGAAAAATTAATTAAAATAAATTATGAGGTTGGACTTATACTTTGATCTTATATTTTGCTTAGGGATGAGAACATAACGTATACTTGGCAATCTTGTCTAAGGAGATTAGAAACAAACTCAGAATTACCTCTATATGAACATCCTCAAAACATTTCTATTTAATCATGTAGTTTGAGGAATGGCATAGCCAAAACCCAAGCTAATTAATAATGTACGGTCTTTCCCAAAGATGATTTAATTAGTGATCTTTATATTAGTAAAGCAATCCTGAAGTAACTGCATTTTTATTTAGGCACATTTACTTTAAGAAACGAATAAATCACAGAAATTGTATGTGACTCCTTAAAGTTAATAAACTTCAAAACTTAAAAGAATGATGATTTTTAAGAACATAGAATTTTCCCAAAATCAATCTGTCCACAATTGAAAAATAAAATAAATGAAAAAGGTATGCTGCCCATACTATGGCAGATGGTGAGGACAATAGCCTAGTGGATCAGTCCCACTGCCCTAAGCTATGGACTCTACATATACAAAATACTGGGCTCAGAACTGGAGGAGAATGAAAATAGGGACATTCTGCAGCACTACAAATAATCTTAAAATATTTTTTTCCACAAAAAGACTTTTCTAAAATATTAATATGCTCCCAAATCAGGCCAATACTCTATTGGTTTCCATTCAGGTCAGCCCATATGCTCTATTGATATTCATTCAATTAAGCACTCTGGGTGAACTAAGTTGGGATTATTTCAGGAAATGTTGGATGAGAGTTGCCCAAGAAAGATAGGCATGTAATTTGCCTATGCCCAAGAGTATAGTCTGTAATTTTCTTTAGGGAGGATTGTATTGATGTACATTTGTATTGACGTATTGATATGAATCACAGATTTTTGTATTGAGGAAGTCACACTTGTCTTCAAGTATTGGGATATTATCCCAGGGATGCTTAATTGCTCTGAATTATGGAACACAATGGTAACAAAATAATACAAATTGAAGGGGACCCAGGAGACAACAGAAGCACACTTAGTGAATGTTAGAAGACTGAAGTTTCTTGCCAGTCAAGATTTGAAAATGAAATAAAAGACATCCCTCAGAATAAAACTTCAAAAACACAAGATCCAGTTATAAATCAAGGGTAAATAAAGATAGATATACCAAAATACTCTTTTTGAGATAGCAAAGAATTGGAAACTGAGGAGATTTCTATCAATTAGTGAATGGATGAACAATTTATGGCATGTGAAAATGAGAGAATGCTATTGTTCAATAAGAAAGCTTGAAGGAGCTTGCTTCAGAGAAAACTGGAAGGACTCATACAAAATGGTGCAAAATGAATTGAGCAGAACGAGGAGAACAGTTTACACAATAGCAATGATATCATAAAGATAATCAACTCTAAAAGACTTAGTAACTGTGATTGACAAAATGACCAACCACAGTTCCAAAGTACTCATGATGAAACATCAAGATAGAGAACTGATGGACTCAATATTAAGACTTAAGTATAGATAGATAGACAGATTTTTTTTCCTGGTATCCTCTACCCCTTGGGGAAAAAAAAAACTAATATAGAACTTAGATATGCAAGTCTACATATATATTATATATATATTTGTATTTTTATTTTTCCTACCTTCTCATTGGGTGGAAGAGATGGAAGTTGAGGGGAGAGAAATTGGAACTAAAAATAAAGGCAAATTGAATAAAAATGATTAAGTGATGATACCCAAATTGTCACAAAGGTGTCAAGAAAATATTGAATACACCCAAAGAAAACTCTATTTTATCTTTATTAATTAAATATTGCATATTAAACCTAAGTTTTAAGATTTCATTGATTCTGCTAAATTAATTCTCCCCTTTCACTCTGTTGTGTCAAATGCAAGACAATAATTGCAATTAGTGAATGACAGCAGAATCAAGTTAAATGCAATTCACCAACAGAACATAAAACATGTTCTTCAAAATTGCAATCACAACTTATTATTTCTGACATTTTGCATTTTCACATTCCAAAAGCCTAAATTCTTCACATCTGAGATGGCTCTGACAGAATAGATTAAGTGAGCAGCAGCAAATGCTCTATACAAAATCAGCACACTTTGGTGATAAAATAGTAAATATGGAATACCATTCAACATGGTTGTCTGATATTTTCAATGACATGGCATGAAATCCCTGAGGTGTGCAATAGACTTTAAAAAGAATAAAGATGGACATAACGGATAAACAAACACAGAAGTCCAAAGAAATAGACTCTTCCAAATGAGGCAAAATTTAAAGTTACAAGGAATTACATGTCTTGCTAGGAAATGCCAGAGATGCTTTATTTTAGTTGCACTCAACTACAGCTAGATCACTTGGCATTCTTGTTGACCAATTTCATGGAAAACAGCCTCAGATCTTAAATCTCAGCAAAGGGAACTCAGACTCAAATGACAGATTTTGGTAATGGGAAATAAATTAAACTAATAAGACTCAACTGAGAGGTTTTCTATTAAAAAGAAATTATATAAATAATTTGTTTTTATATTATCTAATTTTCCTCTTGGACCCTCCCCCTCCTTCCCAGAGAGTTGTCTCCTCTAAAAAAAGACTTAAAAGGAAGAAGAAGAGAAATAAGGCATCATAATCAATCAATATAGGATATGGGCAAAGGGACTGACTTGAACACACAGGGCAGCAACACTACCATGATCCTTGGAGGTCGTGACAGTAGCAGCAACTTCTGGAGTTCTCAGCCCAGAGATGGTAAGGGTGTCAGACAACTGGTCAGAAAGAGATTACAGGGGACCCTATGCTGGCACTGGGTGCAAGAGCTGGCACTGTTTAGCAATTCTATTGCCCATACACAGTCCTGTGTCACACTTCCAGAGTGGAGAAGAACCCTTATAGTTGGTTACAAGAAAGCAGGGGTTCTTCCTGGGTAAAAAACAGAGTGCATACCAAGAGAACAGTGATCACATCTCTCCCAGGATAAACTTGGAAGCACTATAACCTTGCATACCCCCAGAACTAGCTATGAAAAGAGCAGCATCAAAAAGCTGAAGCATGAAATAGTGCCTTCCCACTTCCTAGGTAAGCAGAATTCAACTTTAAGTTCAAAGACAAGAATTTGGCTGGCAAAATGGGCAAACAAAAACAATAAAAGAACTTGACTATAAAAAGTACTATGATATCAGGGAAGACCAAGAAACTAACTCAGAAGAAGACAACAACATGAAAACATTTACTAGCAAATCCTTAAAGACAAATGTTAATTGGACTTAAGTCCAATAAGAATTCCTGGAAGAGTTAAAGAAAGAATAAGAGTGTTAGAGGAAAAATTTTGAAAAAAAAATGAGAGTGAGTCAAGAAAAATGTGAAAAGAGAATTAAAAGCTTGGTTAAAAGTGCAGAAAATACTGAAGAAAACAGCACCTTAAAAATAGAATTGGCCAAATGGTAAAAGAGTCAGAAAAAATTACTGAAGAAAAGAACTACTTAAAAAGCAAAATAGGTCAAATGGAAAACAGGATGTATGAAAGCTCACTGAGGAAAATAATTTCTTAAAAATTAGAATCAAGCAAGTAGAAGCTAATGACTCCATTAGACACCAGGAAACAATAAAAAGACAAAATAATGGGAAAAATAGAAGAAAATGTTAAATATCTCATTAAACTGCCATTAAACAACTGCCAAAAATATGTTAAGGAGAGATAATTTCAAAACTATTGGACTATCTAAAAGCCATAATAAAAAAGAGCCTAGACTATATATATATATATAGTCGCCAATATCTTGGATCCAGAGGGTAAAATAGAAATTGAAAGAATTCACTGATCACCTCCTGAAAGAGATTCCAAAGTGAGTCAGGAAGAAATATTGCAAGCAGTCAGAAAGAAATGATTCAAATATTATGGAGCCACAGTCAAGAGCATGTAAAATTTATCAGTTTCCACATTAAAAAAATGCAGAGAACTTGGAATATAATATACTAGAAGTCAGGAGACCTAAATTTACAACTTAGAATAACCAACCCAGCAAAAAACAAATCCTTTGGTGGAAAAAAATAGACATTTAATGAAAAACAGGGCGTTCAAGCATTCCTGATGAAAAGACTAGAGTTGAAGGAAATATATGACATTCACATACAAGATTCAAGAGAAGAATATAAAAGGTAATAATTATGAGAGAAATCATAAGGGACTCAATTATATTAAATGGTTTATATCGCTATATGGGAAGATGATACTTGTAACTCTTAAGAACTTTATTATTATTAGGGCAGTTAGGAGACTACATAGACAGGGGACATGATGGTTAGTCAATTGTGTTGGAATAACATCAAAAAATGAAGGGATGAGGAAGACTAATATACTAGGAGAAGAGGGAAGAGAGAGAAAGAATGGGGGAAATTATCTCCCATATAAGAGGCATGAAAGGAAGAGCTTTTATAGTAGAGGGGGAAATGGGAAGGGTTGAGGGCAATGCTTGAACTTCACTTTCATTAGAATAATTCAAAGAAGGAAGAATATATATGCAGTGTCAGTTGAGTATAGTAATCAATCTTACCTAATAGGGAAGTAGGAGAGGAAGGGGATAAAAAAGGGGTGAGATAACAAAAGGGAGGACAGAGTAAAAATTCAGTAGTCAGAAACAAAGCAGACTTTTGAGAAGGGTCAAAGGAAAAGGAGAGAGAGAAGGAGAAACAAGAAAATAAGATAGAGGGAAATATAGAGTCAGTAATCATAACTGTGAATGTGAATGAACTAACCCATAAAATGGAAGAATCCAACAATATATTGCATATGAGAAACACATTTGAAACAGAAAGACACACACAGAGTTAAAATAAGGGGTTGGAATAGAATTTATTATGTTTCAGCCAAAGTGAAAAAGGAAGGGGCAGCAATCATGATCTCAGGCAAAGCAAAAGCAAAAATAGAGCTAAGTAAAAGAGATCATCAGGCATATTAAATCTTGCTAAATCTTTCTAGAAGATACCATAAATAATGTTTGTATATGTATATGTATGTATATATATATATGTACATATATGTATATATATATACATACTGCATTTTTCTAATAAAGGCCTCAATTCTCAAATATATCGGGAACTGAGAAAAAATTTATAAAAAAAAAGAGTCATTCCTCAAATGATAAATAATCAAAGGATATGAATGGCAAATTTCAGAAAGAGAAATCAAAGCTATCTACAGTCATTTGAAAAAAAAATGCTCTAAATCACTATTCATTAGAGAAAGTTAAGCTAAAACAACTGTGAGCTACCACCTCGCAATTATCAGATTGTCTAACACAATAGAAAAAGAAAATGACAAATCCTGGAGGGAATGTGGCAAATTAAATACATTATTGTCCCACTGGTTCAACAGTTCTAGATAACAATGTTGAACTATACCTAAAGGGCTATAAAACTGTGTGTACCCTTTGATCTGGCAATACTACTACTAGGTTGGTAGCCCAAAGAGATCAAAGAAAAAGAAAAAAGGACCTATATGTACAAAAATATTTATAGTAGCTCATTTTGTGGTGGCAAAATATATGGAAATTAAGGGGATGCCCATCAATTGGGGTATGGCTAAACAAGTTGCAGTATATGACTGTGATTGAATGCTAATTTGCTATAAGAAATGATAAACAAGATGGTTTCAGAAAAACCTGTGAAGACTTACAAGAACTGATGCAGAGTGAAGTGAGCAGAGCCATGAGACTCTGTACAGAGTAATATCAATATTATGACAATGATCAACTATGAAAGACTTCATTATTCCGATTATTCTGATCAATGCAATAATCTAAGGCAATTCCCAAGAATGCATGATGAAAAATGCTATCACTTTTGAAGAGATAAGTGCAAACTAAAATAAAATTTTCTGTTTCTTTTTTAAATCAACATATTAGAAAAAAATCTAAAAATATTCCAAACCATAGACTTTGATAACCTTTTTTTTCATTTTTCTATACATGTGATTTTTTTCTTTTTCACTTTTTAATAAAAAGAACATTTTAGAAGATTAAATATTAACATACATGATTATATTTGAAAAGGAAAATTTCTACCAAACTTGCATCTAAATTAGAGGACTAGTTTTTAATATCTGATAAACTTTTCTTGTCGTCTTTGGTTGTGTGATAGTCATTGTGATCTTTCTTCAAAACCTGTAGTTCAATGTTATACATAAAATTGTTTGTTCTAGGATAAGGGTAAATTTGTAACTGTAAACTCAGCAAGAGAAACTACCTTGTAAACTCAATCAGTTACAGAAAAGGCGGGAGGCTGTAGGATCGAAATTATTCATAATGAGCAGGTACAGAAATCCCTAGTCAAAATATTGTGAGATTTTTCACTTATCGAATAGCAGAATGGTAGTGTTAGGGGAGACCTTGAAGATAATTTAATCCAAATTGCCCTCATTTTACATATGACAAAAGTGAGCTAAAGAAATATTAATGGATTTGTTGATTTGTTCAAAGGCACACAATCAATGTCAGAACTAGGACTAGATTCAAAATTTCCTGATTCCTTATCCAATCGATCAAATAGCATTTAGTAAAGGCCTTCCATTGAGATACAAAGAGAGAAAGGAAGGATTGATCTCTTCGGGATACCAATCTAATAGTAGTATTGCTAGATCAAAGGGTACACACAGTTTTATAGCCCTTTAGGTATAGTTCAACATTGTTATCTAGAACTGTTGAACCAGTGGGACAATAATGTACTTAATTTGCCACATTCCCTCCAGGATTTGTCATCTTCTTTTTCTATTGTGTTAGACAATCTGATAATTGCGAGGTGGTAGCTCACAGTTGTTTTAACTTACCAGTAATTTTGGAGATTATTGTTGAATGATGAGGTTAGAAGCCAGATAACGCAGTCCAGTATGACCAAATATTTGACTATATTGAGATGTTTGTGGCATAAAATGAATCAATATTTGAATGTTGTTTAAAGATCTAAATGTTACAATTACACACTTAGTACTTACCTTCCTCTGTTTAATGGATACACAAAAGAAAAACCACAACAAACCAGTTGATTGCTGGAGAATCCCTGGGGAATAGTATAATGGTAGGGTGACTGCAACTTTGAACTGATGGCCAAGATTCTTGTTTTCATGCTTAGGGACATTTTCACACTCTGGTTTGTGAGTCTACATAGACTTAATAGAGAAGAGCCAGCCTTTTGAAAGAGCTGATGCTTAAAATGAAATGAGGCAGGCTCCAGAAAGCAAAACAAGAGCATGGCCTCCTCCAGTAGGCTTCACAAAGTCAGTTCTCAATTCTGGTGGTTATATATAGCACATCTAATGCATCGGTCATGCCACTTAGTTAGCCCCAGCCGTGGTGTGTGTCTCCTTCTAATGTTATGTAATCAAACTGGAATGACCATAAAACTTGAGGAACTTATGACTAGTTTCCAAAAGCTCTGTTTCTTGGGAGTATTAAAATGACATCTAAATAAAGATAGACAAGACCGTACAGCTGAGGCACGGCAGTCACATGTGCTGTTCCTCCATTAACAGCTGCTTCACATGTAACCCAGGACTCATTTGTTGGAGAGAATAAAATGATGTCAACAATTTTAAACCCTAGGATTCAATTCCACCTTCCCTGTTATTTACCATTATGGAGCAACATTAATAGATATATGATTTAGGAACTATAGGTAAAAGTCAAATGTAACACTATCATCATAGAGAGTCAGATAATGTTCTACCTCTCATTTTAAAGGCCTTCCCTGGCACCTGTCCTATACTAGAATGAATGAATCAAGAAGTATCGACTTAGCACCCATCACGTGCCAGGCACTTTGCTAAGTATTGCAGACACAGAGATATATCACAACAGACATTAACATGGTTCAGCGTAGTATTAATTTAATTCATCTACTAGACCATAGCTGTCCTATGAAGGTAGAAGGTGTGCTGGTATAGGCTTTGGATTGGGCAGGTGTTTAGTTGAATTTCGATAGTTATTTGGTAAACTGAATTGACGGTCCTGATGAATTACTGATTCTTATTTTAGTATGAGTATGGTAGAAGAGCTATATCAATAAGTAGAGACAGTGAGGTGGCTCAGTGGATAAAGTGCTGGATTTAGAGTTAAAAAATTCGAAGATCAAATCCAAACTCAGATACTGACTAGCTATGTGACCCTGGGCAAGTCATTTAACCTCTATCAGCCTTGTCTATAAAATGTGGATAATAACAGTATCTACTTCCCCGGATTCTTATGAGGATAAAAGCGTAATAGTTATTAGGTGCTTTGCAAACCTAAAAGCACTATAAAAATGTTAGCTTATCATTAAAAAAAAACAATAATATGACAAATAAGTATGTGCCCGGAAATACCTAGAATATTGACCAAAAGCTGTTTGCCAGGGAAGTGAACTGCTCCATTCATCACGGGGAGGCCCTTCAGGCTGTTAGCTCTCTTACTACAAGCTCAGCCGTCCTTCACATCATACTTCCCAAGTGGCACCAAGTAATCTTCTACTTGCCTAAAATCAGGGACCACAGTACATCCCCTCCATCGCTTGACTCCATCTAGTGGCAGGATGGTTTCCAGTGGTCACAGGGGAAATGATTAGTTTTGTATTCTTGAATAGAGCAGGGAACATAATGTAAAGAATTCTGACCTTGAAGTCAGGAAGACTTGAATTAGCTACACGACCTGGGCAAGTCAATTAACTTGATGGTGCCGTAGATGACCCTCTAAGGGTATAAAGTGCAGATATCCAGCTGCATCAGTGGAGGAAGTTATCACGCAAAGAGTTTCCTACATTTTTTAAAATCAGAGGTCTGGAGATTTGTTAATGCGTAGTAATAAAGCATTCTTAATGTTTACATAGCTTTTTGTTGTTGTCGAAATAAAGGGCTCTGATTACTTCAGAGATATTCAAGAATTAAAATTCAGCACCTTTTTGTGAATACAAGAGAAAGAAAAAACATGAAAATGCATTCCTTGCCAACAATCTATGCTTTCATCATAAAGCCCTGGCTACATGTAGTAACCTAGGTACAAAGTCATACAGACTCCTTACCTGCCTTTGCTGAACTGCATATGAAAAAGAAAATTGGTGCAAACAACAAGAATCACCAAAGAAGAAATGCAATATTTTTTTTTTCGTCAGAATATGTTGAACTTTCACATAAAGGAGCGAATGTGTCTATGAGTTAGTTTTTGTTTTTTGTTTTTTATTCACAAGGAATGACATGCAAAAACATTAAATTCAAATAATCTGTAACATCCTCGGTATTGGATCCAATATAAGAAAAACATGATTTGTGTTGATTTCCCTGGAAACTATTTCTAGACGCATTTCTGTTCAATTACTTAATAAATACAGTCGAGAAAGCAGCCCACGACTCTTCAGAGCTGGAGAGATTCTGCCATCTATAGGCTGCTGCCTCTCACCAGCCCACAGCTGCAAAGTCAGGAGCCCTACTGAAATTCTGCAAGATTTGGAGGAGGGACAAATGAACTTGAATGGAAACTGATTTGGGAGCCCTGTTTACTAATTGGTGCTATATTTGGTAATGCCTTTCCATTTCCACAGATAGCAGGGGCCTTTATATATAATTTTCCTACTCCCTAGTAGCAAAAACCCATAGGCTAAATGGGAGGGATAGGGAAAAGGTGGGTTACAAGCCAGAAAATGGAGAGACAACAGATCTGGGACCAGGGTAGTGGGGTGCTGCACATGTCATGCTGGTAAACAGTATGGATCAGGACTTGATTTATTCTTTTATTGATTGTCTGGACTTAAGAAAGTGATAGAGAATATGTTTAATATGCAGATTAAATATAAAACTCTGTCTAGTGCACAGTATTTAAGAGTCCTACTTGCTAAATACTTACCAGCACATCCCTGGGCCTGTGTCTGGACTCTATCATCATTAGAACAACTTTTAGAACTGATCTAGTCACCTCTGCTACATCTAGGTACTTTACTTGAGGTAAATGAGGATAGATGACATTTGTTTATCAACTTAAGATCTGAAAACACACACATGTATGTGTGTACATACATGTTTATATTTACATATATGTATATATACACACACACTATTTAAATGTGATAAAACTAAGGCAAAGAACACTGAAATGATTTCCCAAAAGTCACCTAGAAAGATAGAAAAATTATTAAAATGCAGTTAGATAGCCAATAGATAAAGTATTGAACTCAGAGTCAGAAAGATCTGAGTTAGAATTCTTCCTCAGACACCATATGTACTATATACACTGTCTGTCTGTCATTCTCATACATACACACATATATACATATATACACATGATATATATTTATACATACACATATATATATATACATATACAGATATTTTATATATATGTATATATGTGTATATATATGTGTGTGTGTGTATATATATATATATATATATAAATCACATTTGACCCTGACAGTAATCATTATCCACATTTTACAGATGAGTTATCTGAAGTTAATTGACTTACAATTATACTGCTAGCAAATGTTAAAAGCTGGATTCAAATCCAGGTGTCTCCTGACCTCTAGGTTTGAAATTCTTTCTGCTATAGTAGTGTAGTGGATAGAGTAGTGAAAGACCTGAGTTCGAATCCTGTCTCAGATACTTACCGGTTATGTGATGCTGTGAAAGTCACTTAACTCCTCTTAGCCTCAAGTTTCCTTATCTATAATAATAACAACATCTCTGTCGTAAGATGTTTGTACTGATAAAATGATGCAATGTATACAAAGTAATTAACATAAAAGCACACTGTAACTGTCAGCTATTATCATTACTCCCACTATCCCCACCCCATACTAGCTACCTCCTTAGTCCTCCAGGCATGGCTTAGGTAAATTACACAGGACGCAGACTATGTCACCCCATCATACCAGATAACTTAAAGCTAAACACATCAAACAGCAGTTTTTCAGAATTCAGTCCCCAATCCCCACTTAAATCTGAAATATCTACATGAATGAGGTTCAAGTGTTTGGGTTTTTTTTAACTTAAATTACCTAGAAAATTGAATCAACTTTCTACTTCACTCCCCTAACATGTGTAAGCACATCTGCTGATCATAGATTCCAAAGGTAGAAAGGTTTTCATTTTAAAACAAATAAGCATTGGAAATTTTAAATTTCTTGAAGAAGCTATGGGAGTTGGTTTATTACAGGCTTGGGAGATGCATGGGCAGTCACTGATTTCATTTGTCTTTCAAATAAGGCAAAAACACCACAACCACCATTTAAAAAAAAGATCTCCAAGGATAGGAGTGTCTGATTATGTACAGAGCCCTTTATACCTTACAAAACACTAGCACATACGTTAGACCATTTGGTCCTGATAGGAGGAGAGAGGTGGGTACGGCATGTGTTATTTTATTTAATTTAAATATGATGAAACTGAAGTGATTTCCCAAAAGTGACCTAGCAAGACAGAAAAGAATATGAAAAGGCAGCTAGGTTGCCCACTGGGTAGAGTGCTGCACTTGGAGTAAAGAGACCTGAGTTAGAATTCTGCCCCAGTCACTTGCTAGGATGTGATGCTGAGCAAGTCACAACCTCTCTGAAATTCAGTTTTCGTCTCTGTAAAAAGAGGATGATGATAACACCTGCCTTACAGGGTTGTTATAAGGACCAAAGGAGAGAGTGTAGATGGAGTGTCTTAGAAATTCTAAAGTTCTATTAAATACTGTTTAGGTGGTGCTTTCTGACCCAAAGTCACAAAGACCTGAGTTCAAATAGTCCCTCAGATACTCGCTGTGTGAGTCTGAGCAAGTCGCTTAGCCTCTGTCTGCCTCAGTTTCCTCACATGTGCTTAGGATTAAATGAGATAATATTCGTAAAGCACTTGGCACAATACCTGGCACATAGTAAGCACTGAACAAATCCTTCCTTCCCTCCTTGCTTTCTTCCTTCCCTTTCTTTCCTTCCCTCTTTCCTTCCTTCTTTACTTTATTCCTTCCCTACTTTCTGCTGTCCTTCCTTCTTTCCTTCCTTCCTTCCTTCCTTCTTTCTTTCCTTCCTTCCTTCTTTTCTTCCTTCCCTCCCTCATTCCTTCCTTCCTTCATTCTTTCTTCTTTCCTTCCTTGCTTTCTTCTTCCCTCCCTTTTTCCTTGCTTCCTTCCTCCTTAGAATTGTCATAAGAATGAAATCAGCTATCCTTTGTAAAAGTGGTTAGTAAACTTTAAAATGCTAAATGCTAGTTATTATCATTGCTATAGTTATCTCTCAGATGTGAAAAATCTGTTAACTTTTCTAAACTTATTTTTTTTCTTTTTTTTAAAAGAGAAGATTCAATGGTATAGGGAATTATTTCAGCATAAAACTCAAAATACATTAATAAATTATTTTTCTTCTCTTTCTTTGTTTCTTTTTGTGTCTTAAAAGCACTATAACATTTAAAAAAGAACATTGTATTTGGAACTGAGGACTTAGGTCCAAATTCTGGCTCTGCAAAGCATGGGGCAAGTCATTGAACCTCAGTTTCTTCATCTGCCAAATGACAGGGTTGGATCATATAATTGCTAAGGCACCCCCTAATTCTCAAATGTATGATCCTACAAAGACGGGGAAGTTCACTGCAGAGCAAGAACCCAAATCAATGAACTGACCAACCAAAAAGCATTGACTGATCACTTACTCTGGGCCAAGTGCCCTGCCAAACACTAAGTCTACAAAGAAAAAAGTAAAAATAGCTCCTGCCCTCAAGGAGCTTACATTCTAATGAGGGAGACAGTGTATACATGCACAGAATACAAGATAGAGAGTAGATCCAGGCCACACAAATCTTCTATCTCTTCCTCATGCTACTTAGAGCAGAAAATTCAACTACCATGGACTTGAAGAAAAAACACTCTTATTTCAAGAAGCACATACATCATTTTCTTGGTTTATAGACTTTAGCTCATAGAATATAAGAAGTATAAGGAGTATAGAATTAGAGCTGGGAGGCATTACAGAGATCAGTGAGTCAAATGATACCATTTTATAAATGAGGAAACATGCCTAGCAATGTTGACTGACTTGTCCAAGGTAAGGTGACTAAACAGTGAAAGAGGATGATTCAAACCCACGTCCTCTGACTCCAAGCTCGTAAGTTTTATCACTTTAAGATCAGGAAAGAAGATTTTGGCAATACACAACCCATAAAAGATACAGTCAACAATTGGAAAAATATTCCATAAATATTTAGACCAGAAAATTAAAGAGTTGAAGAAAATGATATACATGGGATTTATTTCATAATTCTCTTTTCTCTCTTCTACTACAAATGTGGTACATAGACCCCACATTATTGTCAATAACATATTGTTCAGTTGTTTTTCAGTCACGCCCCCACATTTGAGGTTTTCTTGGCAAAGATGCTGTATTGGTTTGTCATTTCCTTCTCTGGCTTAATTTTACAGATGGGGAAACTGAGGCAAACAGGGTTAAGTGATTTTCCCAGGGTCACACAACTAGTAAGTGTCTGAGGCCAGATTTGGACCAAGGAAAATGAATTTTCCTCACCCCAGGCTTGACACTCTATTTACTGTGCCACCTAGCTGCCCCAAGACAACACATCAATCCACACATATTTCTCCTCTACTAAGTCCCCAAGTATTTCTCTGCCTTTTTCTACCTTAGAAACAGGGTGTCTTACTCCCGCTCTTGGCCCACACTTCATCTCAAAGGGCAAGTAGTCAGCTCTCTCCAAAAACATCAGTATGAGACTGAGTAAGAGAGAAATATGAGTCTTCTCAAGGATACTATTAACTCCTAAATCGTTATACATTATATGGTCAGCATCCCCACTGTGTTGAGAATCAATGGAGAATTTAAGTATTTTCAACCATCTTTTCCAAGCTACTAGGTCAGGTTGTTATAGAAATGTGTCTCATTACAAAAAAATCAATTCAATTGTAAGAAAATAAGGTATTTTCTAGTCTTCCCACTTGGAAAAGTCTAAATCAAAATGTTAGAGAGAATGGAAGCTCACTAAAAGTTCTACTTAGTACATCAGTCTACCATGTATGTAAGTCCACCATTTCAGTTGTAATGATAAAAGTATTTAATGCCCCAATTAAGTCAAAGGCAGAAAGGTTTCAAATACACTAAAATATCTGTAACTGTACTTTTGTAGTAGCAAGGAACAAGAAACAATAAATGTCCATCAACTAGGGGATGGTTAAAAAATTGAGATAATAAGTATAATGGAATAGGACTTTGAAGATGAAAAATTCCAAGAAGCAAATGAAGATTTATATGAAATGATACAAACTAAAGGAGGTATACACAGAAAAACAATGGGCCCAATGATTACAACATGGAAAGAATGAGAGTAAAAATCCCAAAACTAAATGTTGTATAATTATAATGACTGAAGTTGGCTCCAAATCTGAGAGGAGGAAAATGTACCTTTCTTTCATCTTTGAAGAGGTTAGGCCCTAAAGTCTGGTCCAAATCCCAGCTCTTCTACTTTCTAGTTGTACATCCTTGAGTAACAAATAAATAAATAAATAAGCAAAAAACAAATAAATAAATAGATGATAGATAGGCAGACAGATAAATGGATAAATGAATGAATGGATGAACTAACAAAACTTTTATTAAGCGCTTAGTTTGTACAAAGTGCTATGGCTGTGATTAGAAAAGCAAGAACACACTGGACCTCTTTTTCTTTGTCTGTAAAATGAAGAGATTAAGTGGGATGATCTTTCAGTTTCTTCTGAATTCTCAGTCTATGATCATGACCTTAAGAGCACTGCATGTGGTATTAAACTTGGCAAATATGTTGGTTAGTTTTGCTGAATTGCTTTTTGGTTTACTTGTTTTTTCTTTCTCTCTTTCTCTTCTGACATGAAGTATATTTCATTATCTGTTTTCCCAATCCAAGACTGGCCATCACAATTAATCTGAGTTTGTCCATGTAGTAGTAGGAGTAGGAGTAGGAGTAGCAGTAGTAAGTGGGAGAATAGAATGGGTAGCAGCATTGATGGTCATTGTAGTAGTAATAGTAATAGTAGAGGTGGTGGCAATAGCATTTATGTAATGTGTTAACATTTGCAATGTGCTTTATAAATATTGTCTCATTTTATGCTTACATTGAGCCAAGGAAGTAGGTGCTATTATCTTCATGTTTCAGATGGACTTATTATTAATGGACTTGTCCAGGTTCACACAGTTAGTAAATGTTTGATGGTCGATTTGAATTCAGGACATCCTGACTCCAGGCCCCGTGCTCTACCCACTGTGCCAGCTGGCTGCTTTTAGTGTTGCTGGAGTTTTGTTGTTATTTGTTTGTTTGTTTGTTTTTCTTTCTGTTTAAATTCAGGTACAGTTGTTTTATTTGGTTCTCTAGGGCCTGTGCACTTCATTTAGAATTGGCTAGTCTTTTCATGTTTATCTAAAATCCCCAAATTCATTGAACTATTCTTGTTTTTAACCATGAAATCAATGTATGAGAAAAAAAAAAAACATGGTCCAGTTACATGTTTGCTTACTACACAATGGCAAGGTCTTTCCAGAGGTGTTATGAATTTTAAAATTATCCTTTGGATCAAAATAAAAGTCCTCAAAGAAATGTTTTTCCTTACCACTCCAAGAATCAAGGGGTTAGAGGAATGATCTTTTCGGCAAAAATTTTAGAAAGCTGTGGGGTCAATAATGATGGTAATAAACGTTGAAGGACCTTCATAAATCATTTACAAAAGATGTGGCCCTTGACTGGTAGTGTAAATAAATTTTTAAAAAAATAGATCTGACAGTATAATTATCATAAATTAATATGTATTGAGAACCTACAAGACAAAGTAGTTTCTTTGATGCCATTGTCCTAATATATTGCCCTAAACTAGGTCACTACTGAATTAAGGATAGTGTTTGGAAGAAATATTTTCTTGTCCTCCTTTCATAGAACTGTAAACTCCATGGATAAAGAATTGGACTCTGAAGTTAGAATATCTAAGTTCTGGTCCACATTTCCCCACCATTGATAACTTGGGCTAGATCTACTTTTCACTTTCTTTTTGCCTCAAATATATTCTGCAAAGTTGGAAAATAGGTGAATTAGACATTTAGAGGCAGTAGGAGACAGAAAAGAAAAGACAGAAAGAAAATATATTCAGATGCCACCAGGATTGCATCATACTTGCTGGATTTTTGAAAGTTAATAATAAGTCACTAATAAGAAATATCTTCAAAAAGGTGCAAAATCTTTATTTAAAGAAGGATAAACTAAGGAATATCAGATAGCTGATGTAGAAAATTTACTATAATTACAGGAATTTTTATAGAAGAAGGAACTTACAGAGATAAGAATTCTATAACTCAAGTGAAAATGAGAGGGACACATTGTCAATGGTTGGTTTATTTATTGATCCAGGATTACTGTCACATAACAGTGTCAAATAGACAAAACTGTAAATTCAAAACCTAACCTGAGACATTTGCCATATCACATGTGTCGATGCATCTGTGATTTTAGGTAGCCTGGTTACTAGCTTGCTGAATGTGGTATCAAATCCTGCTATAGAAAGTCACTGGTGATGTGATTTGGGGTAAGTCAATCTAATATCTTTCAGCCTAAGTTTCTTCATCTGTAGAATGGGTTGATAACGTCTACCACATAGGGCTATTATGAAGATCAAAATTTACATATGTACATAAACATATGCATATACATACATATGAGTTGTGAAGTGTTTCAGAAACCTTAAACCGCCACATAAATGTTAGCTATATTATGTGTCCCTGATCCTTTTTTGTTCTTCTATTAAGATTATTGTATCGCGTGACTTATATTCATATAACATCATGAGGATAATATTAATATTAAAAAAAAGATAGGCTTTTGCAACCTAGAGATGCTTTATGCCACTGAATGTGTTGATCCCTTGCTTCCATTCAGTTCTGGGTTCAGATTGTTACCTTTCAGTAAAATGTCCAATGTAAGTGCCAACATACCAGCTCTAGTCTTACTTTCCTCATTTTGTAAACCATATTTAATGGACTTCACACTGACTCTCCCAGCTGCTAATGCCTTAGAGTTTCATTTTTTTTTTTGTATTCCCAACACCTATCAGAGTATCTGGCACATAGTAGGTACTTAATAAATGGTTACTGATTAAATGCTTGATTAATGATCACTTTGGAGATACTTCAAAATAGCAATCAGTTTTCTAGTGAACCAGCATAGTGGATTTTCAAACATTTTAATAATAAGAATAAGAATAATGACAACAACAACTAGTGTTTATATAGTACTTTAAGACTGGCAAAGCACTTTATAAATTATCTCATTTTTATCTGCACATCAGTCCTTGGAGGTAGGTGCTATTATTATCTCCATTTTATAAGTGAGGAAACAGAGGCAGACAGGTAAAGTGACTTTCCCAGGGTCACACAGTTAGTGACTAAGATGTGATTTTAATCCAACTCTTCCTAATTCCAGATCTGGTACTCTACCTACTGTATCACATAATAGCCTCTAAGTAAGTAACATCATGATATAACTATTTATCAAGCTTTTGCACAAATGCCTAAATGACATGAACATGCTATGTATGTGAAAGTCACAAACTCTGATGTTCCATTACTTTGTTTGTAAAAAAAAAAAAAATTGTTGCTGTTGCTAAGTTGTTTCAATCACGTACAACACTTTGTGGCCACATTTGGAGTTTTCTTGGCAAAGATATTGGTATTTATTAAGGCATTGAGGGGTTTTTGCAGAACCATGGACTTGAAAAATTGGAACTTCATTCTGCTATCTAGTCCAATCAATATGTGAAGGAACTCCACATGAAGATCTAGCTAGCAAGTATTTGCCTGCCTTTGCTTAAGTTCTTCAAAATCTTTACTTAAGATTTTCAAAGGATGGGATCCTGCTACAAGGCAGTTCATTCCTCTTTTGGATGGCTCTAGTTGTTAGGAAGGTTCTCATGCCCACTCACCCACTATATCAAGTCTAAATTAGCCTCTTCACAACTTTTACCCATTGTTCCTAGTTAAGCCATCACATGTGGACTATGATAACTCTAATCTCTCCTCCCCATGACATCTCCTTCCAATACCTGAAGACAGCTAGCCTCCCTCTACTCCAACCCAAGTCTTTTATGCATCAGCAGAGAGAATAACCCACACTGATAAAATCACAGAACCCTGAGGCATTTAGGAAGGACTATTAAAAGATTATTATTTCCCCATCTTTTCATTTTTTATTTTTATTTTTAAAAATTTTTTCATCATATTCACTTTCAAATATAGCCTGGTCACTGTCTAGGAAACTTCCCTTGCAATTAACAATAAAAATAAAGTAGAAAAATTAAAACAGCTCTGATAGGATAGTCATTGTTTTAGGTCAATAGTCTTTCACCTCTGCAAAACACAAAAAAAGAGTCCTCTTCAGATTTTTATTTTTAAAAAACACTTTGTTTGGACCTTTCCTTTGCCTTGATAAGATTCTATTACACTCCTATTAGACTCTAAGCTATATAAGGACAGGGTCTGCATCAGACTTATCTTTGTAACACCACAGTACCTTGGATGCTATAGACATTTAATAAATGTTTTTAGCTTGAATATATATATATATATACATATACATATACATATATATGTATATGTATATGTGTGTATTATATATATGTGTGTATATATATATATAATCTCTATAACAATTGCACAAGAGAACACTTGATTTTAGTGTTTTTAGGAATTAGAATTTGCCATGGAAAGAAGAGATTTAAAGGAAACATCCACATGTTAAAATGGCATAAGTAAGTAATGTTAAAATATGGAAAGACAACAACACAGTGCAATACCCTGATTTGTGCTATATTTCTGATGACAGTAAAGAATAAGTATTTAACAAATCACTCAGTCTAGAGACATGAATAACTGTGCACTTCCATGATTGGAATGGAAATCATTGGCATTAAAAAAAGAGAAAAAAATCCACTTATTTAAGCAAATAAATGCTACCGTTTGTCCCAATTTACACACAAAGCATACTTATATATATATAACATATACATATATCTCATATATATATAACATATATATATATATAATTTATTAAACCCTAAATGGGGTTTAATGCCATTAGCATATATTACTATATAACCCTTCCCTGCAAATTCAGGCCTGAATTCCAGTTAGAATTAATAAGAATTGTGTATTTACCTGAGGGAAGAATAATTCCCTAATTAACTGGCCCTAGTGGCATATTTTCATTGTGATTTTCTTAAATTTACTTTGTTTCATAAATGAAATGAAAATAAAAAAAACCCTCATTTTGCAAATTGCTCAGAAGTGCAGAAATCACATTTTATTTGGATTGCTCTATCATATAAGTCCCAGTTCTTTAAAGTCTGGTAGAGGCTGCCTTGGGCTATGCGCTATTGTAATTACGAAAAAAAATTCTTTGCAATCGTTCAATATGTTCAAATGTCTCACCATTGGAGACATTTCTGATGAATCAGTAACAGGAAATAGCGCTGTGTCTATTATAGTTGTTACATTCTTAGAAAGCACATGCATAAAACATGGGCAGGGGTCCTGGGTATGCCATCTTACCCATGATGCACATCTATAACGCTCAGACATGATGTCTAGAAACAGAACATAGGATAACCTGAAGGAAAATCTTTATTACTAACCTATCGCCAAGGTTAATTTTTAACAGAATAAGATATAATTATTTTCTCATTAAAAAATAAATTCTCTAAAGAGGGATCATCTGAAAATGGAAGAAGAAAGATAGTAGAAGACAGAAAGCATCTCCTAGGATGAAAAACATTGATGATAAACACAAATACAATTTGAAGATCTTCATTAAGGTTTTTAAGATGACATGCTGAAGACAGATAAAAATCATGCTTTTGAGATCCTAGGTATCATGACAAAGGGAATGAAATACAAGATTCAATGTTCCTATCATCTGGCTGCTAATATGCTGGTATTTCGTAACTCAGTCAATTTCATGCCCAATTATAAAATATTATTCTCAAAGTTAAACAACAATCCTGTTCAGAGTGATTGAATTGTTTATACCCTTACTAGTATACCCCTCACTGATAGTAGGTACTGAACTGTCAACAAATTGTTTTGTTAAAACTACTTTATATCCATTGCATTCATCATAAACACATTTATAGAAACACGTAACACTTAGTCTTATTAAGCTTCTGGCTACTTAAAACCAAGAATATAAAACCTTAAAGATGTCAAAAAGTGAAATAAAAATTAGTTGCATGAAAAAAGTGGACTTTGTTTTCTTTCCCAACTCACTACGTGCTAGAATAACAAAAAAAACATGTCACAACTGAGTTCATAAAATACAATTAAAACAAACAAATAATGGCCCCCTCCAAACCAAATACTTAGAAAGACAACATCTGGATGACTAACTGGATTTCTCAATTTTCATTTGCAAACCCAATGTTGTTGTCATTTGAGATCTCCCCCCACTGTAGCTACATGATAATACCCTTCAGGATAGCAAAGAACAATAGTGTTATCTCACTTTCCATACCACTCATTTCCAAGGTGTATTTATTTGAAACTTGTAGAAAACCAGTGACTTCATCAACTCTTAACATGCAATTTCAGAAAAGCTTGGTCTGAATCAAATAAGGAAAACAGTGGCTGATATGCAAATTTAGATAACCAGAGCAGTAATCCTAATCTAAACCCAATTTAAAAAATAATTAAATAGAATACATGTATGTTACAACATTGAGTAAATCTCTGAGCCATAATTATGTATGTTTATACATGGAGAAATTTCTACAAATCAAACCCAGAGCAAATCTCCCCTCATCGGAGGGAGGTGAGAAGGGGGTACAGAGTAGACAACCATCTGATCAATTCCTCTTGCAAAGATTTATTCTCATCATCTCAGTGATAAGTACTGTTATTTCTCAACATCTAAAAGGACTTCAAGTTCTGTCCACACCCTCGAAATTCAATCCTCCATAAAACTGGTACCCTGGGACAAAGCTCCAGCAGATCCATCCTAGTTACACACTTAGTATCATTGCCAGTTAGACAATCATATTTTTCTACTTTGAGTTTAAACTACTCACTTTTTTTTTACCATTCTACAAAATGTCTGTTGCATAAGGTGTATTAAATGCAAAAAGACCAAATGTAGTACAAGACAAAAAAGGGGTAGAGTTTTTCCCCTTTTCTCTAGTCAGTTTCCTACTGGGTCATGAAACAATCTTAATTAGAAAAATAGCAACTGAAATACAATTTATCTTAATGATACAGTGGTTATTAAGCCTCTCCTAAATAAGGAAAAATGTTTTATTTTCACAGTTAAAGGGGAAAAACCACCACCACCACCAAAAAACAATGAGCAATAATGTTGATTCTTTAAATCCCTTAACCTGCAGGTACAAAACTGAAAATGCACATTTGGGCAAGCTTACCATTATCAGTTTTCATATTTCCGTTGCTAAGTTGTTTTAATCTCTTCTGATGAGATTTTCCATTGTAGTGGATTTGTGCTTGTGCAGCTGAATTCAGCTGAATATTACAAACGTTGCACAAAGTGAAGTTGGTATGTTTCTTCTCCCTTTCTTGCTTTTCTTCAGTGTCATCAAGTACTAGCTCAGTCTCACTTTCCCCATCTGGTGCACATGGGAAATCTGGAGAACAGAGAAAATGATTAAGAAAAAGTAAGTCAAGGAACTGATGTTTCTTCTCTACCACAGACTCTCTGGGTCAGACTATAATGGTCTTTTGCTGTTCTTTCACATATGATTCCCCATCTCTCATCCCTGTAACTCTATATTCCTGCCTGAAATATATTCACTTCTAAACTTCATTTCTTGCAATACTCAAATCCTGAAATCCATAATTTCCTTCAAAACTTGAAAGTTCAAGCATAACCTTCAACACGAGGTCATTCCTGGTGTCCCCAGCTTCTAGGGTGTTCTGCGGTAAGGTCAAGTTGTATATGCTTTGCTTGATTGACGTATAGATATGTGTGTATATATGTGTATGCAAACATATGTGTATGTACATATATATACGCATATACACATACATGTATATGCGTTCACACATGTCTGTATACATACATACATACACCTGTGTGTATGTGTACACACAGATATGTCTGTGTGTATGTATGATATATATGTAATACATATGAGAATATATATGGCAATCAACTAACACAAATTGTTTCTTATATCTCTAAAATATTTTCAAGAATAAATTATGAATAAATTGGCATGTAGCTAAAAGCACAAATTATCACTGTCAAAATGGGAGCTAAATAGAAGAAATGACATAGATACTGATTATTATGACTCTATATAAACATGCAAGCAATATAAATAATTTGCCATGACAAAGAGACCAAAAGAACCTGAAAATGCCTTAGTCAATAAGTTTTGACTTGCAAAGAGAAGCAAAATTTCAGCAAAGGTCAATGCATATTTAGAATATAGACTCTTTTGTAAAATCTTGTGGAGATAGATAGTGGGAATTTATGAGTAGAATTGCTTCACAAAATGGAGAAGCAGTGTGGCAGTGGAAAAGCAGTCTAAAGAAAGCTTGGTGAGATACCCAAAGAAGCGTAGTCATCTTTGGGGCATTTAAAGATGAAGTTGGAAGGAGGACCAAAAGCAGACAAAAGATGGAAAACAGCAGTTAAGAGGTTAATGACAAACTTTTTTGACATCAAAGAAAACAGAGCCCCTACACTTGGATTTGACCATTATATCCCCAAGTGCGTGGAAAGAGGAGGTAGATATGACATTCAAGAGTATAAAGATGGACGAAAGCACTGAGATTATACCAGCTGTTTTTGTTTGTTTGCTTATTTGTTTGTTTGTTTTGTGTGTGTGTGTGTGTGTGTATGTGTGCGTGTGTGTGTGTGCATTAAGAATCCCAAAGTAAGCACCCCTCTGTTGTCTTTCATTTTTATATCATGACCAGGTTGACTTTCTTCCCTAATCTTCAATATCTACAATTGCATCATTTTATAGCTCTTCTTATATTTAAGTTGTCACTCATAACATGCATCAAAAATTTCAGGAGTGTTTTCCTAAATATACATATGATGAAAAGTCAATCAACCATGAAAGTGTATTTTATTTTCTTTTTTCATAGATATAATTTTCCTATGTGTTTTATCTGATACAATTAAAATCTTATAAAATTTAAATGTATAAGATGCCTTAAAAGATGCAGTGATAGTGATAACTTTGTTCCGTGATCTCCTGATGATAAATATTTAACAAGGTATAACAAAGAAAGGCTCATTCTCATCAAATACATCTGTTATAATCATTGGGGATGTCCAAAGCAGAATGCAAATAAAAGGGGGAGTCCCTTTTGGTGGTGAAGACCTCCAGATGTTCTTGTCTGCAGAAGATATTGGGCTGATTGGACACATTTAGTTCAGAGTTGTACCTAGGGATTGTTCTTTATGGGGTGAATATTGCAAATGACAGCTAGGAAAAAAAAAAAACAGCACACTGACAACTTACTGAAGATGGGGTGGTTGGGTGGAGCAGGGGAAAAGATGACCTCATTAAACGTCCCCATCTAGAAGTTTTTTTTTTTGGTCCAGGCTCTGTTGCTTCTCCAATGTTGAAAGATTGCGTGATTTATCAGGGCCCCCTACATTCTATGCCTTGGAGCAAAGCCTCAAGTGCCCCATCCTATCAGTGAACGTAACTTAGACAGACAAGTATGCTATAGTCAAAAGAATACTGCTTTTAGAGTCAAGGGACTTAAATCTAAATGCTATCTCTGACACATATTATGTGTTCCACCCAAGATAAGTCACTTAGTAACTCTGGGCTTCATAGTTCTCATCTGTATAATGAAAGGATTAGACCAGATAGCATCTGAAGTCCCTTCTAACTCTAAATCTATGATTCTATGTAAGATGGATCAAAAAATGAATAAGGGAAGAAATGTGAGTCATTCACTTGAGTCTTTACCTCTAAGGTTACTTTCCTTGTATTCTGTTTCCATTGTGTATTTATTTACATGCTTCAGTTCAAATCCCCTCTCTTTCAGTAGGCCTTTCCATCCCATCCTTCTTCCCATCACTGTTACAGCTCTCTTGAGATAACGTTCCATTAGCAATATATATATATATGTGTGTATATATGTATATATATATATATATACACACATACACACATATACACACATATATACATATATACATACATATATGTGTGTGTATATGTGTGTGTATACATATACATATATATATATATATATATATATATATATATATATAATCTTATGTGTATATAATTGCATGTTGTCTCCCCAACAGGATGTGAGTTTCTTGAAAGGAAGTTATGTTTTTTGTCTTTCTTTATATTCTCTGTGTTTAGCACGGTCCTTAGCATATAGTAAGCACTTAAATAGTGGCTGACTGGTGTGCAACAGCCAATGATTTGGGGAGATCCAGAGTTCCTCTTTTTTTCTATAGTCCTCATTTAAAAGTTCAGTCTCTTGAAGTACGTTACTGATAATGATATTGGATTAACTCTCCTCAATCTTGGTCAGACCCTACCCAACCTTACAATGAATTTAATCCAAGGTAGTGAAAGCCCACTGTGTTCTACTCAAGTTTGGGTGAGGATAAAATTATTTGATTAGATTGCCCAAAATTGGGGGTGGTCTGGGTGTAGAGACGGTCTCTTTGTCCCAAAGTGACATGATGTCACTTTCTCGGCCTCTCATTGGAGTGGGCTCACTTCTTATTGTAATATTCATTTTATCATTAATTGTTGGCCAATCAGAGTTGATTGTCATCTACTAAAATACCCACTTTTCTAAGGGCATAAACCATGAGCCTGCCACCAAAAGAGTCTTTGGCATTTAAGAGTGCCACTGACCTCTTTTATTAAAATGTTAGCATTATTAATAAAATGACCAATTACCCTGACATTGTCTAGATTTTTTTAAACATCACACTAACTGAATGAGTGACTGATCTTGCCTCTCAAAAATTGCATAGTGTTCTCAGTGATCCCATATTTGTCACTGAAAGTCCATTTAGTTTAATCAAATATACCTCTAGTAATTTGATACAGCCAAGGGGCATAAGAATCCACAAGTTGTGAAAACTTGAAAGTTGTGGGTTGCCCAAAGCATGTCACTGGAGTGATATCTCATGGGCATGAATGGGCAGTAACATATAACCTACAAATAGCTGCTCAGGAACAATAACTTATAGAGTATTTTCAGCATGGTGTATGACTGAAGAAAATGGTAAGATGCCTAAATACCAAGAGAAAGGAATAATTGCTGGACAGCCTACATGCTCCATTAGCATCTATGAAACATTCAGAGATGAAGGTGAAGATTCTGGGAGTACTGTCATGTTCTTGTGTAGGGATTATGGTAACATGAAGAGGAAGATCACAGGCTTGGAAGGCAGGAATGACCCACTTGTGAGGCATAAATGCCCATGTCAATGAGATCACAAAGTATTAAAGTATTATTTACCTGGAGTATAGTTAATGGGACATAAGAGCACAGAAATTTACTTATCCTCATAACATTATAAATATGTTGAGTTTTACTGAATTAGTAAAATAGAAAATGAATACATTTAGTTGTAATGTCTTTCAGGAATCAAGCACAAGAATGTATAACATTATTTCATACTTGTGGAAAAATGAGAAAACCACAACTTGCCGTAAAGACTTGCATGACATAGAAAACTTCACTAGAGAAAAATGTTTGCACTGAATCCATTCCCCACTAGAGTGCAGTATGAATTTAAAATTCAATTTCTTGCATTTGATGGCTTCTTTAATACTAGATATCTAAGTAAAGTATTAGTGTAATCTCATAAGTAGCCAGATAGGTGCATGTATATATATAATATATGTGTGTGAGTTCCAAATCAATCACTAGTATATAATCATAAAATTCATGAACCTGCAGACATGAAAAATCATAAAAGAAAAAATTAGGGAAATAAACAGAATGAGACAGCCTAAAAGCTAACATTCTGTGTTATTATGATGCATTGATTAACAGCAGTAGTATTACATTACTTTAATATAAATATTAATTTGGAAATATGACACTAAAGACATTTTAATAAGCAATACATCACTCATAAAAATAAAGTTATAGCAATAGAATATGGCTAGATTATACAAAAGCTATAAATCAAGATTAGTGCATTTTTCAATGACAAGATTTATTTTTTAACACATTGTGACATCAGGCACTAAATTTGCTCTCATTCAAAATTGTTCTACTGGTTTGTATTTGAAGTCATAGCTACATTTTTTAGGAATGACATTAAAAAGCTAAGCATACAGTGGTAGAAGGTGTGGAGGAGAATGGCATTGTATTATACATGCATGCCTATGGCCTAATTGTCCTGGCTAGTGGGAGGGACAGCTTTGCTGAGAGACAAGAAGTCTGAGGATAATTTCCTGCTCTGCCACAGGATGGTGATCTAGAGAAAGTAACTTAACTTCTCCAAATCTATTCCATTGTCAGCAAAATGAGTATAATAAAAATAGGGACATGATCTCAGATGGCTTTTTGGGAAACCATTGAATTATTTTGCCTCTGATGTTAGCATCTCCACCCACCCACTGCATACACACGTATATGTGTGTGTATAGTGTGTGTATGTATTTCTATATGTGTATGTTTATGTGTATATACACATGTATGTAAGTATTAGAAGTATGTATAACTAAGTACATATACTTATTTTATATGCATACTTATATATTCATATATATTTGTATACATATATGTATATAATACATGTATGCACACATATATACATATACATATTTACTTATTTATTCATTTATTTACTTATTTATTTGTTTGTTTGTTTGTTTATTTATTTATTTATTTGCCCAACATAGAATGAAAACTTTTAGGTCAGGGACTGTTTCATTTATGTTTTTATATCCCCACTATTTAGCATGATGTCTTGCTTATAGTAGAGTGCTTAATAAATGCTTACTGATAGATAAATTGATTGAAAATCTCCCCAAAGTACATTATATACCTTGCAATGTTTCATATCCTTTCATTTATGTCAGGGCAGAGACCATAATCTTGCAGCTGAAAAAATGCTGGATCCAAGGACAAGGTTTTAATTTCTAGCTCTACCACTTACTACCTATGTGACCTACCAAGTTACTTATTTTCTCTAGTCTCAGTTTCCTAATCTGTAAAAATTAGAGGGTGGGACTAAATGACCTGTAACATTCCTTCCAGCTCTACATTCATGTTCTCATGCCCTTAAGCTTGTTTGGAGTACTGACTTTTTTACTTTTATCATTGTATTCCTAGCACCTATCATCACACCTACTAGAATATCAATGTTATTGAAAGTCATATACACACATGCGTGTATATATAGACATATATATTAATAACACTAAACAAATAATAGGCAATTTTATTGCTGAATCTCAAATCCAATGTGCCACTTTGTATTTGAGTATACCCACTGTAGGATTTTAGAATCACAGGAGTAGAGATCTGAGCCTTACAAGTCATATCATCCAGCCTCTTCATTTTGTGGATGAGGAAACAAAGCCACAGAAACACCAAACCCTAGTTTATGCAGCTGGAACCAGAGGCAATAGATAAAAGCAAGTCTTTTTAAGCCCAAGTCCTTTTCTATCCACTATACCACATGGAACCTTGAAAGTCTAGGACTTTTCAGATACCTACTTTGAACCCAATGCAAGTTCAAGAGAAAAAAAATATAATTATAAAAAAAAATATTCTACTTGCAGAAACTTTATGCTTTCATCATTTCAGACACATAGGAAGTCTTAGCATATTTAAGACTCTAGCTTTTCTCCCCCTGTCAGACCCTACCTTCTGCCCAAGATTTCAAGGTCTAAAGAATACATCTTGCTATACCAATCAAACTACCAAAATTATTTTATAGAGCTAGAAAAAAAATAAGATTCATTTGGAAGAACAAAAGGTCCAGAATATCAAGGGAACTAATGAAAGAAAATGCAAGGGAAGGTGGCCATGCTGTACCAGATTTTAAATTGTATTATAAATCAGCAATCATTAAAACTACTTGGTACTGGCTAAGAAACAGAGTGGTGGATCAGTGGAATAGGCTAGGTACACAAGACACGGTAGTCAATGACTACAGTAATCTACTGTTTGATAAACCCCAAAACCCCACTTTCTGGGAAAAGAACTCACTATTTGACAAAAACTGCTGGGAAAACTGGAAGAGTATGGCAGAAACTAGGCATAGATCAACAGCTTACACCACATACCAAAATAAAGTCAAAATGAGTACATGATACTATAAGCACACTACAAGCATTACCTGTCAGATGTGTGGAGAACAGAAGAATTTATGACCAAACAAGAGACAGAGAACATTATGAAATACAAAATGGCTAATTTTGATTACATTAAATTGGACAGTTTTTGCATAAACAAACACAATGCAACCAAGGTTAGTAGGGAAGCAGAAAACTGGAAAAGAATTTTTACAACCAATGTCTCTGATAAAGGCCTCATTTCTAAAATATATAGAGAACTCAGTCATATTTATAAAAATACAAGTCATTCCCCAATTGATAAATAGTCAAAGAATATGAACAGTTTTCAGCTGAAGAAATTAAAGCTATCTATAGTCATATGAAAAAATACTCTAAATCACTATTGATTAGAGAAATGCAAATCAAAATCCTAAAAAATGTAGCTATGACTTCATATACAAACCAGTAGAACAATTTTGAATGAGAGCAAATTTAGTGCCTGATGTCACAATGTGTTAAAAAATAAATCTTGTCATTGAAAAATGCACTAATCTTGATTTATAGCTTTTGTATAATCTAGCCATTGCAAGGTACCACATCACACGTATAAGATTAGCTACATGACAAAACAGGAAAATGATAAATGTTGGAGAAGATATGGGAAAATTGGAATGCTGATGCATTGTTGGTAGAGTTGTGAACTGATCCAACTATTCTAGAGAGCAATTTGGAACTATGCCCAAAGGGCTATAAAAATGTGCATACCCTTTGTCCCAGCAGTAGCACATCTAGGGTTGTATCTCAAAGAGGTCATAAAAACAGGAAATGGACTCATATATGTGAAAATATTTATAGCAGTTATTTCTGTGGTGGCAAAGAATTGGAAATTGAGAGGATGCCCATCAATTGGAGAATGGCTGAACAAGTTGTGGTATATGAATGTAATGGGATACTATTGTGCTATAAGAAGTGATGAGCAGGGGGGCAGCTAGGTGGTACAGTGGATAGAGCGCCAGCTCTGAAGTCAGAAGGACCTGAGTTCAAATCCGGCCTTAGATCAAACCCTTGACACTTATTAGCTGTGTGACCCTGGGCAAGTCACTTAACCCCAATTGCCTAAGGAAAAAAAAAAGTGATGAGCAGATGGACTTCAGAAAAACCTAAAAAGACTTGTATGGACTGATACTGAGTGAAGTGAGCAGAACCAGGAGAACATTGTACACAGTGACAGCCACATTGTGTGATGACTAACTTTGATAGACTTAGCTCTTCTCAGCAATGAAAGGATCTAAGACATCTCCAAAAGCCTCATGATGGAAAATGATATCCTCATCCAAAGAAAGAACTATGGAATCTGAATGCAGATTGAAGCATACTATTTGCTCTTTTTTTCCCTTCTGTTTTGTTTTGTTTCTTCTTTGTTGTGATTCCTCCTATTGGTTCTAATTCTTCTTTACAACATGACTAATGTGAAAATAATAATAAAAAAAGAATACATCATTATTTTAGTGCATACCTAAACTCAGCAGAGAAAATTGTCCATGGATTCTAATTTGTCATTCTCAATTTTGAACCCTTTCTGATCAGACAACTCTCCCAATGAAAGACAGACAGATAGCAATGAGCTATTTTCTTGGATTTCTCTTTCACTGCTGTTGCTGAGCATCCTACCTAGTGTTTTTTTCCTAAATGGAACACAAAAGAGCTTTGTGCTTTGGACAACAAAGAATGCTTCAGGAATTGAGGCTACTAGTAATAGGAAAACCTGGGGTGAAACTCATGAGTCCTTTGCATCTAAAAGACACCTCTGAAAATAAATTATATCGTATAAATTAAAGCTTTGCTGTTGTTGAGTCATTTCAGTCATGTCTGACTCTTCATGACCCCATTTGGAGTTTTCTTGGCAAAGATACTGGAGTCGTTTGCATTACTTTTTCCAGTTCATTTTTACAGTTGAGGAACTGAGGCAAACAGGGTTAAATGACTTGCCCAGGGTCTCCCATCAGCAAGGGTCTGAGGCTAGATTTGAACTCACAATGATGAGTCTTCCTGATTACATCAGGGCACTCTGTCCACTCTGCCAAACTACCAAGATATTACAGCATAGCCATCAGAAAACCATGATAAGCCTGGTAAACTAGAGGGGGCTCAAGATGTAGTCAGTGTTGACAAGCATTATTTTTGATTCTATGGTATATTATAAGGAAACATCAGCCTTAATATTTGTTGTCACTTTTTCCAATTTGTACTGGCCAAAGAATTTCTGCAGAACCTGATGATTTTCAACTAAACCCTTTACTCACAATTCAGTTAGCTACCACAAGATGCAAAATGGTGTTTGGGCTATCGGCTATATAGGAACAACTGGGCTTTGTCTTGGTATGGAGAGAGTTTAGGACATAATCCTGTCAGTGATGTTTCACTTTCCTTTGAGTTTTAACTAAAAGAAACAACATAAATATTTAACAACTATTAACTTTGCAAATATATTGCATCTAATTTAAATTTATGCATTAAATTATTACATCTAATTTAAATATATGGTTGACAAGAAGTACAACAAATTTGGAGCTGTTTACTCCAATGGAGATCTAACATCTCATCAATGTGGATAATTTTCTTTAATTGATGTAGATTATAACCCCACTCATTCACATCTGTCTACCCCATGTGACTCTCATCCACATACTCTCATAAATTCCCTAGAAGGGGACTTCCAAATGCTGAGGGACGCTCTCTTGATATTTCAAGGATGCCAATGGAGAACATGGGTTGCCCAGTGTTTATCCTTTCCTTGTTACCAGCCCATCTTTTTTGACAATACATTTCGTCAATGTTAACCTTCATAATGTTGTTGGGTTACTTCAGTTGTGTCTAACTCTTAATGATTCCACTTGGGGTTTTCTTAGCAAGATACTGAAGTGGTTTGTCATTTCATTCTCTTGCTCATTTTTCAGATGAGGAAACTGAGGCAAAGGGGGTTAAGTCTCTTGCCCAGAGTCACACAGTTAACAAATGTCCGAGGCCAGATTTGAACTCATAAGGATGAGTTTTGTTGATTCCAAGCTCAGTGCTCTATTCACTGTGTCACTTAGCTACTTGGTATCCTTCATGATACTTCCTATTTTCTTGTTTGTAAGGCTTTGTAACCTGTTTCCATCTGCCACTTCATTCTAAGAGATCCTCAATCTTCCAGATACTCAAGTATTTCATGACTCAGAGCCATACGTCAATTGAAGGATAGTGGGATTGAGAAGATGGACCTTGGTTTCTGGGAGAAGTTTTGGGCCCAATACCCACATTAATAGAATAAGAAATAGAGAACCTACACAACCCAATTTCACAACAAGAAAGAGAACAAGTCATAAACTAATTCGTGGCAAAAAGACAAGATAAAGAAATTAGTATATTATTCAAAGAAGAAAAGAAAAAAATTGTTATTATTTGCATATGACATGATGGTTTGGGCAGTTAGGTGGCTCAATGGGTACAGCACTAGGTTTTGGAGCGAGATAGACCAGAATTCAAATTTGACTTCAGACACTTACTAGCTCTATGACCCTGGGCAAGTCACTTAACTCCCTCCTGCATAAAACTGGAGCAGGAAATGTCAAACCACTCCAGTATCTTTGTCAAGAAAACCCTATGGAAAATCAGTCCACAGGGTCACAAAGGGTTGACCATGACGAAACAGCAACAACAACACACAATGGTTTACTTAGAGAAACCTAGAGATTAAACTAAAATGAACTGAAACAATAATTTCAATAAGTATCAGGATATAAAACAAGTGCACAAAATTAACAGCTTTTTTAAAAACAGATTCATAACAAACACAGCAGGAATAAATAGACAAAAAAATTTATATTCATCAAAATGCAACCTGGCTCAGCTCAAGTTTCCAATACTATATTCTTCCTTTCCACTCAAGTGGCCCTCTCATACCTCCTGTGATCTTTTCCTCCTATTGATGAGTTTCCCCCTAAACCTACATCTGAGGAAGTACCCAGGCACAGCTGTGCTCTCTCTTCTAACCCAGTGCAGCCAGTCTACAATGACCCAGGTTTCTTTTTTTCATCTTGTGCCAGCACCTTCCCCCTTCCTTTTTATGTATTGTTGTCCTTCGTTGGAGTGTAAGCTCTTTGAGGGCAGGGATTCTCTTTTTGGTTGCATTTGTATTTTCTGCATAAAGCACTTTCCTTGGCACACTTAAGAAATGTTTTATCTAATCTATCTGGGAAATAATATATTAAAACACCCCCTAGAAATCATATGAATATAACTATGAAACATTGTTCACTACTATGAGAGTAGGAGCAAGAGACAGAGGTGATCAGAAGAGAGAAAATCCACAACTTTGTTTGTTACAGAAAATTTAAAAGCTTCTGTACAAGCACATTGAATGCAATTAAAATTGGAATTAAACAATGTAGAAAAATATTTGTGGCATATTTCCTAATAAAATTCCAATACTCAAGTGACATAAGGGATTAGTACAATTTATAAGAAAAATGTCATTCTAAAATACAGAACTGGTCAAAGAATTTGAAAACATACTTTACAAATGAATAAATGCAATCCCTCAACAACCATATGAAACAGTTCTCCAAGTCACTATGAATAAGAGAATTGTGGAACAAAATGACCCAGAAGATTGTCAGAGAGGACAAAAGAGGAAAAAAGCAAATGTTGGAGGAATTGTAGGAGGACTTACACAGGATGAATTCCTTCTTGGTAGAACTGTGAATTGGTTCAAAAATCCTGGAATACCATTTGAAATAATAACCCTACATCATCAAACTGTATATACACTTTGACCTAGTGACTTATTTATTCATTCATATATTTGACCCAGTGATACTACTATCACAACCATGATCACTACTGCTATCATTACAATTACCATGACCATGACCACTACTATTACTCCTAGTATTAGATACTAGATTCATAAATCAAGGACAGGGGGAAATTGCCTCCATGTACAAGAATATTTCTAACAGTACTTTGTCATGGTAAAGAATGGGGGGGGGATGTACCCATTAATTAGGACTGAACAAATTTTAGTATGTGAATGCAATACAATTTGATTGTACCATAAGAAATAAAGAAAGTGACAAACTCAAATATAGAAATACTTGAATGAATTAATGCACAGAAAGGTGAGTAAAACCAAGAGAAGAGGTTATGAGAAGACCACACTAATGTGAGGGTACACAACTCTGAAAGACTTGAGAACTTTAACTAAAACAGCCAAACATGATTTCAAAAGTCCAATGATAGCATGTTTTGTGGTTCTTGGTTGAAAGATGAGTACCTAGAGATACAGAAGCAGGAGTATGATCTCAGATATGGACAGTAACTCGATCTGTTTCACTTGAATACAAATTAGGGAGGGCTTTTACTTGGGGGTAAGGGGAAAGTTAGTGGATAGTGATAAATATGAAAAAAAGATAATAAATTGGGTGGTTTAAAGGTTTTTAAAAATGGCCTACTACTTTTAGAAAAAGGTTTATTTTCCCCAAATATTCTGCGTCCATAATGACAAAAATAGTAGAACTATAGAAATCTCTATTTAATATGTATATGAAAGTATTTTATTTGTTATAAATAATTACAAAGTATGTTTAATTGAGTGCATCAATGTGTAAAATTAAACATCATAAATCTTTACAATTTTAAAATAAGAAATGTTAAGAGAAATTCCATTAAAATAATGACAAAATGCGCACAACTTATGGGAGTTAACCTGCCAAAACAAACATGTGCATGCATACACAGAGTAAATACAATTATAATACACTTTTTGTGGGAAAAAAAGGAGAGAAAATGTCATAGGTTCTTAACCTTCATTGACACATTTCCAGTAGTCTTATTGAAATTTTCTTCTCAGGACATTTTATATAATATGACATATATACTACAACAAAGTATGATGTCACATGATATGAAATGATGTTCTGTCATAGCATGGTATATTATATAATGTGATGTTATATGTTGCACTGTAATATAACAACACAATGTACTATATGTGTATGAGTACATGTATATGCATGTATGTGTAGTGTGGTTGTATATATATATATATACACACATATACATGCATGCACGCATACATACATACACACAGAGAGAGCTAGGTGATGCAGTAGATAGAATGCTGATCTTGGAATCAAGAAGACTCATCTTCCTGAGTTCAAATCTTGCCTCAGACCCTTACTAGCTGTGTGACCATAAAGCAAGTCATTTAGTTCTATTTGATTCAATTTTTCATTTGTAAAATGAAAACCCCAAATGGGTCATGAAGAGTCAGACACAACTAAAATAAATGAACATATGAACATGTCTTAACACTTATTTTTTTAAAAACTAAATGACATTTTAAACACAATTTTGTTGGTTTAATCTACTAAGTCACATAACTTGTAGGTAGAGGAATATTGTCCATTATCAATAGCTTTCTATCCAATTGAATTGGTGAGTAAAGAAGCATTTTATTGATTTAAAGACAGGAGGAGGAAGAATGTGATCATATTCATATGATCACATTTAAATGTAGCCCTTCCCTGGGCCATGGTAGTCCCTCAAGCATTCATATTCATTTTGAATATGAATGACATTACTTGTCTCCCTGAAACAAAAAGCCCATCTTTTTAACATCAGTATTCTGCTAATGATTGTATATGGCTGTGAGTCATGTGATACTACAATGTCTGAGGAGCTCAAGCTCTGTTTATTTGAGATGTCCATGTATTATCTAATGATCAAATAGAGACTACATCATCCTATTCGGGTGTAACAGTCACTTTGGAACAGGGACGGAATTTTAAAAAAAAAGAAAACTTCTTTAAATGGGACCAGAATTACTCAAACAGAAAGACCAGAAGGTTCCCTCCACAAGAAGTCACAAGCTGTCTACAACTGACTAGATACAAACATCTTAGGGAATTTCACAGGTTCACAGAAGTTAAGGGCCTTGTCCATGGTCACATACCTAATAAATTTCTCAGGTGGGATCAGAACCCAGGTGATTCTGTCTACACCACCATTATTTTATCCACCTGAACACAATGCTTCAGAAGTGAAAATAGCCTTGGAAAACAGCTGAAGTAAAAAATAAAAAAGTAGCACCTTTCTAATGCTAGGAAATGTAGAGTCAATGCCAACCTGTATCAGTAAAGAGTTTCCTCACTGAGTTCAGTGTCTCATTCAAATCCTACGTCTGCCTCCTCTCCCCAAAAGTCCCACTCATAATTATGCAAATAGTATTTTTTCCATAAAAAAGTTTTATTTGGCACATGATTCTAGGGTTGGAATGGGTGAGTAGCATTGTTGGGGAAACATGAAATTCTCATTCCCAGGGGACTGAAGTTTAGGATGCCAGCTTGCTCTATTAGAGTGTTAACACATCAGCTGAGAATTTAAGCTGATTGAAATAGCACAGCACACAAGCGTTTGGCCCCATTTTCCTCAGTTCTAAACTCAAGTCTGGTTCAGTGATGCTTATCAGTAAAACAAACTTTCACTGAGGCATTAGCTTGATGCAATAGAGAAGACTTATCTTTTTTTGTCAAAGCAAAGCAAGTAAGTTGGGAAACTGTTCCCAACAAAAGCAAAAGCTAAGACTCTTCTATCTTTCCATGCATTTCTAAAATAAGGATGCCATTAAGAAACACTTTTACAAACTACAAATTTCCAAGTCATTGTGATTCTTAGAATTGATGTGGCCCTTGGCAATTTTACTTCAGTAAGAAGCCAAGTCTTGTATTCTGAGTGCAGAAAAGCATGGAACAGTGAAAAGAGGATCGGTTCATGACTCAGAAAATCTGAGTTCCCATGGCAGTTCTACAACTTGAGACTGGCATGTTGGTTTGGTTATTAGAATATAGGACACAGAGTTAAAGAAGACCTGATACAGATTGAAGCATACTTTTTTTTTCATTTACTTTATTATACATATATATTCATTTGACCTGTTTCTTCTTTCACAACTGGGACTAATTTGGACATATATTTTACACGATTGCACGTATATAACCCATATCAAATTGCTTACCATTTTAGGAAGAGGGGAGGGGAGGGAAGGAGGTAGAAAAATTTGGGACTCAAAATTTTGTAAAAATGAATGCTAAAAATTGCCTTTACATATAATTGAGAAAAATAAAATACTATTAAAAATACTTGGTAATTGATTTTCTATTAGAAGTGAGGAAAAGAAAAGACACAAAGATAACCCCAAGATCATAAACATGAGAAAGTGAATGAATGGTGGTACCTCAGAGGTAAATAGAGAATGTTTAGTTGAAAAGATAATGAGTTCAGTATTAAATATATAAAGTTTGAAGGGCTGTTGGGGCATCTGATTGATGATATCATGGGTGGTAGCTAGAGATGCCATTCTGAAGCTCAGGTAGTAGAGACAGAACTAGTGATATAAATTGGGGAGTCAAATTCATAGAAGGGATAGTTGAAGCCATGGGAGTAAAAAGGACTTAAAAATATATATTTGACACAACAAATAGAATACATAATAAGAACTTCCATATACATAGAAAAAAAGGAATTGTACATGAGACTGCAGGTCCCTGCTCTGTACTGCTTGCTTTTCTTAGAATCAAAAAAATAATG
The DNA here is from genome assembly GCF_900497805.2 of Vombatus ursinus. Lineage (NCBI taxonomy): Eukaryota > Metazoa > Chordata > Mammalia > Diprotodontia > Vombatidae > Vombatus > Vombatus ursinus. The sequence goes on from NW_020954577.1 coordinate 35,820,525, forward strand.
TGAAGAAAAAGAAAACCTAGGACAGAGCCCCCCCTGCCAGATTGTGGGTTTAGAAGGAAACAGTATAAGGAGTCAATGAAAGAGATATAGGAAGGTTGAGATAAGTGGGGGTGCCAGGGTAGTGTGGTATTGCTGAAGGAAATCAAACAGTTATATGAATGGCACTACTTGTCTCCCTGAAACAAAAAGTCCATCTTTTTAACATCAGTATTTTGCTAATGATTGTATATGGCTATGATTCATGTGATACTACAATGTCTGAGAAGCTCAAACTCTGGATCATCCAAAGGTCAATGAAGAAGTACATATTGCATGAAAAGAGTTTTAGTACCTTACAAACAAAGAATAATAAAGAAGTGGGGTAAAAGATGTCATCAGATGCCTGGGAAAAATAAAAGAAATACAGCAAAAGTTATGGTCATTGGTAGACAAACTACACATTCTGCTGGCATTCATGCCATGTCAACAGACTAAAAGACCTAAAGTACTTTGGATAGACCACTTGGCAAATTTATGAAAGGACATGAACAAGAATTGCACAGTATGTGTAGACATAGATAGACTACAGTCTGAATTGTTTGAGGGACTACCATGGCCCAGGGAAGGGTTACATTTAAATAATTGGAGCACCAGTACAAAGAGGAACACAATATGGTGGTGAAAACTATTATATTGGAGGGGACTCTTATATTTAACAGTGGAGTAAAGATCTTTAAAAGAAGCATGGAAAATTCCTGGCATCACTGGTTTGATCCAGATGGGTTGTGGCTTCAGTAAGTCAATGAAGACAGCCCCTTTTATTCAGACTACCCTTATACATGCAACTTAGATAATCACATTTATCTCTAGGCTGTTATTATAGATCAGAGAGTTTCCCTATATATTCATTGGCTGGGCAGGTGAAACATTCAAGGAGTTCTGCTAGCTGAGTTCAAACAGCAGTCATTACTTGAGCTGAAACCAAGAAAGAACCTTTGTTCCCTCTGTCTTTCCATATAAAATCTATAAATTTCATGTGGATGAGATCACAGATCCATCGATATTTTATATGAAATTATATATACTTAATGTCATTATCACATGTCTATGTCATTAAAAATGAAAACAAAATTATCAAAATATATTTGATAAACTGCCAGGTAATAATACCAAAAAGTTTCCATTGAAAGCATAAGGGGCCCTGGGTATTTTGTCGTATCCATGATTGTTTCTACAATGCACTGTTATCAAATTATTTGTAAATTATACCTTGCCAAAGTTGATGTTGTATAATTTCTAACTCCATGGCTTCCTAAATGATGTCCAATAAAATTTTTTTAGTATCCTAGTTCTCATGCTTCACTAGAAGAATGAGGTTATTATTTGGTTTGCTTTCCAAGTCAACCAAGTATTACTAATGAGGAACTACTTTGTTAGAGACACAGTATATATCTTTGATTACTTGGTTTAAAAAAATCAGTATCTCTACAACAGTTATAATTCAGTAGCAAACATTTTAAAGTACCTATTGCAAGCCAGGTACTAATTATACTATGGAAATAAAAACACAAACAGCCTCTATTTTCAAATTTGCTGACAATATTTTCATATGAATTTGACAGATCCCTCTCTCATTCAGGAGTGAGGAATAAAGAAGGTCTTTCCCACTTGAAAATCCCCTGATGGCTGATGCCTCAAAGAGACAATAATATGAGAACAAAACTGAGTTTGTGGAATCACTTCTGGTCTTGAAGACACCTCAGTATTTTTTTTACCAACAATATAATGTTTTGGTATGATTTATCAACTTCCGGTAACCAAGTTGACTGTTTCCATCATAGATGGGCTTCTCGACCTAATGGACTAAATCTTAAATGACTGACAATTCACTACTTGAGCTAATCAGGAGCTACAATCATTACTTCATCCAAGATCTTCAAGTAAACTCTGATAGTGGTAACTGAGATTCTTTCAAGGGGATATCCAAAACAGATGGATTTTATCAATTGGTAGATGTTCAAACCATACCTAATGGATTTCCAAGGTGGTGCAATAGTCTTGCCCTCCCCATCCTAATAGTGTGGGATATTGGGCAGACTATCATCATTCATTCCCATCTTCCCAAAATTGTCAATTGTCAATTGGCTCCTTTGGGTTATGAGTGCTCCAGGGAGTAATGAGTTGTCTTTTGGCTTTACTCAATTATCTTATAAAAAACAAGCAGGTGTCAAGTGTTTTCAGACATAAGATATTTGCATCTGTAGATAAATCAGGCCTTGAAAGAGGTTCACTAGGGAAAAGTCTATGAAGTAAAATGGTTATAGTTTTACCCTTATACCTTCAAAAGAGATTTATTAAGTTCTTACAATATACAATATGTATTGTATTTTACTGAGGAAATGAAGAGGAAAAAAAAGAGAGAGAAGCACTTTCCCTCATAGTGCTTAGAATATAATCATCTGGGATAAGGATCCAAATATAAAAATAATTATGACAAAAATTTAAAAGTATTGTGCACGAGGAAGAGGCCTGGACAAAGTGCCATGAGAAATTGGAGAAGGGTCAGATTACTTTCAAGCTGGCGGGAGTCTGATAAGCTTTCAGTGCTCAGTTGGTGCCCAAGGAGTATCTGGAAAGGATAATAGGATTTAAAGAGATGAAAATGTGGATGTGCCATGTTCAAGGCACTGGAGATAACCCATATAAGAAGTAAGCACATGTAGGGTTAGACTAAGGAATAGGCAATAACTGAATTTGGCTGGAATGTAACATGTAAAGGGAAGTAGGCATAAAATAAGGCTGAAAAGATAAATTAGAACCAAATCATATCAGTACTTAAAGTGAGATTAATAATGATGATAATAATTAACACATAACATTACATATTATTAACATGGCAGTTAATGTTATTAGAGCTAGCATTGATATAGCTCATTAAGGTTTACAAAGCATTTTACATGTTCTCTCATGTTGGCTTTATAACAATTCGATGAGACAGATGTTACTAATTGTCCCCATTTTACAGATAGGAAACTGAGGCTGAGAGAGGTTAAATTACTTGTCTAGAATTGCACATCTACTAAGTCACCAATCTGTATGACCACCAAATGCACTATCCACTAAACCAAGCTGCCTTCCCATATAAATGTATAGGATTAAAAGGCCCATGAAAGGTTAACCAAATCACTCTCCCATCTTTACTACAGGTAGAATGGTAGAGAAAGAGGGTTGGTGTTGGAAAGAGGAAAGGCTGATGTACGAATCTTATCCATAACATTTACTTGCTGTGTACCCAAGCATAAATTATCTAGGTCCACTCCCTAGGATAACAAGGACAGAAGTCCCTAGCACGTAGTAGGAGCTTAATAAATGCTTGTTGACTGACTGACAATAGACTCTTGTGAGACTCCAGTTACAAGGGCAACATTAGCAGTTACTGTTATTAATCGTTTTAAACCAGCTCAGAGAAAAGTCTAGAATGAGCACATTGGAGATTGACCACTGAAGGTGTCTTAGAGAAGTTATTTATTAGCATTTAAGAAGGGTAAAAATGGGATGGGATTGGATGATACAGACACAGAGCTTTACATCTTTAAAACAAAGCTCGTAAATTAGGTGATTAGACTTTCCCAGAGGAAAGGAGCTGTGCTACTATAAGGTTTTATCACCCTCCTCATCATCACATACTGAAAAAAATACAACATTTTAAGACACTTTGTGTACATCCTCCTCTAGGTGATGAGGATAAACAAAATAAAGTACATCAGAGAGATCCGGGCACATCACAAAATCATCGATTAATAGTCACAGGAGCTAAACGGCTAATTCTACATTGTACAGCATGGGGATTATGCCGCAGCCTGAAAGTGCTTCAGCCTTCATTAAAAACAATCTCTGTCTTGCTAACGACGTCAAATTGTTTTCCCGAGCGTGCTCTGCTCACAGAACGGGTGCTAACCCACATCAGCAATCTGCTATTCTTCAGTAATTCTAACTGATTTTTGCCCCGATGTGTTTGCATTGTTTGGAAAATGATCTCATCTCCATTCATTCCAACAATAAATAGCCCAGTGGGGGTAATGAAGCACTCAAGAAAAGCATTGAGGGGAAATGTTGCTAGCCCAGTTTGAGCTATCAAGTTGCTGCTGAGGGGTGATTTCAAAAACAATTATGTGTGGGCAAATATATTAATAATATTCAAATCCAGTCAGAGTTGAAAAGCAAATCTACACGATTAGAAATTTGGTGTTACAGCTGAAATCCCAGCCTTAATATGGTGTGGCCTGCTGTGCTAAGATATTGCAAATATGTATTAGTTTACTCTCCCCAATGTACATAGTGATGATATCTGCAAATCCAAAGTCTAATAAATACGCTTCTTGTGGATGTTGGTTTTGCTTCAATCACTCATCCATGTTGATGAGTAAAAGTTCACCTTATATGACGAAAAAGTTTCCACTGATTTTTGGTGTGTTTCTTCAAGTTCCAGCTAAAGTATCACCTTGTACAAGAAGGTTTTTTTTTCCCAATTCTCCTTAATTCCCTCTGTTATTTATCTCCAAATGATCTTGCATGCAAGTACATATTTGATTTAATTTTGTCTTCTTTTTTTTTGGACTATCAGCTCTTAGACAATGAGGACTTTTTTTTTTTCTTTTTGTTTTCAGAGTTAAGCAGAGCACCTGGCTTAATGATAGATAATAAATGTTTGCTGATTGACTGTTTTGTTTGAACAAGATTTCATTGTGATTTCATTGGCTTAGGGAACTCTCAATGAGGAAATTCACTCTACAAATGTCAACGGGAACCTTCTCTGCTTCAAAGTTTGTGAAGTACGTTACAATTCATTGGATAAAAAAGATATGAAGCTTAATGTCCATGGATTTCTGAGTCTAGTAGGCAGATGAGACATCAATACCATAGGCAACTGTGGTGAAGAATAATGCACGTAAAAGAATTTAGGCTATTACAAAACAAAATATCTGTGAATTCTAAGGATAGCACTTTTGGTCATCCTGAAGAATCACAGCAGATTTGGGGTACAGTATGGGATAGTATATTTACTCTAAATAAGAGCTCAGAATTGAATGATATCTTCTCTCTACCATATCTTTATATTATCTCAATATCATTACTATATTATCTTATATATAATATACTATATTATCTTCATCTTTTATATCTATGTGCACATTTCTATATCATCTATGTTTATAGTGGGGTAGGGTCCAGGCCTGTGATTGATATAAAGAATTTCCAGGTGAGAAAATTCCTACTGCCAATGGAGGTCAGCTTTTTCTCTGAAAATTTTAGACCTAGCATGTTACTTAGAATCTTGAGATAGTAAATGAATTATAAAGGCCCACATAGCCAGAAATGTGTGCATACACGTGCATGCATGCATACATGTATATATGTGTATAAATATTTGTACATGTATGTATATTATGTGTCCCTTTGGCAAAATATCCATTATATTGTGCTATCTCTCTTCTGTAACTATGCTTCTCTGGAGATTATTGATATCTATACCTATATCTATGTGTATGTATAAATTTATATTTATATATATATATATATAACATATGTAATTGTGAGAAATGAGGAAATAAGATTTTTCTTTTTCCTTTGAGTTATTGAAAAATAATAGTCTGGCTCTAAATACATCTACGTCCTACTAATTTATCTTGATGTCATGTCCATTTGTCCAGGCAGACCTAGAACACCCATTGTGGTTTAGTGAAGAGAATGGTCCTGAGCTGAGAGCCAGACAATATTCAAGGATTCAAATCCTGTCTTTGTTACTTACAGTGTGACTTTAGGCAAGTCATTTAAGCTCTACAGGCTTCAATTTCCTTATTGGCAAAGTGACGGCATTGGATTAGATAATACCCAAACATCCCTTCCCATTCTACTAGCTTAAAATATTCTCTCCTAATTTAATCTTTAAAATCCTTTGTACTCTTCAAATCATGACTAAAGAATTCTAACTTGAAGCCCAGAAAGCCCAGATCCCTTTAGGAAAATCCATTTTATCTCCTATCATTAGTTTATTCAAAAATACAACCAACCCATTGATCCCAGAAATACTTGTGTCTTTCACAGACACCTATTTATCTGTAAGCATTCTTCACTACCTTTATGCCATTTACAATTACTAAAAGATGCATGAAGGTCAACTATTAAGTATCCTAAAAGTGCTAATTACTAGCATTTGATACAAAAAATAGCTTTAATCCAAATAAATATCATGTATCATATTTAGCTAAGAAGTTTGTAAACCTGATCAAGAGCAGCCCAAGTATTTTATTGTCTCATCCATCATAGACCCAAAGACTCATTCTCTTTAAAAGGGTCAATTTCATCAGTTTTCCAGCAAAACAAGACAGTCACTCAACAACATTATAAGTTTCATGTGGCCCTGGTCCAGTAACATGGGTTTCACAGTAAAGAACCTTTCTTCTCCTAGAGTTTACCATCCAGAAGAGAAATCTTATTGGACATTAAACTCTAAATCAAGGAGGGTAGTATGTGTCCTTTACTGATGAAAAAGGTTAATCATGTATTAGTCAACCAAAATGTGCATGAATAAAAGGTAGGGAGTAGGGTAGATTGGAGAATTAATGCATACCAATGTAATGGCAGACTACTGCGCTATTAGAATGATGAAATGGATAAGGTGAAAGAAATCTGGAAAGTCTTTTAGAAGCTTGTGCAGAGTGAACTGAATAGAACCAGGGGATCAATTTATACAATAACAATAACACTGCAAAGATGAGCAATATAATAAGATTAAAATCTCTGATCAGTGCAACGATCAACCATGGTTCCTTAGGGCTGATGATAAAGGACACTACCCACCTCCTGACAGAAATGTGAGAGATTCAATATGCAAACTGAGGTATATATTTTGGACATGACTAATGTGGAAACTTGTTTTGCTTTAATATGCATATTTGTTCCAATAGTTTTCTTTTTTTTAATTGGGAAGGAGAGAAAATAAATGCTTATTAATTTAAAGGTAAAATGAAATGGAAAGAGAGGGAGAGGGAGAAACAGAGAGAAACTGAGAGAGAAACAGAGAGGAAGAGACAATTCATGTAAAACAGCAAACCTGGGAGAAATTTCCTGAAAGAATTAGTCCCTTCAATTGAATAAATAGTTATCATCTATCCTAGGTAAGGAATAACATTAGACTCTAGATGATACAGGAAATTTTAAGAGAAATGAGATACAGACCCTTACGGAGATCTAGTGGAGAGGGAGAAAAAGACCCAAATAACTATAATTCAGAGTAGAACATGATATTTAAATTATACAATTGTGGAGACAGTAGAAGTCTCTGAGGCCATCTAGGGAACCCTGAGTTCCAATCCATACTTGAAGCATAGTCTGCTCTATAAAATCACCAATAAGCAGTTTTCCTAGATCTGCATTAAGATGCCTAATAAAAGGAAACTCAAACTATCTTCCAAGGCAACACCAGACCACTTTGGGGCAGCTATGATTGTTAGGAAGCTGGTCATTACATGAGGACATAATGCCTTTTGGCAATTTCCACCGCTGCTTCTAAGTTTGTCACCTGCCATTAGAATGAATCTGCCCTTCACATACTTGAAGCCATTTAACATGGATTCCCTCCTTTCCTTCCCTAGGGAAAGGACTAGATTATTACTAGACTATTATTTAAGTAGAGTTTTGTTTTTGAATTTCATTTTAAGGTCAAAGATAATGAAAATTCACCTTAAAAGGGTTTGCTTTCATATGTGTATGCATTTATCTATCCATATGTGCGTGACCTAGCTAAGTCATTTAGCCTCTCTCAGGCTCAGTTTCCCCATCTGTAAAATGAGAGTGTCAGACTAAATAGCCTATAAGGTTTAATCTAACTTTTAATTCCATTAGCCCACAACCTAATGAGCCTAATTTTGGTAAGGCATACCATAATCCTGGGTTCTTGAAGGTCATTCCAACAAAGGCCAGCAATAGTAAGTTCAACCAAAACTGGAAGGGTTTTGAATATGAATTCAGTTTCATCAGAGCTGTGCTGGCAACAACTCATAAAAATCAGCTGATTGTTAAATTTTCAGCGTAAGCATTTGCCCCTAAGAAACCAGCAAGCATTACAAATCAGGGCTTGATTTTTTTTAATTGTCTAGACTTAATAAAGTGATGGTGAAAATGTTAACAATGAAGATTAAACCCCAAAGTCTATCATATTATCTTTTTTTTTTCTGGTGAGCTTGTAGTTAGACATTTCCCAGCATATCCCTAGGTGGTAAACTGTGTTGTTTAAGGACAATTCTATATTAAGAAAGGATCATCGTCAAGATGTCACCAGGTGATAAAAAATTTGGCCAGAATCACATATTAAAGATTGGATGGTATACAAGCATGAAGACATTGTGAATAACGTTGTGATAGGGGATGAAATCATTGATTGATTACTTAAATGTTGAAAGAAATATTCAATACCACAAATTTCCTGCTACAGAAAAGCATTTTCTACTCATAACAACAATAAAAACAAACTTAGATCTAGACCAGGGCTTCTTAACCTGGGGTCCATAGACCCTCAAATAGAGAATAAATTTCAGTGGGTTTGTGAACTTGGATAGGAAAAACACCACTATATTTCTTACCCATTAATTGAAATTTAAGACTTCATTCAATTATGAATTTAAAAAAGAAAAAAATATTGTGAAGAGTACATAAGTTTTACCAGGTTTCCAAAAAAGTCTATGATATAAACATGTCATGATGATCATAGTGGCAATAAGAGCTTGGATTTGCCTTAAGTTGCTGAACTTTTACATATGTGATGTCATTATCTCATTTTAACATATTTGATAAATCATTCAATATATTTTGATATATCATATTTGATCTTGGCAACAATGTTGATAGTTGGTACATATTACAATTATTTTAATTCCTATTTTACAACAGATTCTGAAAAGTAAAAAAATAATTCACCCAAGCTTATCCAACTATTTAGAAACTCAGCTGATACTTGAACCCATATTTCTGTTTCTGAAGCTGGTCCCCTTTCCACAGAATCATATTGTAGGAACGGTAGAAAATTAAGGTTTTTCTTATGGTCTACAACTGTAATTTCATTGCTTTAGGAAACTTCTCAGTAGGGAATTCCCTCTACTAATGCAAATTGGTGACTACTGTGCAGTCTTAAAGAGGAGGTAGAAACAAGAAGACTAGAGCTCAAGTTCTGATTCTGATTCATAACACATGTTACCATGGGCACACTTCAAGTCTCAGTGCTGAGGCTCCAGAGAGTTGTTTAGAAGAGACAGTGATGGCCTAAATTGGCAGAGATGTCTTCATCTATACCAAGGGTCTGGTCCCTATCCCTAAGTTTCTTAGTTATCTGGGAGTACTCATGATTGCAAGGTGATTCCCATTTTTTATGGTAATTTTTATTTATTTTTTTGTTTTCAACATTTACTTCCACAAGATTTTGAGTTCCAAATTTTCACCCCATCTCCCCCCTCCCCCCACTCCAAGATGGCATGCATTCTAAATACCCCTTCCCCTGGTCTGCCTTCCCTTCTACCTCTCCCCCCCTTCTCTTACCCCCTTCCCCTTCAATTTTCCTGTAGGGCAGGATGGATTTCTGTACCCCATTTCCTGTATTTCTTATTTCCTAGTTGCATGTGAAAACATTTTTTTAAACATGTGTTTTTAAAACTTTGGGTTCCAAATTTTCTCCCTTCCTCCCACCCCTACCCTCATTGATAAGGTAAGCAACTAAATATAGGTTATATATGTGCAGTTATGCAAAACACTTCCATAGCAGACATGCTATGAAAAACTAACTTTATTTCCCTTAATCCTATCCTGCCCGCCCATTTAGTCTATTCTTTCTTTTGACCCTGACCCTCCTCAAAAGTATTCGCTTCTGATTACTCCCTTTCCCAATATGCCCTCCTCTCTATCATTCTCCTACTCTCTTGTCCCCTTCCCCCCCTATTTTCCTGTAGGATAAGACAGATTTCCACACCCAACTGAGTGTGTATGTTATTCCCTCCTTAAGTCAAATCCTATGAGACTAAGATTCACTCATTCCCTCTCACCTTCCCCCATTTCCCCTCCACTATAAGAGCCTTTTCTCTTCTGTTTTGTTTTGGTTTCTTTTTTTTGTGGGATAATTTACCCCATTCTACCTCTCCCTTTCTCCTTCTCCTAGTGTATTTCTCTCTCACCCCTTAATTTTATTCTCCACATATGACCCCTTCATTTTCAACTCACCTTGTGCCCTCTATCTATCTATCTATATCTATATATACGTACATATAATTTTTTCCCCTCTACCCTAATACTGACAAAGGTCTCATGAGTTACAAATATCATCTTTCCATGCAGGAATGTAAATAGTTCAACCTTAATAAGTCTCTTATGATTTTCTCTTTCCTATTTACTTCTTCATGTTCCACTTGAGTCTTGTATTTGAAAATCAAATTTTCTATTCAACTCTGGTCTTTTCATCAAGAATGCTTGAAAGTCCTCTATTTCACTGAATAACCATTTTTTACCCTGCTGCTGGGTAGGTGATTCTTGGTTGTAATCCTATCTCCTTTGCTCTCTGGGACATTTATATTCCATGCCCTGTGGTCCCTTAAGGTAGAAGCAACTAAATCTTGTGTTATCCTGATTGTGTTTCCACAATACTTGAATTGTTTCTTTCTGGCTGCTTGTAATATTTGCTCCTTGACCTGGGAACTCTGGAATTTGACCAAAATATTCCTAGGAGCTTTCCTTTGGGGATCTCTTTCAGGAGGAGATTGGTGGATTCTTTCAATTTCTATTTTGCCTTCTGGTTCTAAAATATCAGGGCACTTTTCCTTGATAATTTCTTGAAAGATGATGTCTAGGCTCTTTTTTGATATGGCTTTCAGATAGTCCAATAATTTTTAAATTATCTCTCCTGGATCTATTTTCCAGGTCAGTTGTTTTTTCAATGAGATATTTCACATTGTTTTCTAATTTTTCATTCTTTTAGATTTGTTTTACAGTGTCTTGATTTCTCATAAAGTCACTAGCTTCCAATTGCTCTATTCTAATTTTTAAGGAAGTATTTTCTTCAGTAATCTTTTGGACTTCCTTTTCCATTTGGCCAATTTTGCTTTTTAGGGCATTCTTCTCCTCATTGGCTTTTTGGACCTCTTTTGCCATTTGGGTAATGCTATTTTTTAAGGTGTTACTTTCTTCAGTATTTTTTTGGGTCTCCTTTAGCATGTTTTTCCTCTACTTCTCTTACTTGCTTCTCAAAATCCCTTTTGAGCTCTTTCAAGGCCTGGGACTGATTCATATTTTTCTTGGAGGCTTAGGATGTAGGAGCTTTGGCTTTGTTGTCTTCTTCTGGTTGTATGTTTTGATCTTCTTTGTCACCAAGATAAGATAATATAGTCTGACTCTTTTTGCGCTGCTTACTCATGATCCCAGCCAATTACTTAAGTTTTAAACTCTTTGTTAAGGTAAAAGTCTGCTCCCAATGTGAAGAGTGTACTGTGCCAAGCTTTGGGGGTTTGTACAGCTGTTTTCAGAGGTACTTCTAGGGACCTATAAATTTTCAGTTCTTCCAAGGTGGTATGATAAGGGGCGAGGCGTTTTCTCTCCACCACCACACCAAGCTCCACCACACCAGCATTCTTCCTCGCCCCAGGACCACCCCTCAGATCTATGACCCAGATCCAAGCACTGGTAAAGCAAGAGATTCCTGCCTCAGCACTGGAAAAGATATCCCTGCAATCCCCCTCTGATCAGCCACTCAATTCCCCCTCAGTCTGTGGGCCTGAAGCTCAGGAAAAAGCCATGGCCCCGGGCCACGCTCGAGACATGTGGCTGAGACCTAGCTCCTCTCTCACTGCAGTCACAGATATTTCCCACTGACCTTCTAAGTTGTCTTTGACATTCAGGGGTTGAGAAGTCTGGAAACCACCACAGCTGCCTGTGATTCAGTCCTCTGAGGCCTGCTCCAAGGTTTCTGTGGCCTGAGCACCCACGCTGAACTGCACTCCTCTCCCAGCCTGGCATGATATACCTTTGCCATCAACCATCCAGGCTGTCTTTGGCTGGAAATTTGTTTCACTCTGTCTTTCTGTGGGTTCTGCTGCTTTAGAATTTGTTTAGAGCCATTTTTAATAGGTATTTGGAGGGCTTTAGGAGAGAGCTCAAGATAGTCACTGCTTTCCCTCCGCCATCCAGTGATTCCCATTTTGTAGAAAAATACATGAAACCTTGTAATTACATGTATATTACATGTTGCAGAGGGGAGAAGTTAGACAAATAGTTTCAAAAGTTCCTTTCAACACTACAGCTATATGGTGATATATCGTTATATGGGTTGATAACATCTGGAGTAACAAGGTGAGTGACTTATCCAAAGTCACACCTTCAATAGTCAATAATAGTCAACAAACATTGATTAACTGCTTACTCTATGACAAGACCTATGCTAAGTGATGGGGATAGAAATAAGAAAAATAGAGTCAATCCCTGCCCTCAAAGAACTTACATTCTAATGGGGGAAGACAAGACACAAAGATAGATGACAAGTGAAACCTCTAACATGAGTGAGTTCTAAAGCCATAACCCAAAGCTTCTTCTACCATCTAAAAAACTAAAGTTTTTTGGAATCATTTTATGAAGACAAATGAGGCAAAAAATTAAGAAAAATCATCCTCAAAATGACTAATATGGAACTATGTTTTCCATGACTGCACATGTATAACTTATATCAGTCTACTTACTGTCTCAAGGAGGGGAAGGAGAAAATTTGGGACTCAACATTTAAAAAAAAAAGCAAATGTTAAAAATTGTTTTAAATGTAATTGGGGGAAAATAAAATAACAAAAAAGGAAATTTAAAGGAAAAAAGCATTATCCTTAAAATAATTTATTTTAGACTAGGAGTGGGATAGGATAGGAATTTGCAGTCTCTTCTCTCCTGTAGAATTTTAAGAGCAGAGAAGTTAATAATTTCCTGGGGAAAGTTAAAATGCAATTCTGACCCTGTGCCCAATGTTCCAGTGAGCATACTTGATATTTCCTTTAGGCTTTTCTTTCAGGCAGTATGAGACTATTCCAGGACAATAATGTACTTGCCTGATAGCCTATAGAATAAGAAAAAAAAGATTGATTTTTGTTTTTTCATTTCTTTTAAAAGAGATGCTAGGATTTCAGTCGCCCCATCAGCCTTGTTAATTGTATAGTAGCTTGAAAGTTAGGTGACATGCTAAATTCACTGTTACATCTGCAGAATGATACTAAGGTAATTCCCATTTTACAGAGACAGATGTGAAACTTGTAAATACATGTGTATTATCCATTATAGAGGTGAGAGGCTGGACTAGTTGGCTTTAAAACTTCTCATTCTTTACTTTATAGGATCATAGAGCTATATATAAGTTCAAAGTCCTTATTTTAGAGATAAGGCAATGGAGGCTGAGGGAAGTTGAATAACTTGCTCATGGTCACCCAACCAGAATCTATGGCAAAATTTGAATCCAAGTCTTTCAAACTCCCAGGTCTTCTTACTTCCAACTGCTGTGTTGTTGTCGCTCACTCGTTCCACTCCTGTCTGACTCATCATGTACCCCCTCTCTATCTATTCTATGGTCATATGAGGTAATAACATCTGGAACTGCAAACAATAGGGAAAAGTAGAGGATTCCAGCCACAAGAATCACTGTTTCTCAAACTTAGTCAATAAATGGTGCATTCAGTACATTCTGTGCAGGAGAGGAAACAGATATATGGCCTGTCTTGGAGCTGGGAAGGCTTGAGGTCAAACCCTGCCCCAACACATAGAGTTGGTGGCACCATGGGCAAGTTGCTCATCCTCATGTCACCTTTAGGCAATTGCTTACAAGACTGTGATCAACAGACAGTTCTAGTTCTTTGTCAGCGGAGGAAGTTTCTGCCATGGGATTTTCTCACCCTGAGAAATCCCAAGGCCAGGTACTGTCCCATCACCTCCAATAAATCCTTTGTACAAAGCCTTGCCTTATATCTCAGTGTGGTAGGGATGAGAGAGCTCCAAAGGAAACAATGCCGGTAAACTATCCCATTGTAGAAAAGAAAATCTCGTGTATTCAAGTCATGAATGTCCCCATTCATTGTTAATTTCCCACATATAAATTAAATAAACTCTGAAAATACACTCCATATTGCTGGCTAATTAGAAAGACTTACAAACACAATGGAAATTAATTCAATTAGAAAATCCCACCAAACTGCTAAAACAATTCATCTTTGGAAATATGTGGGCATGTTTTAACATTATTAATGCTAAAACAAAAGGTCCACTATGCTCTCTCAGTTGGTATTACATTTGGAGGAACACATTTTCCCTCAGAACCAACACATTCTGGCAAATGAGAAAAGGATTATTAGTTATCTAGCTTTTTTTTGTTGTTGTTGTTTGAAACATCCTCTCTTGCTGCACTTTCCCCAAGACTGGTGTCCCCCAGACACTGCTCCTGGGTCTCTGGTCTTTGATAGTCTAGCCTTAACTTTCCAAGGTCCAATCCTCCCCATAACTTCTCCAATCAATCCAAGCAATGCTAGTGTGTACTAGCCTCTTCTTCCCCGAATGTGTAATCTTCTTCTGTAAAATGGAAAGCTCGTTGAGCATAGGTACTGTCTTACAGATTAGAATTGTATCTCCAGTGTTTTGCACAATGCCTAGCATATAATGAGGACTTTCTGTCTCTGTCTGTGTTTCTCTGTCTCTGTCTCTCTGTCTCTCTCTCTCTTTCTGTCTGTCTCTCCCTCCTCTTTTAATTTTATGAAATGACCCTTTCATACCAGTTGCCTTATTTTCTTAACCAAATGATCCAAAAGAATTACCAAATATTATGTAATCCATGACATTTGGGTCAGTTTAAAGGAAAATACATAATTATTCTTGGGACTTAAATACTAGACTTCATTTCAAAAGAAAGCAGATCCATATTCTTTATGAACCGCTGAATAATGGATTGATTCCAGCTCGTGAACATGTCTCATGTCTCTATGGATACACAAAACATAGAAGTATGAATGTATGTATCTGGTTCCCTCCTACTAAGTGAGCATACTACTACTAAGAACATACTACTACTAATTCTGCTAGAATATGATTTAGGAGGACAGAGAGTTAGGATGGGAAGCTGGCACACCAGTGTTGCAAATGCTAAATAAGGGCTAAGTTAATATCCAAATTAATTTTAAGGATGACCTTATATTAAACAGCTTACTGGTATGGACCTAATTCTTTAATATGTATAACCTTATCTTCTTCAGAAAATACGCGTTTTCTAGGACAGTATTAGAGCCCTCCAAGTCATTTTAAGACTCAGAAAGAATAAAAGGGTACATACTTTATTAGTATCCTCCCCTTTCAGATTCCCTTCACTTATTTTACATATATCTTATAGATTTACATATTTTTACTTCTTTTCTTCTTCATTAAAATGGATGCTTCTTGAGGGCAGAGACTATTTTGTTTGCTTTATCTTTCTGTATATTTCCAACACTTAGCATAGTACCAGCACAGACCAATTGATAATGTTTTGAACTTTGGTTATTTCATCTCACCTGGAATCATGCACTAGCCTCATAATAGGTCTCCTTGCCTTGCCTCAAGAGTCCCCCCTCTCTAATCTATTTTTGACCAGGTACTACCTTGATAATCCTCGAGCACATTTCTAACCAAATCACTCCTTAGCTCAATAAACTCCAGTGACTCCTGATGATACATTTTATCTAGGAAAAAAATACAAATTCCTCTGTCATCTAATGCCTTTATGTTCTGGCCCCAACCTGCCCTTTCAAGCTTTTTTGCACATTTTTCTCCTTTATACATTATACAATCCAGCCAAAGTTGTCCTGATAAACCTCATATACACATTCTATCTCCCACCACCAGGTCTTTGCACAAGTTATTTCTCCTACCTGGTATGCACTCCCTCAATACCTCTGCATCTTAGAATCCCTAGCTTTCTTCAAAGCTCTGCTAAAATACCCATGATTATACAGCAAGTTAGCCAATATTAAGCCTAGCTTGAACCTGGGTCTCTTGATTCTAGGTAGGAAAAAAAATCTTTTTACTCCATACCAACTCAAGTAAACACCAGTTTGGAAAGTCTTAATGGCAGAGATATCCAGCAGTACTACTTGTTGGCAGCCTTTGGTACCCCTAAATACAAAATTTCTTCATCCATCATGTGTCCCCCCCTCTCTTTACTATTGAGAAAAGCAGCATGTTTCAGGGGAAACCCACCCACACCCAAGTGCAAGTATGAAGACTTGGGGTTCACTTCTGTAACTTCACTTCTCTTGGGACTTGTTTCTTCGTATGTAAAATAGAGACAAATTAAAGCAATACTTAAACTAGCTTCTTTACCGTGTTATTATGAAAAAGAAGAGGGGAATGCTTTAGGACCTATAAAATATTTCATAAATTTGATGTACCAGATGCATGGAGATGGGGAGTTTTTAATTTTTAATACCTTTGGATCTGACAAATAATCAGCAGGAGGTAAATTACAAGCAATGAGATAATATTAATATGTGCTTTTACTTTCTTACTACCTCCCATCCTTCTCTCCACCTCCTTTATTCCATTTCATTACCTGTAAAAAAGAGCATAGTATTTCCATTTCAGTGGAGACAGACTGGCATTGAAATCTACAAAAGCCTATATCATGGCTGTCTGTGTTTGGTGGCGGTAGTTGAATATGAATATGTGTGCATGTGAGTGTATACACACACAAACACACACACACACACAAACACACACACACACACACACACACTATGAAAGAGAAACACCTCTGATCAGGCAGCACAGATCTGCCTGGGAGAAAAGAATAAGGAGCTAACTTTTGCAGGTGAATTAAACCCTACTTCAATTAACTGTTTCTCTAGTTAGAGACTGAACTTCATGAACTGTTTCACTTACTGTATTTGTATACCCAGAATTTAGCACAATGCTTGGCACATACTGGTGAATAGATGCTTTTTTGTTCATTTATTTATTCCCTGACTCATTGATTCACCTGTGCATGTATTCACAATATTCCTTCCTTGTCATTAGGCTTAATGAGGCCTAATAGACTTTCATTACAAGTAAGCTAATTTAAATGAGTCAAAAAGGCCCAACAAAGATAATTTGAGGAGGAAATTTTTGAAGGCAAATTAATGGCATTCCTAGGAATAGGCAAAGTTTAAATCTTTTTTATGTATATATAATTACAAAGGTAATGAAAACATACAGGTCTATAGAACTAATTGAAATAAAAGGGTTCATGTCTTCAGTTGTTTATTGTCTATCTTAAGGGACAAAAACAATAAGTAATTCTTAATTAGAAGTTACTGGCTAATGATGTACATCCAAATTAATTGCTTTGACTAAGGAAGAGGAGAATATCATCTTTGTTAATTCAGAAGCAATAAAGAAATGTTTGCCTAACAAGCACTTGATTCCAAGTCCAACGGTTTTTCTGTCGTAGGGCCCTGCTTCATTTTAAGAGTGCTCAAAGAGACGTGGCTCTGGCCCCAAAGGACCTTGTCTCACAGGCTACCTCTTAATCTTACCACCCAGGTGGTCTGAAATCATTTAACCTTCTTAGGTCTCAGTTTTCTCTTATGTGAAATGAAAGGGTTAGGTTAAATTGGCTTCCAAGGTCCCTTTCCACTTCTAAATCGATGATCATTTGAACAAAATACAGGGTATTTCTTTAAAAATAAAAAGTCACAAGTCCTTTCTAAAAACATATCATATAGGAACAGCATACTTTCAAACCAGGATAACTAAAACTCAGTCCCACAGTCTATTTGATGACTAAATTAACCTTTTTTTTTTGTCAATGGCATCATTGAGCTTAAAATATAAATAATGAGGTCTAAGTCAAACAGTGATGTGTCATGGAAACAAGAAAGCTTGTTTTTGGCGGGGGTGGAACTGGAGGTAGCAACACATGAATACAAAACAATGCTACTCTCTAATACGTATGTCCTCTAGCTGAGAAACCTCATAGTTCTGCCTAAGTATTCTTCATTTTCCACATTTGAACTCCAAGCCTTGATACAAACTGTATACCTAAGATTTACATATGTACACTTTAAAGACTTATCTTTCCTTATATTTCTCCTCAATTATATAGTGTATGTAATTTATATATGAGACTTAGATACAAAGTCTTTTCAGTGAAATTCATAGCCATTTGAATAAGATTGTCCTAACCATCCACACTAGAAAAGCAAAATGGGAAAAATGGATGTTGTTCTATATTGAGAAGTGCAGTTAGATGGGAAGTGTATTGAATTAGTCCATTAAAAGTGGCCTTGAGGTTGAAAACGAGGAAATCAAGCTGAGTGATAGCTGAGAAATTGGTCTGCACTTTCCATTCTTATAAGTGGCTCCCTTACAGAAAATTTTCAAGGCAGTGCAGGAAAGAGAAAGATAGAAAGAGAAAGAGAGAGAGAGAGAGAGAGACAAAAAGAGAAAACATCAGGGAAATAGAAAATGGAGAAAAGAAGGAATGAAAGTAGGAAGGAGAAAGAAAAATGAAGGAAGAAAGGAAGGAGAGAAAGAAAGAGAAGGGAAGAAGAGAGAGACAGAGACAGAGAGATTTAGAGGTGCTGATGGCAAACTCAATTATCGGTCAACAATGAGAATTGGCAGCCAAAACAAAAACAAACGAAACAACCTAATGCAATCTTAGGCTATATTCAAAGAATACATAATGTCCAGAACTAGAAAATTGTTAGTTCATAAAACATAGTAGGTAATTAATAAATGACTGTTGGATTGGAATGATAGGTCTTCTGTACTCTTCCTTATTCCAACCGTATCTGGAGTAGAGTGTTGACAGTTGAGGACATCACACTTAAAGAAATATATTGATAAGTTGGAGAACATCCAAGAAGAATAACCAGGATGTGACCTCAAGATCATTCCATATGAGAATTATTTTAGCCAGAAAAAGAGAAGACTTTGTGTAAAAGGATACACGACTATGTACTATAGAAGGGTTTCTTACTTAATGGTAGAGGATGAAGACTATCTTTGCGGTTAGAGCAGATAGCCTCTGAGTCTTTCCATTTCTGAGATTTTGGGATAGTGGAGGTCAGGTCTCTCTCTCTCTCTCTCTCTCTCTCTCTCTCTCTCTCTCTCTCTGTTTAAATTATCTGCCATGAACACACTGACTTAAAGATTGGCTCTACCATCATGAGAGTTTCACTGTTCACCAATCTTCATTCTAGTTCCTAGGGTAATAGCTGAAACACACAAGTGTATAGAGGAAACCATCAGAAGACATATAACTCTTAGCATGCTGACTTCCGAAGGAGAGGAACTAGGAACATTTTACCCAATGAATTGAACAACACCCCCAACCTATTTGGAAGTTTAGCAAAGCATCTGACAAATAAATTTCTTACCATTCTGCTACACTGGAGTCAGTCAGTCAACAAGCATTTATTAAGCACTTATTATATACCAGACAGGTAAAAAAAAAATGATATCCTTTGAAAGTGTACAGATTGGTCTCTAATGGTTAATAAAACTTTTCCTCCATCTGTAGTTGACATGTTCTGGAAACACCAGTTATTTAGCTCTCCCAGTCCTAGCTCTGACTAGTTATAACCAAGAAGAGCCAGGTTTCTCTATGTCTATTGCTTAAGAGGCACTTAATGAGCTAAGCAAGCAATTAATGCTTTAATGACACCTTGGTGATCTCTACTCAGGATAAATTTGATCAGTAAGCTAGTGGAACTTTAGCAGCTGTTTCTGGGAATATGTCAGACCAGGGCTGACATTCTCCCAGGATTACAGCTCTAAGAACTTTGATGTTTGGTACAAGAAAAAAAATAAGTTAACACAAGCCAGGGTGGCCTTAGCCGCCCCCTCCCCACAAGGTACAGAAATAGAAAAAATAATAATGGGATAGCAAATTCCATGTCTTTGGGTATAACCATTATAAATCTAGAAGTAAAGATAACAGCAAAAGATTATGCAAGGTAATTAATATTCAGAATGACTGAAAAATCAATAAAAAATAAGCTATGTCATACTCTTTAAGAAGGCAGGGAAGTATGTCCTACATTTTAGAAAGACATCAAAAGTAATCTACATTTTTTATTATGTTTCAGTGCTTACAGGAATCAGCTTCAACTCTATGGGATACTTCATTCCCTGACAATTCAGTTCAATTTAATAAATATTTGTTAAGTTCTGACTATTCATACAAAGCATGATGTCAGGTAAATGTGGTTTATTCATGTAGAAGCTTCTCTGCTCAATGGAACTCCCACGGGTGAGTGGGGAGGGAGAAATGTCCTCTGTTTTTTTGTTATTCTTTCTCTTTAAGATTCACCCAAAAAAAGTTTTTTTGAAAATTTTTCTCTGACTCACTTTGAGATGAATAATTTTCACTTGAATCCTAATTACTTTAGAATTTGATGAGAAAATAGATTTCTACTTGGGTGTTTTTTGTTTGTATTAATAAAAGGATAACTCATTTGTTCTTTTCAAATTTGATCATTCTAGATGTTATAATGCAGTGCAATTGGCATGAGTGACAATTAGTAAATTGGAAAAATGTAGTCCATACAAGAAAACTTGTCTGATGATTTCAAAATGCTTCTACTGAACTAAGTCATGAGCAATCCACTTTAGGAAGAAGTTTTGGGTTGTCAAAAGACACTTCACACTTTCCCAAAGGAAAATCAGACTGCTCTCCTCTTTTTGTCCAATTCCAGATCCAGCTCCTTGTCCAGGAGATTCACAATGAACCTCACTTATTCTCAGCAAATCAATGGACCTGCTCAATGGGTCGCCCACTCAAATCATTGTCTAGACCAGGTTTTCTTTCTCTGGGTTCAATGAACTTTTAAAAAATCATATTGCTTTCCTTTAGAATCCCATATATTTTATTTTATACATTTAAAACCATAATTCTGAGAAGTCCTTAGGCTTTACCACCATGACAAAAAAAAATTAAAAATCCTTGCTTAGAATAGATATTCTTTAGCCACTTGATTTCTCTTTAATGAACAGTTAAGCTAAATTCCTTTGAGTGACTGAGTTTTGAATTCTTATTTATCTGAGTTGCTTATAATTCTCTCTACAAAATGATTTGGGGTCATTTAGGACTCTGAATGTTCTGGGACTTGGTGTCATAAGCTTGATGTCATCTATAAACAAACATCTGAAGGACTTTGCTATCTAGAGGGAATTCTCATTTGGACTATCCATTGGACAATCTCTTTACCAGTGGCAAACATCTTTCATGAGCATTATCTCCTTGTTTTATGTTTCTTTTGCTATATAAAATTGGAGGAATTGTTAAGCAAAGGATCACAAAATCATAGACTTATAGTGGGACAGGACCTCAGGGATCAACTAATGTAACACTTTCTTTTTAGAGATAAGGAAAGATAAGATTCACAGCCTTATCCAAGTGATTTAGCCAAGTTCACCCAGGAAGTAAATAGTACTGGTTGAATATGCATCCATCTCTTCTTATTCTAAATTCAGTATTTTTTCCCCTGAACCTTACTCCCTTTAAGTAGTTGTGTTGTTGATAGGTTTCAAGGAAGTTTTTTTTTTTTCCCTGACAGAAAAGTCTATCATTTGAACAATATGATCCCCATGATACTATATAACTGTGTCATAGAACACCATAGATTTTGAAGAATCAAAGTATAATTAGCACCATGTCTTCAGTGAATAGGAGCATCTGGGTCACTTTGCCATCAGTAGGGACCTCAACTTGGACTTTGAACATGTATGTTTGTTAGTATCCCACAGGACGCTCCATTCAGAGGCTATATGATTACATCAAACGCAAGAACATAAGTATCAGACTGATATAAAATAAATCTAGTGGTTTGGAAGAATCAAAGTAAATCATCATTCAAATAGCCAAGGAGAGCAAGTGGCAGAAGTAGAATTCAAATTCAGTACTTTTCTGGGTCTAGGCCCAACATTCCTACCTCTCAACCCAATTGGTTCACATAAATATTGTCACCAAAATGAGGTAGAAAATTTATCTGGATCATTCATTTGGTACTGAGCAATATGGTTCTTTATATTTTTGTTGGTCTTTATTACTGAGTTTTATTACTTATGTGACCTGCAGCATGGCCCTATTCATTATTAAAGATGACAAGCTATAGTAACTTTGACTAATCTAGAATTTTAGTAAGGAACTGGTAATGGCTTATATGTCCTTCGGGTCCATCTTAGCTAGGTTCAGGGATTGGGGGGAGGGGGTCTCATTTACCTAGGTGGCTGAAGAAAGGGAAAGGAGTAGGAAGGAGGAAGATAGCAACTTTTAAAAATTTGTTCAATGGAAACTTTAAGAGTCTACTAGACTCGGAAAAAAAGTATTATTGAGAACTATCAACAAGGTTTTTGGAGTTATAACAAATGGTGGGCCTGCAAAACTTGAATTGGCTAAATGGGTTTGGACTCAGAACAGCTGTGAAAGCCATATATATGATAGACTTGAGAGATTAATGAACCTGAATTCCAATGCCATCTCTACTGCTTACTACTTGTGTGACCTTGGGGAAATCATTCAACCTCCAAGGGGTCCAGGTTCATCATATGTAAAACAATGGGAGAGGATTGGAGCAAATAATCTCTAAGATTCCTTCTAGATTTAGACCTATGGTCTTATTACCTGGTTTCAAATCCTGACTCTGCTGCTCCCTATTTGTGTCCATTTGAGCAAGCCACTTCAGGTCCCCAAACCTCAGTTTCCTCCTCTGTAAACTGAGGGGGGTAGGACTAGAGAACCTTTAATATCTCTTCCAACTCTTGACCCTTTAAATTTATACTGCTCTGTAAGCTTCCCAAGGAGCTAAGCATATATAATTCCAATCCTCTGTCACCGTTTTAATTTTCAAGCTTTTCACTCAGTGAGTTCTCTTTTGTTTACTTGAATTTAATGTTTTCTTTTTCTCTCAGTAGAATTTTCCTTTGCCTCTTATATTTTTTTAAAGACATCAACACTGATTGTCTTTTCAGGTTATATCTGTTTTCAACTCAGATCGTCATGAAATAAGTCAGTAACATTTTCTCATGTCATTCTTTCATTCCAAAGTTGTTTAAAATCACATTTCTAGAGAGATTTAAATAAAAGATAAAGCATTTATTAAAGTTTTACTCTGTGAAAACAGCTGTGTTAAGTGCTGGGGATAGAAAAGTATTTTGTTTTGTGATTTTTTTTTAAGTCCCTATTCTCAAGAAGCTCCTATTCTGTTGTGGGAGACAATATATAGGGAAGGTGGCAGCTGCAAGTCAGATGGGATGGTCCAATTGACCTCAGGGTACAGTGGCAAAGCAGATGCTGATGCTTCTTCTTTCATGGCATTTCCAACGAGGAGAGCCTATCACTTTGTGCTGTTAAACCATTTGACAGTGCCAAGGACTTTGGTTGAAAGAATTTTCTTCAGTAGCTGTACCTGTAGTATGTGCAGGAGTAATTGCCAGACTGTGTCTCCACAGAAGTTGCTTCCCAGGATTATTGCTGAGGGCAATGAATTGGAAGCAGGGCTAGTCCCAAAATTCTTGAGTCCAGAATCCTGAGCTATTTCCACCAGGATCTGTTGAGGGATCACAGGAGATTATCCCCTGGCTCTGCACTTCTTTTTAGTGCAGTATTATCCACTGCATTATTTTTTCTAGGTTGGATGACATGCTACCATCGGGAAGGTTGGCATCATCTGTGTTTAAGTTTATATCTGAATTCCAGCTCCCAAAATGCCCAGCATTGGTAAGCATATGGCCCAGGTAAGATTCACCACGTCCATCGCTGATAATACTGCTTTCAGCTCAAAGTTGCCTGCGAGCTTTAGCTGGTTTCACACATTCAGTCCTTCTGTTAGAAATGATGTTAATTGATTGAAATGGATATATATATATATAAGGTCAGTGATTGACCCAAGCTTAAGAAACGCCATGTTGTGAACATCTCAGATTAGGTTTCTGTTCAGATCAAGGATCTGTAAGGGTATCAGTCCTTGGAAGGTATCTTGGTTGATGTCGTAGATTTGATTATATTGTAATGAAATGACCTCCAAAGGACTGTAACCACCGGAACTTGAAAGTTATCGTATATTGTTACAAGACGAGTTCAAGGCACTAAACTTCTTCCACTCCTGGCAGAAGTTCCTCGATATACAGCTTATCTTAGTACCTGTCAAGATTAAACTCTCCAGATTGATGGTTCTAGTCAGGTTAGGAAGTTCTTGTACCATGCTTGCATCAAGAGATTCTGAAACGTTCCCCACAAAAGACAAAGGGCTGTTCTCTAGTTGTATGATTTTGAAGAATGGATTTCCCACAAATGCTCCATTAGGAACTGTAGAAATAGAATTATTAGGAAATTTCAGTTCCTTCAGGCTTGGCAATGCTTCAATAGCTTGAGGAAATTCTCCCAAATTATTGTAATTCAAGTCCAAAGAGTCCAAATTATCTAATCCATTAAAATAGTGCTAGCTCAATGTTACAATCTTATTGTTATGAAGATATAAAACCAAAACTTTGGAAGGTTTGTGAAGGCAAAGTCAGGGACACTCGTGATATTGTTGAGAGTCAAAATCAAAGCTTGGAGAGTGGCAGTGTTGCTAAGTGGTTGGACATGGACCTCCCTCAGAGTGTTTTCATTAAGCTATAGGTGTCATAACTGAATAACCACCTCAAAGCTCTACTCAGGAACCAAGGAAATCTTATTGACATCTAGGGGACTCAGTCCTCAAATAGCTTCACCAGGAACTGCTTTCAACTGATTCTTCTGGAGTATTCAAATGTTGAGCTCTTTCAACCCACAGAAGGTGTTTAGATGGATGAAGGAAAAACCATTGTTGGCCAACTGGAGTTGGTTTTGTTTTGCTTTGTTTTTTCTTTTCCAAAAAAGAAATACTCTTAAATGCATCTTCTAATAACCAAGTAATATTCTTCACACTTATGTCTAAAGAGTAGATAAAGGTGCTCAATCCCTTGGGCATAAATATCAGCCCTTTCTCTGTACAATCCACTTCTCACTTCTGGTAGCCACAGCAGAGAGCTGGGCAGGGTTGGGGGGGGGCGTGGTAGGGCAAGGCCCGGAGGAGCTGCCCAAGGCCAAAGCCAAGGCCATGGCTAGAGCCAAGGGCCAGAACGAAGACAGCAAGACATTGATGCTCCCTCTACTACTTCCTGAGCCTCTGTGCCTTTTCTTTCTTAACCTCTGTCAAGGTCAATGCAACCACTCCAAGAGACAGCACTGGGCCTCCTTTGCCTGTCTACCAGCATGCCTACCTTAGAGCAAGTCTGCTTCCCTTTGCTCCTCTTGCCAGAGAGACAGAGAGGGAGAGAGAGACAGAGAGAGAGAGGCAGAGAGACAGAGAGACAGAGACAGAGACACAGAGACAGAGACAGAGAGATACTGGCCCATGGTAGATAGAGAGATGGCCTTAGAGTAAGAAATACTGTGTGGATAAATCTTGCATATGACACATACCAGCAGTGTGACCCTGAGCAAGTTACTTAAGCTCTGCCCCAGGCGATTCTAGGATGAGAAGTTGGAGAGCAGATGCCAGTCCTCATTGGTAGAGATTTTCTTCACTGGGAGCTTACCAATTCAATCACAAATTCAGTCCAAAACAAATGGTGATAACAGTAATTCATAATATATAATTTATATAAGGCTTTCCTCAAAACAATCCTATGAGTTAGGTACTACAAATATTATCTCTCTTCCCTTTACAACAGAGAAAAATGAGTCTCAGAGGTGGCATGATTTGTCCAACGTCACACAGGTAAATAGTGTCAGAAGCTGGACTCAGGGCTGGATCTCTTGGCTTCTTCCCAGTGCATTTCTCTATAGTTCTGTATCATGTATCCATATGAAAAAAATACTGATTATAAACAGGGTTTTGGACTTAGAGAAATCCCAAAGCTTCATTCTTATCATCCTTAAGGAAAGGAACTTGGACAGATTCTCTAAATATGATATCATAATGTTCACCTCCATAGATGAGATTGGTACTATAATTTTCATTTCTTTGGGATGAATGCATTTAACAACTAAAGGATTTTTCAAATCATTATTTTGAAAGTGATATTCCTGCATAGCAAGAGTTCTATTGCTTCTCTGTGTTTTTATTGGTCTCCCTGCCCTTATTTCAGGATGTAACAAACAAACAAAACAAAACAAAACCTGGGATGTAAGTGGGAAATGTTTCAATTTTGTTCCATAACAACAAATGGAACTAAAAAAAAAGAAGGTGGATAATCAATCATCCAATCTATTAAAGCACATGAAATGACTTCTTGCTATAGGTCAGACACTGTCCTGGACGAGCATGGTGCTGAAAATTCAAATACGATGAATGAAATCATAATATACACACTGATGTATAGGTGCTACATATCTTTATAGACTTAAATACATAATGGCTAAGTGCAAGTAAGGGATTATTTTGTAAACCTGGAGGTTCCTAATGTGGGAATTCCCTCTGACAACAGTAATTAGTTATTAATTATGATATATGGAGTGAGAGAGAATGGGAAATCAAGGTTAACATCAAGATTGTGAACCTGGGTATTGGGAATGATGATAGCATCCTCAAGAGAAATAGTGAAAACTGGAAGAAGGGTAATTTTGACAGTAAAGATAATGAATTCTGTTGTGGACATTTGGTATTTAATAATCCCAAAGGATATCCACTTTGAAATATCCAATAGACAGTTAGATACGAGCATCTGGAGTTAAGAAAACTAGGGCTAGATACATAGAGTTGGGAGCCATCTGCATAAAGATGATGCTTTAATTCATAGAAACTCATGAAGTCACTGAGTTAAAAAAAAAAGGGGGACTGGACCTTTGTTTTCATAGCCACAAAGAATTTATGGTGCAGTAACTCTAGAGGCAATGAGGCCTCTAGTGGGTAAAGCACTGGACCTTGCATCAGGAAGACCTGAGTTCAAATCCTGCCTCAGACACTTATCAGGCATATGACCCTGGCCTAGTCTACTTCACCTCTGTCAGTTGAGTTTGCTTTATCTATAAAATTAAGGCAATAACAGTGCCTACCTCAGAGTATTTTTGTGAGAATCAAATAAAATAATATATCATATCTTTTCTAGTAGTAATAGTACTGTTGATGTGAATATTGTTTCCTGAGCAAGAAATAAAAAGTGAGGATGGAATCAGTCTGAGCAAAGGAGTAAATGGCAAACTTTAAAGTGTCATATAAATCTTAGGTATAATGATAATAATATATGATGATGATGATGATGATGATGATGATGATGATGATGATGTTGATGATGATGATGTCAACCATCCATCTCATTGACCTTCTGGTTTCTACTCTCCAACTAAGTTTCTTCTTCTGAGTGTCATGCAATCACCCATTTCATAGAATTTCCATAGAATTTTAGAATTAGTGGGGAACTAACAACCATGTAATCCAGCTAACCTACACACACGTGTGCGTACACATACATACACACCATACTAATATATCCATTAGGTCATTATCTAGCCTGTGCTTGAAGACCCCCAATGAGAAGGGACATACTACATTTCTAGGTAGTTCATTCCTCTTTTGGACATCACAATTATTTAGTTTAGTTTCTTGGGTTTTTTTTCCCTTGATATCAGGCCTAAATTTATCCCTTTCCAGCCCCTGTCCAGTGCTCCCAGTTCTGCCTGCTAGAACCAACTAGACCAAATCTAGTCTATCTTCTACATGACAGGCACATATTTATTGAATATTTTGAATATTCAGCATATTTCATATTTATACCAAATATTCAATGTATTAAATATTTATCTGCCTTTCCTGATGAAAGCAGGTTGCCAGAACTACCATCCCTCCTCCCCCATCTAATTCCTTTGTATCAGTTCTTCCTCTTGCACCTCATTTGTATAAAATAATTACACTTTTAGCTGTTCCTAAATGGTTCTACTTTTTAAAGTCATATCATACTCAGGTTTACCCCCCAATCTTTCTTACCAACTACCCAATTACTAATAACAATCTTAGGCATATGTTTTACATTATATATATGTAGTAAACAGTCTGTCCTTATTGAATCCCTTGCAATCAGTCTTTGTATGGACCTTATGTTTCTCTTGGCTCTTATATGTCAAATCTTCTATTAAGTTCAGTTTTTTTACAAAGTTTTGACAATCTGACAGTTGATCAAATGTATATTTTTTTTTCATTCAAGATTATGCTTAACTTTGTTACGTATGATATTTTCAGCCATGGCCCCAGTTCTTTTGCTCTTTGATACACAGTGTTCCAAGACCAGCAGTCTTTTAGAGCCTCTGCTGCTAGGTCTTGCATGATTCTAATTGTGGCACCATCATATTTAGATTGATCTTTTTCTTGTTGCTTTTAATATTTTATCTTTGAGCTGGGGGTTTCTGAATTTGATTATAATATTCCTATGAGTTTTCCTCATAGGATCTCTTTTACATGGTGATCAATGGATTTTTTTTCTATTTCTACTCCCCTCCCCCTTGTTCTAATGCTTCAGGACGATTTTCTTTAATTATTTCTTGTATTATTATATCAAGATTCCTTTTTTTATCATAACTTTCAGGTAGTCTGATTATTCTTTTGTTTTCTCTTCTTGGTCTGTCCTCTAGATCAGTTGTTTTTCTGATAATATGTTTCATTTTCTTTTCCATTTTTTCATTCTTCATATTTGGCTTAATTTTTTCTTGATCTCTTATAACTCCTCTGGCTTCACCTTGCCCAATTCTAATTTTCAAGGTATAATTTTCTTCCTTTAGATTTTGGATCTCCTTTTCTAATTGGTTGACTTTCTTTTCATAATCTTGTTTTTTTCTTGGATTGTTCTCATTTTTTTTAGTTTTTTCCTCCATCTCTCTCTTTTGATTTTTAATGTTTTTTTTAAGTTCTTCTATGAATCTTTTAGGGGGTAGGCAACCATTTGACATTACTCTTTGGGATATAAACAGGCAGTTCTCTGAAGATGAATCCTGGTCTTCTCTATTCCCATAATACCTTTCTATGGTTGGATTCTTTCTCCTTTGCATTTTTTTTTTTTTTAGTAATAGCTTAACTTTTGTAATCACCTCTAGTCCTGGGGCATGGGGGATGGTGCCTCTTTCCCCAGATCTTCAGTTCTCCCCTCTAGCCTGGAATCAAAGCCAAATCTCTGACCTCCCATAAGTGTTCACAACCAAGGGCCTTCTGCCCCACTGCCTCCGCAGTCACCCTGCATATGCTGGTTCCTTCTTGCCCCCAACACTCTCTGAAGCACAGCTGAATCTGGAATTCCTTGTCAGCAGAGGTTCCCTAGAATTTTCCCAGGTTGGATGCCCAACTCACCTCACTATTTCAGTGTTGAAAGTTCCTGTGGCTGGGGCTGAGACAGCCTCCCAACCCAGTTAACCCCAGGGCTTGAGGTTTGTTGGCTACTTGTTAATATGGACCGTAGCCTGGAGGTGTTTATTCTTTTTTTTTTTATTTGCTACACACATCCATTCCTATTAAACATATTTTCACATTAGTGATGTTGTAAGGAAGAATTAGAACCAATAGGAGGAACCACTAGAAAGAGGAAATAAAATTCAACAGAAGAAAAAAAATAGAAAATAATATGCTTCGATCTGCATTTAAACTCCATCGTTCTTTCTCTGGATGTGGATAGTATTTTCCATCATGAGGTCTTTGGAGATGTCTTAGATCCTTGTATTGCTGGGAAGGGTTAAGTTGATCAATATTAGTCATCACACAACATGACTGTCATTGTGTACAACATTCTCTTGGTTCTGCTCACTTCACTCAGCATCAGATCATACCAGTCTTTCCAGGTTTTTCTGAAGTCAACATGTTCATCATTTCTTATAGCACAATAGTATTCCATTACATTCATATACCACAACTTGTTCAGCCATTCCCCAATTTATGGGAATCCTCTCAATTTCCAATTCTTTGCCACCACAAAAAGAGCTGCTATGAATATTTTTGTACGTGTGGGTCCTTTTCCCATTTGTATGATCTCTTCGGGATATAGCCCTAGAAGTGCTATTGCTGGGTCAAAGGGTATGCACATTTTTATAGGCCTTTGAGCATAGTTCCAAATTGCTCTCCAAAATGGTTAGATCATTTCACAACTCCACCAACAATGCATTAATGTTCCAATTTTCCCACATCTTCTCCAACATTTATCATTTTCTCTTTTCGTCATCTTGGCCAATCTGATAGGTGTGATGTGGTACCTCAGAGTGGTTTTGATTTGCATTTCTCTAATCAATAGTGATTTAGAACATTTTTTCATATGACTATAGATGGCTTTAATTTCTTCATCTGAGAACTACCTGTTCATATCCTTTGACCATTTATCAATTGGGGAATGACTTGCATTCTTATACATTTGACTTAATTCTCTTTATATTTTAGAAATGAGGCCTGTATCAGAGAGACTGGCTGTAAAAGATTCTTTCCCAATTTTCTACCTTCCTTCTAATCTTGGTGCAATTGGCTTTGTTTGTGCAAGAACTTTTCAATTTAATGTAATCAAAATTATCCATTTTACTTTTTGTAATGTTCTCTATCTCCTGTTTGGTCATCAATTCTTCTGTTCTCCATAAATCTGATAGGTAAACTATTACTTGCTCTCCCAGTTTGTTTACAGTATCAGCTTTTATATCTAAATCATGAACCCATTTTGACTTTATTTTGGTATATGGTGTGAGATTTTGGTCTATGCCTAGTTTCTGCCATACTCTTTTCCAGTTTTCTCAGCAGTTTTTTTTTTCAAAGAATGGGTTCTTATCCCAGAAGCTGGGGTCTTTGGGTTTATCAAATATTAGATTGCTATAGTCATTGATTATTGTGTCATGCATATTTAACCTATTCCACTGATCAACCACTCTATTTCTTAGCCAGAACTAAGCAGTTTTGATGATTGCTGCTTTATAATACAATTTAAGATCTGGAATGGCTAGGCCACCTTCCCCTGCATTTCATTTTCATCAAGTTCCCTTGATATTCTAGACCGTTTGTTCTTCCAAATGAATCTTGTTATTATTTTTTTAACTCTATAAAATAATTTTGATAGTTTGATTGGTATGGCACTGAATAAGTAAATTAGCTTAGGTAGAATTGTCATTTTTATGATATTAGCTCGGCCTACCCATGAGCAACTGATTTTTTTCCAATTATTTAGATCTGACTTTATTTGTGTGAAAAGTGTTTTGTAATTGTGTTCATATAGTTCCTGGGTTTGTTTGGGGAGGTAGATGGAGGTGTTTACTCTTCACAGTGACCAAACCTGGTTCTGGCATTTTTCTTCTGATCTTCTGGAATTGTCCCAGGAAGACCCCTGTTGTGCTCCTATTCTTATTTATTTTTATCTGCACTTGGTTTGGCCTAAAGTGTCATTTTATCTTTTTTATGGGGGAATATCTTGAGAGCCTGGAATTTTCTGACATACTCCTCCATCTTCCCAGAATCCTCCCTCTCCAGTCTTTTTACACCTTACTCTACACTACATACTCTTCAATCTAATGATGCTGGCCTCCTGGCTATTCTTCCGAGGCTCTCTATCTCCCTGGTCTAGGAATTTCCTCTGGCTATTCCCCCACTCCTGGAATGCCCTGCCTCCTCATCTCCACCTATTGGCTCCCCTGTCTTCCTCCAAGTTCCAGCCAAAATCCTACCTTCTACAGGAAGCCTTTTCCAACCCCTCTTAATTCTAGTAATTAAGTGCCTTCCCTCTTTTGAGTATTTAAATATTTCCTTATTTGTACATATCCATTTGCTTACTGTCTCTTTCTTTCAATTGTAAGCTCTTTGAGAGCAGATACTGTCCTTTAACCCTTTTTGTAATCCCAGCACTTAGTATAGTGTCCGACATAGAGTAGGTGTTTAATAAATATTTATTTACTTATTGACTAGGTTTCATTTCAAAGCTGGCCTATCTATTAATCTGGACTCTTTTGAACTCTTGAATACTTACCTACCATATAAATCTCTAAGTGCAATTCTTAAACCCTGACTCATCTACTTTTTCTGTTTACTTCCAGAGTGAGCTAGAGTGAATGGAGAAATTCAAGAAAGTGGGCAGCCATGATCTTCTATGAATTCATGCTCACCAGCATCAACTGGGGATTTGCTATGCCTCAGCAGTCTTTCTAAGTATCTGTTCACTCTACAAAGGCTACTCTCCATATACTGTTTCAGAAAAAAAATCTGATAAGCACATGAGAGGTCAAAGTCAAGTATTTTGTAAGGACTGAAGTGAGTAGGGGGTTGGGGATCACTCATGAAGAGTTAACATTTGGAATAAATGGCCCACTGAAGGATGGGTAGAATCTCAACAAAGGGAGATGGGGGCAGCAGAGGAAATTTCTAACTGTAGGAAATATTTTGTACAAAAATATGAAGGTGGGTCACATACAAAAGAACAGTGATGTGAAAGTTCAGTTGTAAAACAGGTAAATGGTTGGCTTTAATATAAGGTTAGACTTAAAAGGTAGGGCATGAACTAATCTACTTTGCATACAGAGGGCATTGACTTCCAGAATAGAGAATCTGATATTTACCTAACAGGAAGAACCAATCAAGGTTTTTAAATAGGGGGTTAACATAATCATATCTCTGCTTAAAGAAGATCAGTCTAATTAAACTTCATCTCATTAATGTTTCATCCCATCCAGCTGTCCTTTAGGACACTAGAGCCTTGCCAGTGTGGGCATCTGGTTATCTGCCCTGAACCACCCTACCCACACTTTCACTTCTTCCCCAGGGAACAGTAATCTCACCAATATTATCATTGCTGATGGAAAGGGCTTGGTAATCTACTGCCCTATGTCCACACATTTTCTTTGTGACTGCCTAGACCCGGGGTCAGCAAACTATGGCCCAGGGGCCACATCCAGTCCCACCCCCATTCTTATATAGCCAAGAACAGAGAATAGATTTTATATTTTTAAATGTAAGAAAATAATTCTTAGCTTTGGGCTATACAAGTATAGACCCTTGGCCTAGATCAAAGCTTTTTCTACTGGTTCCTACTAACTACTAAAACATCCCTAAGAAATATAGGGAGGCTTTCTCTGCCTCTCTTTCTGTCTCTGTTTCATATTCTCTCTATCTCTCTCTCTGTCTCTCTCTCTCTGTCTCTCTCTCTCAGAGTGTTTCTCTCTGTCTCTGTTTCATATTCTCTCTATATGTCTCTGTCTCTCCCTCTCCCCCCCCCAATTCTTGTTCTCTCTCATCTGACCTATGATTTCATCAGTTCAGTGATCTCTGAGGGTTTCTCTAATCAATTTAGCATTTTTTTTCTGCTTCATCTTTTACTCTTAATGAGCTGCCTCCAGCACTGAAAGGTCATCTGACTTTTCCAGGTTAACAGAGCCAGCATGTGTGAGAAGTAGGACTAGAATTTAGCTCTACATTGCAAGAAAGCAATCAATTTAAAATTTCAATGTCCTCAGATCGAATTAAAAATTTAAAGGGGAGAATTCTGAAGTAGAGATGTCCTGTCTAACTCTACCACCTTGACTAAGTCCCTTAAAGATTCTTAGCCTCAGTACAATTATGTAGACAATGAGAGAATTAGACCAAGTGACCTTGAAGATTCCATCCAGCCTTAGCAGTGCATGGACTTTCCTTAACCATACAAACACTTGAGCAACAGGTCCTTGAAATCCAAGAGACTGGAACAGTTCATTACAATTCACATTTACTTCCATTATTTGGTTATGGATGCTAATGAATGTTGACTCTCTGTGACTATCTTTCCTGTCCAGAGTTTTGTGGTTCAAAGTGTGTAAGTTTATGACATAATTCCAATCCAGTAGGACTGAAGTGAATGTGCCCACATCATTCCCATTTTTCCAAATAACAAAGGCTAGTTTCATTTTTAATTGAAAAACAAAAAAAAAATGCAGTTTTTAAAAAGAAAGAAAAGTGGGAAAATGTATATGAAGAAAAAGAGAAAAACATGTGAGTTAAGCAAGAATTTTCCTGCCTGATCATTTCCCACCTGCTTATTGTGTCTATGATGAATGTCACCACATCTTTTTTTCTTTCTGATCCTTGCCTTTGAAATTTTCTCTCTGTACAATGATTTCCTTTAGTATCCTAAACTCTTTCCTTTCCTTTTTAATATTTTCATTTTTCTCCTTCTGTATAAAGGTAATTTTACTTGCCAGATATGTTTCTCAGTTTCAATTCTAGATAGCTTGTTTTGAAAAATGGAGATAAAATAAATAAAAAAAACATTGCTCTTAGGGAATATAATCTTGTCACTGGGTTGAACATTTGGAGAACATTCTAATCTCAATTTGTTCAAAATGTGAATTCCCCAAAGCACTTATATTGCCTTAGCTCAATTTATTTAAATGCTAAAATGGAAACATTTTCTGACTTTTACATAGTTCACTGGGGCACTTCAGATCTCATTAGCAATATTCCCTTACTAATTTTAATCTGATCATGTTTTCTACCTAACTCTATTTGTTGAGTATATCAAATCTTGCCCAATATATCAAGTATTTGAAAAATCATAAGTTAACATACCCCCAAGCTCAAATAAGTAATATATACCAGACTTGAACATAGCAGGGTTATCATGAGCATTGAATGAAATAATAACATGTATAAAATGCTTTCCAAACTTTAAATTACCAAATAAATATTGTTTTTTGTTGTCATCACTGTGCTGCTATGGATATTTTATAACATGTAAAAATTGAAATTTAAAAGGGATAAGATCAAAATGAAATAAAATTTTATCCTTGAAGTAATAGAGAGCAAATTATGGTGGATACAAGCCCACAATTGGCTCTGGAGAAAAAAGGGTAGGTTGTAAACCTTTTTCTACCTTTGCATTGCCTTATAATACTTCTGAGGATTAAGCCACGGTGCCCACTTTAGATACCATTGTAAATGAAATCCATCACTTGAAATCCTAGCAAGTATATACTGAATGACTGGATTTTCTCTGGTGATAATCAGGTTTTATAGATAGAACAACTACTTTTGTATAATCCATTTATCCAATTATTTACACCAAAAAGAAAATATACAGTGAGGATGCAGGTAGCTTCAGGGGAAAGGAAAAATAAAAATTGAGACCACAAGGATTTTCTCTGATTTGTAAAATCAGGCCTCAATGTCAAACAGAGACAGCACTGAACTAGAGGCAAAGATTAGTCTATGAAGCTATCAAGGAATTATGGTATACTTCACCCGAAAACAGCTGTGTTCTGTTTAAAATCATCTTTAAAATGAATGTTCTGGAAGAAGAATTCAGAAGGTTTGGAAGTGAATCTGAAACCTGTTAGTATTGTCAATAAGGACAGAAATAGCAATAGAAACTAGTCTTGTGATTTCACTGGTATAAGAGAATCCCAGGAGATGAAACTCCAATCTCCTGTTTAGGTCAGCACCTTCTTTGCAACGTACTTGCCTAAAGCACTTAAAAGCTAAATGACTTGGCCAGCATCATAGAACCAGTATGTGTCAGAGGAGAGACTGGAAACCACGATTTCCAAGCCAGCTCCCCCTAAGGCATTTAAAAAGGGTTAGAGGTAATTGATCTGTTAGCACCTGGGAAGGGGAGGAGAGCAGATGGAAGGGGACCAGAAATGAAGAGGTTAACATACATGACCTTTAAAGGTCCCTGCTAGGTAAAAATTCCAATACCCCCTCTTTTACAATAATTTGATTCTTCTGCATATATTGTATGACTATGATGTCAATGGGCAGCTAGCTGGCCCAGTGGATAGAGCACCAGGCCTGAAGTCAAAAAGACTCTTCTTCCTGAGTTCAAATCCAGCCTCAGCCACTTCTTACCTGTGTGCCTTGGGCAAGTCACTTGATTGCCTCAGTTTCCTCATCTGTAAAAATGAACTGGAGAAGGAAATGGCAAACCACTTTAATATCTTTGCCAAGAAAATCTCGAATGGGATAATGAAGACTTGGACACAACTGAACAACAACAATAATAATATCAATAATTTGGGTTTTACCAAATCACATCAAAAACAATTTCTTCTTAGTTGTATAAAGAGGCAAAGGAGATGAGAGTTCTCAATAAGTACTGGATTTTAACTTTAAGAAAATCCATGTAAATTAAACTCTGAATCAGACTTCAATCTTTTCCAGGCTTCCCTGCTAATTCTCCACTTTCTCTACTATATCATAGATACCTTTTCACCCTGAAAGTTCACTCTTATCCCTAGAAAACTCACATAGAAAATACCTTCCATCTCTGTGGCCTCTCCATTTGATTAACTGGTTCTTCCAAGAACCTCCATTTTCAGGAAGATACCTAGGCAAATCGTATCCTCATTCCTCTCTAGGTTTTACTCTTGATTCTCCACAATTTCTTTACCTTTATGTCTTCCCTCCTCTCTTCTCCTTCATTTTTTAGCTTCCTTTTGTCTGCCCTCATCATAACATTGGTTTTTCTTTGTGTTTTAGTTTTGTTTTTTGAGGGAAGACTTGTCTTTCTGCTTGTGTTTGCATTCCTGGCACTTGGCACAGTTCCTGACATATACTAAACACTTTATAAATGTGTATTGGCTTTACTTGACTAGTTTATGATAGATAGATAGATAGATAGAGAGAGAGAGAGAGAGAGAGATAGATAGATAGAGTCACAAAGGTTTTAATGACAATTAAGTGATCATTGTTAGCTAAAGCTCCCAGGATCATAAGCAGGCCATATATAAGACAAGGATGATACAGAGTGAATTTTTATCTAAAGCTTAGAGACAGAAAAATGATTATTAACATTATGTTTCCATGAGAAAGGTAATTGTACCTAAGTGTTTGTATTCCTTCAAATCTTTCCCTAAATTGCATATTGCCAAGTTTTGCATTATGATTAGTAATTATTATACTTTTGGAGTGTTGCTTTGTTTTTATAGAATATATATAGAGAAAATCTATAGAAAATATATATAACATATATATTTTGTTTTTATAGAAAAACATCTCTTCATTCGTTGGAGTTAGAGGTAGCCACATTTTGAGAAATTCCGTCTATTCAGATCATCATACAGATCATCATACAACAACCCATGTGGTCATTGAATTGACTTATTTAAATAATTCATACTATCTTAGAAAAATAATCATCAGACCAGAATTTAAATACCTAGATGTTTATGGTCTTTCCATCTTCCTTGTGCTATAGGTTAAGGATACACAAAGCCCTGCATTTATGTAAGTAAGTATGATTTATATAGGTATTCATGGAATGGTCAAAGACAAAAGGGTTTCAATATTTATTATATGCACCAGGAGATAAGCATAACTATATCCAAAGTCATAGAGAATTTTGCTACATCAATTAATGCATAAAAATGTATTGATGCTCTGCTGAAATAATTGTCCAAGAATGAATTAAACTCAACCAACACATGCTGAACTTCTACTATGTACTCATCAGCGGGGATAAAGAGAGAAAAACAAAATACTTCTTGCCTTCAAGAAGCTTCCAAACTATTCTTGTGGGGTAGATAGCATTACATACAAAAATAAGGATATTTTACATACTTACTCTACATGCATATACATTTCATATACCTACTACAGACAGCACATATAAATACACGTACATACATATTACATATGTATATGCAAAGAGCAAAAATAAGATTAATTGAATGAAGAAAGGAGGAGCTAAAATATGGTTGGTCAGGAAAGGCATCCTATAAGAAATGGCAACTAAGCTATATTTTTTGGGGAAAAGTGAGAATGGTAAATATATTCATGAGGAGACAGGAAATTTGGAATGGCTTCCTTCTTAGAAATAGTGTTACATAGTGAAAAGAGAGAGAGAACCTCAAAGGAATGTCTGGGCTGAAACCTAATCTCTAACTCACAACGCTTATCTCTCCCCATCCCACCCCTATATATTGAAGGTCATCCTAAGTAAGCCAAAACTCCTAGAGATCTGTATTTAAACAGCTCTCTTTTAAAAATTTAAATAATCCGCACCCGAACAGTCCACACAAGCCCACACAATTACCCACTTAGTTTCCAAGTAATTGCTCTATTAACTCATCATCCTCCTTATTCTCACTCCCATCCCGTAACAGTTCCCCACTCCATTGAAAACACCCAGGGATCAGCTTCCTAACAATGTTCTTCTAGTATCCTTTGGCAAGGGAACATCTTCAGCTCTCTTATAGTCTGGAGTAGAGGAGAGAAAGGGGGATTAACAACTTTGGACAGTCACTTCTGAAACACTCAACTGTCTGCTTCTCCCAAAGGATCTCAACACCATACATATCTTTCTGAATAATAGCTTTAAGTTTATGAGATAAATTATCTGCAAGCTATGATACTCTTTGGATAGTTCCAAAAAGTATCCATTCTTTTGCCCTTTCATCCAATTGACAACAATTTCATTTGACTATACAAGGGTAGAAATTATGAATATATATAAAGAGAAGACACATTCGATAATCATGATTTTTCATCAACATAAAAATCACAACTCTTTACTTCTCCCTCAAACATACATACACACATCAACGTGTGACCTTTCAGCATCAGTTTTCCCATCCATAAGTTGAGGTTGTTACTCTAGCCTAAACAATCTCTAGAGGCCCCTCTAGCTCTCAGACTCATTACTTGCTAAATCTCAAGCTAATTACAAACCCCTAAAACTTAGATAAAACCATACAAATCATAAAAATACAGAATGATAATATTGACTGTGTGAGTATGAACAAAGGCTTCATTGAAAGGCCCTCGCAAGAGGGCTACAATAAAAAAGGGTAATTCAAGGTGACACTACCAGCTGGAATTCATGTTAAACATCATTCCACATTTCTGTTTTATTTTCTCCTTAAATTATTTCATTTTATGGATAAATCAATCAATAAATGAATGAGCAAGCATTTTTAGTTGCCCACTAGTTGCTATGATGAGCACTGGAAATACAATAATTAAAGTGAGTTAATCTCTGCCCTCAAGAAGTTGACATTCCAATAGAGGAAAACAGCACATGTAGGGTGATGGTAGCCATGGAAGGAAGTTTTAGGATGGGAAGCCACAAAAATGTTGAGTGTATACCATGGGGTATTCAATAATCACACTCCTTCCAACAGCAATGTTAGTACTGATTTATTACTGTTCCCAAACAAGAGCAATGCTAGCATATTCTAAAATGATTGGAAAAGATTTTTATAGCCATAGAAATACCCCTTCAGGCAAGAAACTCAGCTCTGCTCAGTAAACTCAGTAAACATTTATTATAAGCCTTTTATCATCACCGTATTCTCTTAGCTACTGGGTATACAAAGATAAAAGATGAGAAATAGTCCCTGCCCTTGAGGAGCTTACATTATAATGGGGAGATAAAGCATCTATAGGGTTTAGTGGATACAAATCCTAATACTAAAGTCAAAGATTTTTGCTGTAATGCTTTGCTAACATAACAACAAAATAAATATGTATGAGTATTTACTGTACAATTCACTCAATACATATTAGGTGCACAGACCTACCTAGTCTTGGTACAAACTTGAACTTCAGATATAGGGTTCTTTGGAAAAGTGCAATAAAACTCATATCTAAAGTGGCCCTCTAAGTGATCTGGTGTTTGTTTTTTGTTTGTGGGTTGTGTTTTGTTTTGTGTTTTTTTTTTCACTGTAGTTTTTACTCTTCAACAAGTAGATTACAATCCTTAAAGTAGTGTGGTGTAATGGAGAAAGAAATGGAATTGGAATTAGGAAGACCTGGGTTCAAATTCTGCTTCAAATACTTATTGCCATGTGATCCTGGATATGTCCCTTAACCTCTCTTCATTCTTAGTAAGGTCCTTTCCAAATCCAAATCTTGAATCCTAGGATCCCCAGAGGGATAGGTTTAAGGGTTGAAGAAAGAAGCCTTACTGTCTAGAGAAATGGTTCTTAACCTGTGATCCAGAAACTTATTTCTTTTAATATTTAAAAACTATTTTTGTTCAGTTGTTTCAGTCATGTCTGACTCTTTGTGATCCCATTTGGAGCTTTCTTGGCAAAGATACTGGAGTGATTTGCCATTTTCTTCTCCAGATCATTTTTACAAATGAGGACATTGAGGCAAACAAGGTCACATAGCTTGTAAGTATCTGAAGTCAGATTTGAACTCAGGAAGACTCATCTTCCTGACTGCAGGCCCAGCATTCTATACACTGTACCACCTTTGATTTGCATGTCAATGTAATTGCCTGTGTATTTTATCTTATCTCATTATTCTGAGTAGGGGTCCATAGACTTGACCAGATTGACCACCCAAGGAGTCCACTACACACCAAAAAAAGGCTAAGAAGCTCTGTTCTAGAGGGTACCTTAACTAGGGCAGCTGTAAGATTTGCTGCTCATCACAGTACATTATTCCCAAGCATCCTGGTTGGGACCCGAGCTACCCTGGGAAAGTCAATAATACTAGTGGAACAGCTAATAGAAATTGATTTCTATACTGACA
This sequence comes from Vombatus ursinus, assembly GCF_900497805.2. Classification (NCBI taxonomy): domain Eukaryota; kingdom Metazoa; phylum Chordata; class Mammalia; order Diprotodontia; family Vombatidae; genus Vombatus; species Vombatus ursinus. Next base: position 35,860,985 of record NW_020954577.1, read on the forward strand.
TTTTTTTCCCTTTATGAATTTAAGAACACCCACCTAACTTACAGGTCATTTCTGATGTAGCAATAAAGTTCACAATAAAAAAAAAAAAAGATGGGAAACTTTCCTGTGCTGATTCTGGGGCTAACACTTCTAACATATCGCCCCAGTGTCCCCAGGCCATTACAGCTGAAATCATTGCTTTCCCAAGTGAAGACCTGTGCTGGTTTGGGCCTTGGAAATTTATTAGAACCCAGTTTTGGTCTTGGAAATTTATCAGAACCCAGTAGGAGCTATACTCAGTTCTGAACTATTTAAAATCAATACAGTATGGTTCAGCACTGTGACTTTGCAAACATCTAAGTTTACAAAGAAAAAAAAAAGAAATGGAAAAGTACTTGTCTTTATTGCATTCTTCTTAAACAGTGCTTTAAAAAAAGTACTGACCTGCACTTTAGTTTCCAAAAGAAAAACTTGTTTCAGATTTAATGCTGTTTAAAATAGATGGAAGGCAAAAGTGCTCCCCATCCACTGGAAAGGATTTCATGAAAACCATGAAGAGGGAAATAGGTCAGCAAACTGCATTTGTGTGTGTGTGTGTGTGTGTGTGTGTGTGTGTGTGTAGAAGGACAGAGAGAGAGAGAGAGAGAGAGAGAGAGAGAGAGAGAGAGAGAGAACTTTTCGCTACCTAGCCCTTATCAGTCAGTATGATAAACTTCCCACCCTCTGCCACAAATAGGGTAGAGCCATGATTGAAGCTGACACAGGGAATCAGTCTAATCAAGTAATAATCGGTCTAAATTACCTCTAGGAAAATCGCTGTAGCTATTTAAATGAAAGTGTCATGGCTCAATCTGTACTTCTTATAAAGGAGGCAGCTACATGTCTGGGGAATCTCAGTGGAGTTGGCAAGGCCAGGAAATAGACCTGCTCCCCTTGCTAGGAACCATAGCAAGGATGGGCACAGAGCAAAAGAGAGTCACTTATGTTACCTTCATCACCCTGTGGAGAGGTAATAATGACATACTTTTCAACTTGAACTTTGCTGCATGGCTGATATTTCCAAAAAAGTAGTTGTTTTAAATAAATGGAAGAAGAAATCTGTTTTGATAGCAAGGGTCAAGGGTTGTCAAGTCCAACTATTTCTACCTCAGCAATAGCATTTGCACCTGTCCCATCATTTCTACTTCATTTGTCACTACTGTAGTTCAGACCTCTATGATTTGTGTGGGCTATAATAACAACATACAAAATTTTGCCCCTGCTAATACTTTGAAGAAAATACAGACTCATTTTTTTTCTTCTAAGATGGAGGTCAATCCCTCTGGTAAGATGGAGGCCACAGGGCCTTGCAATCTGCCCTGTGGCTTTACTTTCCAGACTCCTGGGCATGGCCATCTGCCCTCATGAAGCATCCTAAAGGTCCCACACCTTGCTTTCTGCCCTGCATCTGATCCGTCCTACATGAGTTGGCTCCTCACCTAGTTAGAATATAAGGTTTTTGAGAGCAAGAACTGTCTTTTTTTTCTATTTGTATTTCCAGCATATAGCAGAGTATTTGGAAAAAACAGTAACTTTAAGTGATCTTTCATTCATTCCAATACTATGATCTCTGGCTTCTCTGAGCTAGAGTTCCTTAAAGGAAGCCTTACCTTCTAGAGATAGGCTCTTAACCTGGGGTTAAGATTGAGACTGTCAAAACCAGGACTATTTTGCCTTTTTTTGATTCCTCAACACTCAGCATAGTGCCTGGAACATGGTATCATTAATTAATTAATGTTTAATTAATACTTGTTAGCTTGACCTGTCTCCAATCTATCGATCCCTCTGCCAAAGTAAAGTTGCTAACACACAAGTCTGATCACATCACTCTTCTGTGAATAACGAACAGCCCTTCCACGGTTCCCTACTGTTTATTACCCAAGACATTGCTTTTCAATCTCCATCCATCTCTCTGCACTCTTGGTCATTATACAGATTGTCTGCCTCACCTGGAAAATCAGACAGGGCATTTCCACTTGAAGTAGCTGGCAAAAATTTCAAAGTTCTGGAGCAAGGGGATGTCAAGGTCTTGTTGGCGTGGTGAATGGTCGACATTTTACAGAGTCAGGATGAAAAACTTTGAACCTTACAGTGACTATGTTGGACTTAATCTTCTGTGAGAAAGGAAGCTTCTACGATGATTTAATTTAAAAACAGTGAGGATGGGGTAGAGAGAAGAGAACACTGACAAGGACATTGACAAAGAATGGATTTGAAGGGAGTGTTTCCTCCCTCCATTTAGGAAATATACATTTCTGACCACATCCTTTAACAGTTTCTATCAATTTGATCATTTTAATTGCTGGAAATCTAATCAATTGCTAAAAATCTAATTGACATCAGGTGGTAGTGCAGAGGCTAGCGCTCTAGGCCTAAAATTAAGAAGACCCCTGTTTCAATCCAGCCTGACACTTACTAGCTGTGTGGCCCCAGGCAAATCACTAAATCTCTTTTTGTGTGGGCTTCCTCATCTCTAAAATGAGGGTAATGATGGCACCTGCCTCTTTGGGCTGATGTGAAGAAGAAATGAGATAATACTTGTAAAGCACTCAGCATAGCATGTGGCACATAGTAGGTACTATATAATTGCTTATTCCTTTCTGCCTTTCCCTTTCTGACTCATATTCCTTCATTTATTGCTCTAATTCAGACTGCACTTTCTGTTCTTGTGAGTGTGCCTTTATTTCTTGCCTCTAAGCATCTTTTCTGACTTTTTTTAGAAGACCTCATCCTCTTTCCTTTTCATTTAAATTTTATTCCAATCCTTCCTCCAGGAAACTTTCCTCAATTAATTTCACCCTGACTACCAGCACAGTTATTAGCCAGAATTTGTCTTTCAACATATATTTAAAATTATTCTATTATTTTGAATGTATTTGCTTTCTAGTCTTATATTCTCCAGTGAAGAAGATAAAGGCAAGAGCTGTCTCTCATACATTATTCTCAAGTGACCTTGGTTAATGGTGCTGCTGGCTGAATGTCTAGTAGACAGGGACCCCAACTCTCACTGTTGTGGTTTCTCTTGCACCATAGTGTCTATTTATCCAAGGATGCTCTTTTTTTTAATGAGAATCAGAATGATTCTCAGTTTGTCTCAAACTCAGAAAGGCTTTGGTTCTTGTCCTGCCTCTGATATCTGATAGCTGTGTCACCCAGGGCAAGTTATTTGACTTCCCAGGGTTCTAAGCAATCTAGGACTATAAATTGCACATACTTAAGTAAAGGACATTCTTTACCAGAACTTGACTATGCCCATGAAATATCAAGTTAGTTTAAAGCAATAATTGTTAATTATCATACAAGATAATCATACCAGAATATGTGGAACAAATGTAGTTTTGTTCAGATGAGGAATTTCTAGCCTGGGAACTTCTTTTATGACTGCAGACAGGTAATAAAGTATCTCTTTTTATTCTCATTTTTGGTAGTGTGGGAAGGAGAACAGAAAGACCATGTCCTAGGGAATTGTTTCAGACATATGTATATATATATTTTTTTAATTTAGATTTGTTCTGCCTATGTTGCACAGGCTGGAATCACAACAGACATGACCCTACTGTTGATTGGCATGGAAGCTTTGAATCTCTCCATTCTAACCTGGGCTGTTTTGCCCTTTTTTTAGGCTAATGCCACCCTCCTCCCCCACTCCCAGGGGCTCATCATATAGGACAGACACCAAATTGTCTGTAACTCTAGCTCAGAACTCTTAAACTCAAGCAATCCATCAAGCTCAACCTCCTCTTATAACAGAGATTACAGGCACAAACCACCGCACTTGGCCTTAGAGAGAGAGGGTCAGCAGCTTGACCAAGGTCACACAGCTACCAAGTAACAAAGGGTGGGGTTTGAATGGAGTACTAACTGACAACAAACAAGGATTCTGTTCACTAGGCCAAGCTGCCTCCTACATGAATCCTAATGGTATATCCAAAACAAGTTTGCTTCTTACCTCAAATTCTACAAGTGAATTTTAAATTCAACTGAAAGAAACCTGCAGAGAACTGAGACAGGAGTCTCATTGCCTCAGGGGTTCACTAACCCACGCAAATAAAAAGACAACTACAACTAGCTTCCATTTTCATTATCCAAGCTCAGAGAAAGACAAGCAGATCAGAGAATCATCTTTCCAACGTGAAGATGAAAAGGACAACCTCCCGTCATGAGCTCTGAGACCCAGGCCATCAATGGGTTTCTTCATAATTAATTTTCCTCATTTCCACCCCCCCCACCAGACTTGATTCTTCTTTCCCACCAAACCACCTCCCTCCATGCTACAATCACCTCGGCTGTTGCCAAGCGCTGTCCATTCCCTTCCACTAAAATATGCAATAGACCCATTCAACAACTGGATTGTGGCTTAAGAGGCTGGTCCTCAGGGTGTCCCATTTGTTTAGCGTTCTGAATTTGACATGCAATGTCCAGGCTGGGCCTTATTTTACATGTTGGTGACTTCACCTTTCTCCTGCCATTTACCTTTAAGTTCCTGAAGGGTAAATACTGTGGATACATCTGTAAGATACCCAATTAGTTCATAAAAATACAAATCAGTGTTATGAATATAAAGTAATTGAATGATTGAACAGAACTGATTGGATTTTCTGCATGTACAAACACCCTGGTGCATTTTTTTTGTTTGTTTGTCTGCTTTATTTGCCTCCTTAACTTTTCCCTTCATTGGAGAGAGTGCCAGGCCTGGAGTCGAGATGATTCATCTTCATGAGTTCAAATCTAGCCTCAGACACTTGCTAGTTGTATGACCCTGGGCAAATCACTTGATGATGTTTGCCTCAGATTCCTCATCTGGAAAATGAGCTGGAGAAGGAAATGGCAAACTACTCCAATATCTTTTGTCAAGAAAACCCCGAATGGGTTCACAAAGAGTTGGACACAACTGAAATGATTGAACAGTAACAACAACCCAATACCTGTATTAATAGTCAGCCGCAGTGTGGAACTTCAACTGTATGGATATAGAATCAATGATTTAGAGATGGAAGGGACTTACAGGAACCACTTGTCTAAACCTCTCTTTTTATAAATGAAGAAACTTGGGCCCAGAGAAATGAAACAACTCATGGAACGTAGGAAGTATCAAGCTAGGCTTCAAAACCAGGTCTTCTGAATCTAAGTCCACTGCCATTTTCATCACACTAGAATGCCTTACCAGTTTATGAGATCTGATATCTGCCTCTTCCCATTTATCTGTCTCTCTCTTTCTCTGTACCTCACTTTCTCTGTCTGTACATCTCTATTTCTCTGTCTCACTCTTTCTCTATCTTTCTCTGTCTCTCTGTCTCTCTCTGTCTCTCTGTCTTTCTTTCTCTCTGTCTCTGTCTCTGTCTCTCTGTCTCTCTGTCTCTCTGTCTCTCTCTCTCTCTCTCTCTCTCTCTCTTTCTCTCTCTCCACCCTATCTACTCTGTGACAACTAAATGATAACTCCATCATTCAAGGTGAAGGACCTCAACAGAAGAACTGTTATTCCAGATCTGCTTCCGACTAAGAAGAAGGAACTCACTGCTGCAGTAGAATTGATAGGACCCATGGGGACAGCATGCTGACTTTCTCAGAACCTAGGATAGAGTAGAAGAAATTCAGACATGGTTTAAATGGGCACCCTAAAGTTGGGAGAGTGCATTTTTTCAAACAGTTTTGCAGAAAGAGAAGTATGATACAACAGCCTAATATTCTGCTGTTGATCTTGGCCCAGAATAGATGAGTGGCTTTCAACAATGAAATAATGAAAATGTAAACAGAAGTGAATCTATGGGAAGGAAAAGGAGCAGTTAGTATATGGCCACCTAAGGAGCTTATTGACTAACTCATAACAAAAGATATTATTGAAGGAGGAAACAAGAAAAGGGGCTAAGAATTGATACAAAAGAGTAGCATAGTCCCATAAAAAGTGTTTCAGAAATCACAGAACTTACTAAAAGTGAGTTTGAAAAGCATTTAAAAGGGGAAGGAATACTACTAAAATCTATGATTTGGTGAAAAAGAAGGTAGGTAAGAAGTTTGTCACAGAAAATTAACTTCCTCTTTTGGGGAGTTCTGAGGTGCGCAAATATACCTAGATTTCATTGAAACATTTGACAGAGACCATGATACTCTCGTGGACACAGTGATGAGATGTAGGCTAGATGATAGTACAGTTAGCTGATGTTGGAAATGATGGAATGACTGAAGCTAAACTGTCACCGTTAGTTGCCCAAAGCCAAGTTGGAGAAAGAGACTCCTCTGGTTGATTATTCCAAAGATCTATACTTGGCTCTGTGGAGATCAACAATTCAACAAAGAAGTAGTCAGCATCTTTGTCATTTTTTTAAAGATAAAAGTACCTTTCACACATTCAGTTACGTCTGGCTTTTCATGACGCCATTTGGGGTTTTCTTGGCAAAGATATTGGAGTGGTTTACCATTTCCTTCTCCAGCTCATTTTATAGATGAGGATACTAAGGCAAACAGGGTGAAGTGACTTGTCCAGAGTCACACAGCTGGTAAGTGTCTGAAGCCAGATTTAATGAGGAAGATGAGACTTTCTAACCCCAAGCCTGGCATTCTACTCACAGGGTCATCCAGCTGCCCATCTTTCCCATGACAAGCATTTAATAAATTGGACATCCAATCATAAATTTACAGCTTTAAGCGCCTCAGGGCTAACACCTTCATTTTAAAGTTGAGAAAATTGAAATTAAAATAATTTAAGTGACTTACATGTGGTCTTATAACTACTAAAGATCTGAGATTCATACCTTGGTTCTTCCTGACTCCAAATCTAGTAATCTATCCACTGTACCCTGTTGTTTTTCAATGTTTGTTGAATGAATTAATCAATAGAAGGATAGAATAGTCATGACCGAAAAAGTTCTCGACAGTGTAATGAATCAGAGAATAAAATGCCATTTAATATAGGTAAATATAAAATTCTATATTTGGGTTTTTAAGAATCCACTTCACAAATACTGAATGGGAAAAGCATGCAAAAATAATTTCTATGAAAAAATATCTCTTGGGGATTTAGCAGAAGGTGAGCTCAATATGGCTCAACAGTCTGACATGGAATCCAAAAAAGCAAGCAGGACCCTTGGCTGTGTTGAGAGAGGTGTAGCATCTATAATGAGGAAGCATAAAGCATCGGGGTAGAATGGAATGGGTGTTTGTTCTGGAGTCAGAGGGCCTGCTTTTCAATCCCTGGTCTTCCACTTATGAGCTGTGTGACCTTGGGAAATTTACTTAACTCCTCTGAGTCTCCTAATATGTAAAAAGAGGAGAGGTGGACTGAAGGACCACTGAGGCCTCTTCCAGTTCTATATCAAAGATGTTTTCATTTGAGGGTAGCATTTTATAATTCACCCTAGTTAAATGACATCTGACATACGATGCTCAATTGTGGCTATCGTTATTTTGGAAGAATGATGTTATGCTTCCAGAGGAGGGTGAGCAGTATGGCAAAGGACCTTGATATGAGACATGATGCTCAGTTGGAGGAGCTAGTTATGTTGACCTAAATAAGAGAAGACTTAGGGGTTATGACAGCTACCTTTAAGTATTTTAAGCATTGTCAGTGAGGGAAGAATTGTTCTTCTTGGTTCTAGAGGGAATGACTAAGAGTAAGGGTTAGAAGTGGAGAGAAGTAGAGGATAATGATAAAAGTAATAACATTTATAATGTTTTCAACATCTACAAAGTGATTTACAAATATCACATTTTATCCTCAAAACAACTGCGACAAGTAGGTGTTATTATTATCTTTTCTTTTACAGATGAAGAAACTAAGGATGGGAGAGGTTACGTGACTTGGCCAGGGTCATACAGCTTGTTAGTATAAAAGGCCAAATTTGAACTCAGGTTTTCCTGACTCCGGATCCAATGCCCTAACCTCTGTGTTAAAGCTGTGTTAAATAATGAAATGTACTGCCATGGGAAGGAGTGGATCACCTCTCAATTGAATGCCTTGATGGGATGCTGGGGGATTACTTGTCATCAGTGTTATCAAGGGGATTTTTTTTGAAGTAAGGTAAGATTGGCTGACCTCCCAGGTCCCTTCCACCTAAAAGATTCTGGGTTTCTGTGCTCAGCACAAAGTAGGTGTTGGTTAAATAGTTCAACTTGAATGAAACAGAATAGCTTCCATTTGTCAATCAAAGACAAGATGTTCTATAATAAGATTTAGCCAAAAGAATGTGGGAATGGAAAGGAAATGGAATGTTCCTTATAGCAAATGCATATCATCAGGTAAATATCTTACTTAAAATTATAGAGATTCTGATGCATATTTGAAGCTCTGCAAAAGCCACAGGCAATCCTGATATTAACACAAAAATGTATCCTAAGAAATGTATGCTATGATCAAGGTGAGCAGTTGCATTTGATGTGGTAACTGTACTATGAGTTTCCTAGACATGTCCCAATATTAACCCTACTTTGACTGAGTTGTTTACATTTGAAAAAATAATATTTGAAAATAGATATTTCCTTTGTCTTCTTTATGTATCTAAGAACTAAAACACACACCTACCAATAAAACAGAGTAACAATGCTAAATATATATATGTATATGCATATATATACATATATATACTGATAATCAAACTTATAAAATTAACTCATAAAATAATCTATAGCTGCAATTTCAAAATATTGCCCCATAAATTGTTTTCCTTTTAAAGACTCAGTGAATCATTCCCTTAAATACAACAGGCTGTCTGTGATGATCTCCCCAACCACTCAAAAGAAATAAGGCCTAATAAGCTACACATGGAAAAAAATAAGTGGATAAAAAAATGCCCATTTTCTACATAATAGCATATAGCAGGATGGATAATCCATTATGTTAGCCTACTGGGATAGGTACTACAGAGCGAAATTAACTGGGTTCAGAAAAGAATGGAGACAAAAGGGTTGGCTTGATCATATTTGGGGAATTAAGGAGTGCTTTCAATGGCTCTGTAGTAAATGACACAAAACTTCTTTCCTTCCTTCCTTCTTTCCTCCCTCTCTCCTTCCTTTCTTCCTCCCTCTTTCCCTCCCTCCATTTCTTCCCTTCCTCTTTCTTTGTCTTCATTTATAATCTGTGCCTCCAACTGTTCCCCCATTAAAAAATAAACAACAAAAGAAAATAATCATTACAAACTTGCATAATCCAGTGAAATAAATGCCTATATTAGCCTTGTCAAAAAAAAATGTACATACAATTGAAGTTCATCAAGGTCTCTGGCGGGGGATGAGTAGCATGTTTCTTCCTCATTCCTTTTGGATTCATGGTTTATCAATGCATTATCTGAGTTCTAAAGTCCTTTGATTGTTTTCTCAATAACGTTGTCACTGTATAAAGTATTTTCCTAGATTTGCTCACTTTACTCTGCATGATTTCATAGATTTCTCATCTGTTTCCTATAAAACGGTCCATTTTGTCATTTCTTATGGCACAACAACAGTTCATTACATTCATACATTATAAGTGGTTTAGCCATTCCTCTAGAGGAGAATACCTCTCTTAGTTTCCAATTTTGTGCTACTACAAAAAAAAAAGAGCTGCTATAAATATTGTTATACATATAAGTACTTTTCCACTACCTTTGCTCTCTTTAAAGTGTAAGCCTAGTAGTGGTAAAATTAGTCCAAAAGGTGTGTGAGTTTGTGTATGTGAGTGTGTAATTCACAGCTCTACCATTGGTATACCTGTTTTCCTGTAGCTTCTCCAACATTTATCATTTTCTTCTTTTGTCATCTTTTCCCATCTAATGGCATTGAAGTAGAACCTCAAAGCTGCTTTAATTTGCATTTCTCCAAATATTAGTGAATGTTATATTCTTAACACTACTATTCTTCTGTATATTCATACTTTTGGCTCTAAAGCATTGTATATCAACACAGCCATAAGAAAATCTTTCCTGATGACTCAAGGAGCAGTGAAGGGATAAAAACAGGCTGTGAATATGCTCCTATGTATCATCAAACATACTTGGGGCACAATAAATGATAATAAAAGATATCATCCAGGAAATAAATGATTAGTAAAAGAGATGAAGTGGCCCTATAGCATGTGAGGGAGGCAAATGGAATGAATGACTAAATTATAAAACATTTTTTAACTGTTGGGTATACAAACTCAAAAGTAAAATAGTACTAGTTCTCAAGGAGCTCCTGTTCTAATTGAAATATATCACACATAAAGGATTCAGGAAGATGGAAAGTTCCAGTGATTCTTAGGGTGTGGTAGCCATGTCGATACCAAGGCTCAGGTGTCCTGGAGTATATATACAAGTCAAAAAGCAATACCTGGAGGTCTACAGAGTGTAATGGCAGAGAAAATGTTGAGGTCTGGTGATCTCCATCTCACTAGAAAGATTGTGTGTGTTTCCCTATTTATCCAAGTAATGTAAGAGGTCATGACCACCTGGTGACAGGACTGTTGGCAAAGGGCAATAGGTCCCAAAGGTTCCACTAGGCCATGGACTCTGGGTTCTTTCCCAAGACAGTGGGGGTTAAGTAGAAATGGGAAATGGCAAATTGGTAGGAATGTTGGTGAAAAGGGTTTTTTTTTTAAGCACCTACTCCTGCTGGACCGTTTTAATCCTCAAAGGGTCTGGGAAATCAGTGGATTATAGTAGCAAAATGTAGTGGAAGGGCTTCCCATGGTCCATGCTTCTTCTGAGCAATCCAGTGCCTTAGAGACTACCCAAGTATTACTCTTGTTTCCAGCAAATGTTAAAGGCCTCTATCATTTGGGGGTAGATATTCTATAAAGAGTTTTAAAAGCTATATTGACAAAAAATAAAACAGGTAAGACATAGATAAGTTGCAGTCTCCAAAGAGGGAGTGGGTTACCATTTTTATGAAAGTAATAGATTTACCAAATTATAAAGAATTTAAGTATTCAAAACAATGACCAAAGTTATCAACCTTGGTAAGTCTGTCTCTCTCATATTCCTTGACTCCTAGCTTGAGTCAAGTTCTCTGTGTGCACAAGAAAAGAGCCTTTGTATTTGTAATTGGTGGGCCTAGGTTCAAGTCTTGCCTCTGGAACTTCCTGTATTACCCTGGAAAAGTAACAACATCTGTTGGCTTCCGTTTCTTTATCTCTAAGTGAGGAGCTTGGACTCCCCAGTGACAGATACTATACATCCAAGTGTTATGTTTACCTCAGTCCCAATCCGTTGGATGACTTTATCAATCTTGCAAATTAGGTATATAAAAGATTGAGTCAAATCTAACCAATGATATTCAGGGGACATACCAACCACACAAACTAATAGAAAAAGAAGTCAGATAAGGTTTGTACAAGACTAAGCCAGGACTTAACAGTTATTCTAGTCCAGTTTCACATGACTCATCAATGAGACCAGAGATCCAGAATAAGCACCTTTGGAATGGAATCAAAATAGTTTCCCTTTAACCCAATCAAATGTCATGGTCATGACTTTATTGTCTTTTGTTAAATTTCCTGCTGGAATCAAAAACAATTTCTAGCAATGAGAAATTTAAGAAAAAGATAAAATTGTTGAAAGAAGAAGAAAAACTAACTCACTTCGTAGAACAAGTCAGTCCTTTGGGAAGAGGCCATAGCCTGATTTGTTGAAATGGAAATTACTACGGATGTAGATTGATATACTACTGCTAAATCAATAAATAACTCAGCATCTATAGCAGCAATGACTCCTGACAGTTCCTTTAAAAACATTCAACATTTGCCAAATGGCAGTGCTAAATCTTTTGCTGATTTTTCAAATTTTCCAAAAGTCTAAAGCTACAACTGTACAGTTTCCACTGTTATTTTTATTTGAATCTTTCCACCAAGAACAGAATTGGGGAATGCTTAACATAACCTTTTTTTTTCCCATTTTTAAAAGCAAGTTTCTCTGTCACATAGTCAACCAGTCTAAGGATAACTATGTATGACATCCTTTCTTACAAGAATAATGCAGAAAAATATTCATGTAAAGTACATTTCAGAACATTTTGGTAAGAAGCAAGTCTCCAGACTGATAGAGAAAGCAAAAATTTGGACTTCAATAGATCCACATTGTCAACCAATGGTGCTCTCTTCATTGGTATAGATTTCAACTAATCCATGCCATCACATGATCTATGACTCATAATCACAGAATTTCAGATTTGAAATGGATCTCAGAAAACATGAAAGCTAATCCATACCTGAAGTATCCCCTCCCCAACATGCCTATCAGGTTGTGAAATTCCCTGCCTGAAGACGAACACTAAGAGGAAAATGATCATCCACTAAGGTAGTGCTCTCCACTTCTCATCATCTCCAAACATTAGGAAGCTTTTCCTCCACATGCATCTGTCTACTTCATTAGAACCTCTAACCATTGCTTCCAGTTCTGTCCTTGGGGCCAAAGCAAAAGGAACTGACTCTTCTTCAATAAGAGCGACCACCTTAAAGACAGGCATCATACTCCCAAAGTGTTACTTCTCCAGGTTTAAACATCCCCAGTTATTTTAGCGGATCTTCATATGGCATCTTCAGGTTATTCACAATCATAGTCACCTTGCTATGCACCCTCTCCAGCTGAGCAATGTAATTTCTGAAATATGGAGTCCAGAAGGGAAGACAACCCTTCAGATGTGGCCAGACCAGTGCAGAGAAAAGTGTGTCTATCACCTCTCTGGTCCTGGATACTATGAATCATTGAATGCAGCCTAAGATTACAACTTTGTTGGCTACCATCTTCCATTGTTGGGTCACATGGAGTTTGCAGCCAACCAAAGTTCTCAAACCATTTTTTATACATACTTCTCTTCAATCATACTTCCTCCATTTTTATTTGTGAAGTTGACTTTTGCAACCCAAATTGAAGTGTTTACATTTATCCCTATTACATTCTATATGAACAGATCTGACCCAATACTCTAGGATTTGTTGTAATCCTGACTATGTCAAGAGAATGTGATATCTATCTTTCCCAACTCTGCCATCTGCAAACATTAAAGCATGGCATCTATATATTTCTTAATTCAAGTCACTGGTAAAAAAAAATATTTAAAGGCATGGGGTTAAGTATAAATTCCTGGGGCACTCTGGTGGAGACCTCCATCCAAGTCTCCAAGAAACTACTAATGCTACTTTTTGTGTCCAGGCATTGAAGCAATTCAGAATGTCCTAAACATTACCATCATGTGGCCTGTGTCTTTCCATTTGGTCCTCAGAACATCAAGAAAGATTGATGAATGGCTTGCTAAAGTCTCAGCAAATTTTGTCTGCAACATTCTTTCTGCCACTCAAGGCTCTACCATGTAAAGAAAAACACTATTTACCCTTCAACATATGTTAGTAAAGGAGTCCGTTTGATTCATAGTTACAATGTAAGGCAATGAATAGCATTCATTGGCTCATAGAGGAAGAAGGGGTCTACATTGGAGACTTGAGTACCTGATTATGAACCATTTCCTTCAGGAAATTACAACATACAGTAAGTACATAGTCATGCTTGGCTCCTAACTAGTGACTGTTCAGTCATAGTCTTGGGGTCAGTTTGTCATATTTCAAGGAAATAGACAGGGACTTTCTAATTTGCTAGTCTGTTGGTCACCTAAGGAGTTCATGAAATAGAGATCTCTGTCTTTTGGTGGTCTTTGCATGACAAATGGGGTAAAGGAAAACAACACATAGGAATTACTCGCGTCAAAAAAGGGTAAATGCAGGGACCCCTTCCTTCTCTCTGCTGCCAGATAGCCTTGACAAAAATTAAAAAAAGAAAAAAAGAAGAAATGAGGGTACTCAAAGATTTGTTCTTGATGAGGACATTTGTTCTTTCTAATCACTGCTGCCTTTTATGGGAGTTTGCTAACCATTTCATTAACTATCTGTTCTATAACTTTGAAGAGTCAAAGTCAAGCTAACTGACCTATAGCTTGCAGACTCCATTTTCTGCCTTTCTTCATTTTCTCTCTCCATTTCCCCTTTTTTCCTTCTTTCCCTCTCTGCCTCTCTCCTACTCCATCTAATTGCCCCCCTTCCACTTTTTTCTTTCTCTCTTATTCTATCTAATTCTGTCTCCCCCTCCTCTTTCTCCCCCTCCCCCTCCTCCTCCTCCTCCTCCTCCTCCTCCTTCTTCTTCTTCTTCTTCTTCTTCACTTAAATAAATGTTTTGTTTTGTGTTGTCTTTCTGGAGGAGCACTAAACTTCTGACTGGGAGGACACATGAAACAGAAGAAGGGAGGAAGAAGATATAGGGAAAATATGTGATATATTCTCAAGTCAATGATGAACAACGAAGGGAAAATAATTTCTGTGATATCTTGGGAAAGAGAGAGCCTTCAGGAGAATGAGGGAGGTGGCCAAGGGAGGGGTTGAAATAGGATGAAAGAAACTGGGAAATCTTCATTCAGTGCTAGGAGGGAGACCACCAAAGAGCACTTCAATGGGAAGGTATCCCTTGTTTTACAAAAGGGGAAACTAAAACTCATATAGTTAGGTGATTTGTCCAAGGTCATAATATTAGGTAGTGTCTGAGGCAAAATGGGAACCCAAATCTTCCCAGCTAAATTAGAGTCCTTTCCATTACACCATACTGTCTTTTTATTTAAGAAAACACATGGAAAAAAATAATAAAATGAATGCTGTGTAAAATAATGCCTCTTTTCAATGTGCCCTATTATTGAGCTACTAGGATCTTACCTTTGATGTTGCCCCAGAGTAAGCCCTGTTGATACCAGGTCCCACCTCCCCAAAGTGTTAAGTAAGGTAGGGCTGGAACATTTTTTTCCCTTTGCCACAGCCCAGGAAGAACTCTGCTTTAGTTAATCTGTCAAGAACATTACCTAAAACCCTCTGCATTCTCCATCTACTAAACAATAGGTAAGCATAAGGAGCCAAATTCCATCTATTTAAAGAACGTTGCATAAATAAAGCAGTGACCGAGAGAAAAGTACAAAGCAGGCAGTGTTTCTATGGCAGAGGGCCAGGGGTGTTTATGGGGAAAGTAGGGGGAATCTCTGGGTAGCTCTAAGGTTTCAGGATCAGAGTGTTCTGTCATCAAAAAAAAAAAACCATCAAGACATGACACAGTCCACTCAGATTTGCAAACCCTACAAAATCTTGTTGATAACAGTTCGATTGGAAAAGTAGATCTCAGGATACTCTACATCTGAACCCCAAATATTACTGTAAGCCTTTAAAAGGGGCATATAGAACTTTCAAGAGCATACACAGCAAGTGAGGGGAAGGAGGCTAAGAACTCATTTCACCTTTACTTAAGTACAATTCAAAGCATATTGTCCATAGGTTTGAATAAATTGGTAGCAAGATTCAAGAGTATTAAGCCTATTAGAGATTTAAGTACTAATTCAGATTTTATGATAATATATCTGATATTACATTATGTTATGTTTCTCATGTTATGTTATGTCATCATACTATCTCTTTTTATGAAATATATTATATTACAACTAAGTCCAAATTAGTGTTAATAATGACTTCCCCTCAAGTGATGTCATATATTCAAATTTGCACTATTTGAAGTTATAATTATATGAAACATAATAATGGGTTCTAGCCAAATTGAAATATGCAGTGTGAATTCAAATAATGAACTGTTTCAGGGGATTTGTTATTCTCACCAATGAAACCCGGCTGTATGTTTCATTGCATTATAATGTATTGTATTAATCATTTTATACCATATCATACCATATCATGTTATATAATAGAATGGTTCTCCTTACAAAAAATTATTAAGGCTTATTTAATAGCTTTGTTCAAAAGAAACTCATGACTAAGTCCACACTTAATAAGCCTTCAGAACCTGATAATTTAAGACATTTGTGCAAAAAAAAAAAGTGTTCCTTCACACTAGTTCTTAATTTACCTTTTCCTATTATCACTTGTGAAAAATCTTTGATGTTCTCACAGGTTCTTTAAGAGAATTCAGCACCCTTCCCATCTCATATCAGTGTCTCATGATATTTAACATGTCCTGACAGAAGGTGAAATCAAAAATGCTGGATGCATTCTGTAAATATCAAAATATAAACTGGAATTCTGAGTCCCCACTCCTCTCTACTCTATTGGCAATTCTCCTGGAGGCTAGGCAATAATTTTTAAAGTATTTATGTCTTCATTTCAGAGAAGCTTTAAGAAATTTGGGGAATCTTGTCCAGAAGTCTCAATGTTGACCTGGTGATTTGCACACAAATATGGGTTGAATTGCATGAAATATAAGAATTGGAGCCTAATGGAAATTGATCGAGAAGCTAATAAGAACTAAGAGAAGAAAGGGAGGCTATATCAATTTTTAAACAAAGATTTGTATGATTCTAGATCAGCAGTTCCCAATCTTTCTGAGCGTAAGGATAGGGTTTTTAACATCCAAATATTACATTTAACCCTACAAAATGGTGGTTGTGCTATTGGTATTCAATAATTGCTCCTAGTATTTGGAAATACATGGTATCATAAATGCTCCAATTGATCAATGATCTTATCCATGTGAATACTTACTCCAACAAGGCAGGACATGGAATGGTAGATGTCAGTCCACTACTCAATAAACTCCAGTGGGACCTCTAAGACAAAATGTAAATCCTTCTGGTGGTAGAAGTCCTTCATTAATATTAGGTCCCAGCCCAAGCCTCACTTGCTCATTGTTTGAATTTTGATGGCTCAGAGTGAGTGTAAATAGCGATTGTTTCTCTTCTGGCCAGAAACTCTGAGGGTCTTCCCCTAACAGATAGATTCTCTTGTGAAGGCAAACTAGGTCATCTTTTACCTCTATTCTTACCTACCCTTAAGTTATTGAATGAGTCTTGCCTTAGACAAACAGAGATCTGGGAGACCTTAGCTTAAAAAGCCAAGGCCTCCCACTGCATCAGGGCCAAGGCCAGTTATACTGACCTATGTGTTACAGCCACTGGACTCTGATGACTCTGGAGGAGAGAGTGAAGTTGATGACTTTGCACAGCCCTCCCCCACTTAAATTGATTCATTTGCAAATCAAGACATCACTCTCCTGAAGTCATTGCTCCTTTTTGAGAACAAAGGCTGGATAACAACAAACAAGATCTCCACCCTACTCTTCTTATACCTTCCCCTCCCCCTGCCCCACATGTTCTTTGACCTAGTGATTCTGACCTCCTTACTACTCCTCAGAAAACACACTCCATCTCCCAACTCCAGATATGTTCTCTGGCAGTCTCCCATTCCTGCAATTTTCTCCTTTTTCATCCGTGCCCCTTGGCTTCCCTAACTTCCTTCAAGTTCCCACCTTCTACAGGAAACCTTTCCCAATCCCTGTTGTTTCTAGTGCCTTCTCATTGGTGATTCTTTCCAATTTACCCTGTGGTCTGTTCCTATATAGTTGCTTACATGTTTTCTTCCCCATTAGACTGTAAGCTCAAGGCAGGGACTATCTTTTGCTTTTCTTTGAATCCTCAGCACTTAGCACAATGTCTGGCACATAGCAATTACACAATAAATGCTTATTGATGGACCACTGGCAAAAATATAAGATCCTTCAGGGTGGGATGGGAATTCATTTTTATTTGTGTATGTCCAGCGTCTAGCACAGTACCTGCAATATCATGGAAAATAATTTATTAAGCACCTACTAGGTACTAGGAACAGTATCAGTCAGCAAGCATTTATGAAATACTAAGTATGTGCTAGACTGGAGATGCAAGGAAAAAAATAGGAGTTTGCATCCTAATGGGCAGACAAGATGTCATCAATTACATATATATTGTGTGTGATTTGTCCTTCGTTCTTGGAGAAGACCATGGCGTCAGGGAAATGATGCCATGTCTTGCAGTTGACTTTGATTTGAATGAGTGAGGGCTGTACAAGGTCACCAGCCTCATTTCCTCCTCCAGAGCTATGAGTCCAGTGGCCAGATATAGATCAGGATAACTGGAGATGGCCCAGGATGCAGTGGGAGACCTTGGCCCTTTTAAAGAAGCTTGCTTGTTAGAGGCCTATTCACTGAATGGGCATTGCCTCACTCAAAATGAGAACCCGTAGCTTATATACATATATACGTGTGTGTGTGTGTGTGTGTATGAATGACTAAATAGAGTAGATAGATGGTAATCTCAGAAGGAAGATACTGAGGTCATCCTCCCCAATTTGGGATGTCAGCTGAGTCTTGAAAGAAACCAGAGAAGTCAGTAGGTGGAAGGAGGAGGGAGAACATTCCAAGCATGAAGTATAGCCAGTAAAAAGGCACTGAGCTGGGAGATAGACTGGGGGTTGTATAGATGGAAAGAAAAGTGAGATAATTCCTAAACTTACATTAGGGAGTAGTGGCAAGAAAGTGTATTATTGTCTGGGGGAGGCTAAGGGCTGACATGTAGGTAACTTAGTAATTGATTGTTGTTTTATTTATTGATGATAGCCTACCTATGTTGGCCCTATCAATATGGTTCTCATCTTCGTCTTCTCACAAGTTTATCAAATTGATGGAGATCTAGTTTGGGAAGAAGGAGGAGTAGGTCAGAAGTTTCTAGGCTCTCTATATTTCCTCCACAAACAGACAGAAAATCACCATGAAATGAACACAGAGCAGCAAAAATAAAGGGGTAAAGCAGTTGTCCTCCTAGGACATCTGGAGAGGACCCCAGAGAAGACTCCAGGGGCTGAGGTTTGGCCTGAATGAAGTGTAAACACCTCCAGGCCAATTCTATTAAATCCACAAACAGCAGGCTCCAGCAGCTCCTGGGGTGCAAACTAGGCCTCAGGAAATTTCACCTTACTGCCCCAAGAACATCTGCCCCGTGAACTTTCATCTAAGGAACAGCAGAAGGCTGAGAGGGGAAAGACTAAAGGACTCCCCGCTGTTTCCAGAAGCCAGGCCTAGCAGGGCTGACCGGACATGATGGAGGAGCAAGCACACACCTGGAGAGAGCCTGGAAACTCCTGACCTACTCCTCCATCTTCCCAGAATAGATCTCCACCAATCTGATAAACTTATGAGAAGACAAAGATGAGAGTCACACAGTATAGGTAGGCTATCATCAATCAATAAAACAATACTCATTTACTAAGTACCTACATGTCAGCTTTGGTGAGAGTGGTACCACAGGAATCAAGAACATTTTCAGAACAGCACGGCTGGAGACCCTGGCTATGGTTTAGGAGAGTAAAGGGGTCCCTGAGGTGGAACTGCCAGACAGAATTCAGAAATAACAAGAGGATCTGAAGCCTAGGGCAACATTACCTTTAACTCGGGATTAAAACTTGATAAATAATAAGCTGCTGAAAATGAAATAAAAATAAAAATGAATAAGAAAAGGAAAAAGAACCTGACCATAGATAGCTACTTTGGTGTAAAAGAAGATTGAGGTTCATATTCAGAGGAAGATTTTAAAAAAAGCCACTTTTCTCCAGAGTAACTTCAAATGGTCATATGCCCAAAAAGAGTTCTTAGAAGAACTTAAAAAGGAATTCAAAAATCAGATAAGAGAGATCAGGGGGAAATTAGGGAAAAAAAATAAAAGCAATCCAAAAAAATTATGAAAGTAAGTAAACCAATTGGAAAAAGAGTTACAAAATCTTAAGGAAGAAAATAATTCCTTGAAAACTAGAATTGGGCAAGAGGAATGAAATGACATTAAAAGAAACCAAAAAATAATAAAAATAGAAAAAATAGAAGAGAATCTGAAATATTAGAAAAACAACTGATCTGGAGAACAGATCAAGGAGAGACAATATAAGAATTGTTGGACTACCTGAAAGTTATGATCAAGAAAAAAGAATCTGGATACAATATTACAAGAAATTATTAAGGAAAATTGACCTAAAATTCTAGAACAAGAGGATAAAATAGAAATAGAAAAAAAATTACTGTTCACCACCTGAAAGAGATCCCAGGAGGAAAACCTATAGGAATGTCATGGCCAAGTTTTAAAACTCCCAGGTTAAGGAGAAAATACTACAAGCAACAAGAAAAATAAATAAATACTGCAGAAATACAGACAGAATTTCACAAGATCTAACAGCTTCCACTCTAAAAGAGCATAGGTCTTGGAATATTGCATTTCAACAAACAAAAGATCTGGGGTTGTGTCCAAGAATAACTTACCCAGCAAAGTTGAGTATGATACTGAATGAAAAAAAAATTGTCATTTGATGAACTGAAAGATTTTCAGGTATTTGTAACAAAAAGACCAGAACTCATTGGAAAATTCAATATAAAGGATTCAGAAGAAATATAAGGAAAACATTAATATTAATTATAAGACACTCATTAAGATCAAACTGTTTACTTATTATTATATAACATATACACACATATATATGGAAATGTTATTAGTATTCTCAAAACTGTCATCATTACTTGGGTAGTTTGAATGAAAGGTTGGAGCTGAGTTGTGTATAATGGAGTGATTCTAAATTGGTACAACCAAGATGCTGGGGGGTGGGTCTCCTTTGAATTCGTCAGCCATCAAGTATTTATTAAGTCCCTACTATGTGCAAATACTGTGACAAGCTGATTATGAATCAATCTATAAACATTTCTTAAGCATCTACTATGGGCCAAGCACTGTGCTAAGCACTGGGAATACAAAAAGAGGTAAAAGACAGTCCTTGCCCTCAAGGAGCTTGCAATCTAATGAGCCTTCCTGTGGTTAGTGAAGCTAGTCCCCAGAAAACAGTCATCTGTCACCAGGATCAGACTTTCTAACTTGACTAAATTTGCTAGAGCTTGTATTCACCTCCATGCCACAATAGGAAATAGAATAGCAATTTGTGGACAAGAAGCTATAATATATTTATTAATGTTTTTGAATAAGTTTATACTGTATTTATCACCACTGTTTCAATATCCATTTGAAAAATAGAAATTTACATACCAATGAGATATTATTTACTCAACCTAAAGACAGTATCCTTGATTACTTATATATTTGTATATAGATTCGCGAAACCCTTGGGAAAACTCCTTTTCCCCCCGCAAGGATCCATGGCCACAGATTGGGGGCATTGTTCAATATGGTTTGGTCCCAGTTAGCAAGAAAAATTAATCCCCTGAAGTGGGGGTATTATTCAAATTTGCACTAAATATTTCCATTGGGCTGGAGCAAATTATCACATTTTACTAAATTATAACTTCTAATAGTGTGAATTTGAATACATGTGACCACTTCTTAACTTGTACTAATCAGGACCTAGGTATACATGCAAACTTGAATTGGTTTGCCTCTGAATTTCAAAATACCTCCTTTTTTTTTTCCTTCATCCTTCCAATTAAAATTTTAGAAACCAGTTTGAAGTAAAATTTAGGAACTCCTAATAAACAGGAAAAGGAACTCCTAGTAATTAAAATATAACTCTTGGATTATGTTTTCCCTCCATTTGAAATCTTCCTTAAGCATTATCATTAAGCTTAACTGTCATCCCCAAAACAGTCAATTTATACCTACTGATCTGGATTATCCTTCCAATTTCATTTCTTTCCCAGTTTTGTTTTGTTTTTGTTTTTGTTTTTGTTTAAACTAACCATGAGTTTCTCATCTTCAGTTATACTGATCAAAGAATTTGCAATGAAGCCAACCATGGCAATTCTGAAAAGTTCAAGAAGTCCTTTCATAAATGACTATGGATGGTACCTTCCCCAGGGACTTGTAATTCAGAATGGAATAAGTCCTTCCACATTAAACCAGGACATAATTCATGCTTCATTAAATCCAGGATGTTGTTGGTATGGGTACTGCCTCCTCCATGAAAGAGTGAAATTAACATGAGAATGGTGACAGATGGATCAGAGAACATTGAGATTAGATCTGGTTTAATAGCCTGCATTGGGCTTAATGGTTTTCTGGTCCAAAGTGTTTCAGGTGCTAGAATCATCACTATCTGAAAGAAAATATGTTTCTTATTTTAATAGTCCATTGGGTCTGTGATCTCATTAACACAGGAATTTACTACAACAATGTAAATCATAACCTAGCCGGCTTTTCTAACCTGTTCAACTCTTCTGTATATCCTTTCATATCTTTGCTACAGCGCTTATTTTGGTATTGGAAGAAAAAAATGTGTTGATTTCATTTTCTATTTTTATATCTATAATAATCTTAGCCATATTTTTTTTAATCTTCTATGAGGGAGCCAGAAGGCTCAAGGATGAGAAAAGGAAAACAAAAATAAGATAATATTCGTGGGGAACACATGCTTTTCTTGTTATAGTGACAGTATACCACCTCTATCATTTATTCTACTCATGAGTGTCTAAATACTGACATCAACATCATTGGTAAAAAGATAAAAAACAACAGGTGATCCCCAATAATCTTGAGGTGAAACTTAAAATTGTCAAGAACTTTGTGATATTTTTAAAAGGCTAATACAATGATTGAATTCAATTCAACAAACGTTAGTTAAATATCTACTATGTGCAAAGGATTTGGCTAGGCACTGGGAATATAAAAGTAAAAATGAAAAAGAAAAACAGTTCTGCCTTCAAGGAGCTTACATTCTATGAGGAAGACGCAATATTCCATGGACGAAATGAAGATGTGAAACTGGATTGTTGCATGGATAAGATCACAAATCCATAGGAGTATCAAAATAAGAAATAACTATTGTTACTAAATTAACTGTCATGTCATTTTTGTAGCATAACCTTATTCAGAAGACTTCATTCTAGTCATGCCATTTCCTTAATGCTCACTTCAATGCATTCCCTTTTCTTTTTGAGTGATTTCAGCATCTCATTGTAATTTATGGAATAGGTCTAAATATAGCCAGGAGTCCATTTCCATTTGAAGTGAAAGCAAAATATTTCCACGAACAGCAAATATATTCAAATGACATGGCAGCCATTATATTGCTTTGTGAATATACATGAAAAGTACTATAATTCTGAAATCCAAAGAGAAAAAATAACCTTGAAAACCACCACTAGGGCATGACGTAGCTGGAATAAGAAAGGGAAGAAAAATTAATATAAATGGAAAGAAGTATTCTATTGTATATGTGAACCTGTGGTTACTTTCTACATGAGAGAAGCATATTTCAATTCTCCAGGAATCAGTGGTCCCTTCAACTTTCAGGTTATTCTAAATAAAGACTTTAATATAGGCTTTTCCTCTTTTTCACCTTCCTTTCCCAGTAGGATATAAGTTCTCTGAGGGCAGAGGCCATTTCTCTTCTGCATATTTATCTTCAGAATCTGGCTCTGTACACACTTGCTCCTATAGCAGAAGCTTAATGAATATGCTAGACATAATTGGTTGAATTAATGTGACTACAATAATAAAATGCTCTCATGTGGTATGTGTGTTCATCCCTTGTCTCTTCCTGAAATTTTACATAACACCTAGGCCGCAAAAATAGGTTGGGGCAAAATTAGGATTGAAACTTAAGTATCCAGATCCAATGTAGTGCCTTTCGAACAAGTGATAATGTCTAATATACAGGCCCCACTACTCTGCACTTTTTTCCTTGAGTATGTGAATCGTCCCTAACTGAGTTTATGTTTCCCTCCACGCACAGTGCCTCACACACAGTAGGGGCTTGACAAATGATATTTGAACCAAAAAGACAATGCCCCAAAGGAATATTTGGAGTCAGTGAGTCATGAAACTAAAAAAAAAAAGAAATATGAAAAAACCAAGGACATATTTATTCTTCAAATATCAAGTCAAACCTCATTTGAGAGTCAATAAAAATTAAATTTGTATACCACTGAGCAGGTCAATCTAATAAAATTATATGCAAGAGGAGTCATCTCAGTAGATTCTAAAACACTTCTTTCCCGGCACAGTATTTTAAGAATGAACTGGAGTCCTACTGAGCTGGGGTTTAAGATGATGAATAAATAATTTCATATAGGCAAAAAAATTAAACATTTATTTCAAATGTTAAATATTGAAATGCATAAGGTTGTTTTCTGCATCAACTTTGGAGAATGTTCTGTAGAATTTAGTGATGTGAATTCATGAAAAAATGGTTTAAAAATTAGAACCTTCCGTCAAAATCTCACATAACCCCCCAAAGTCATAGAATTATAAATTAGGGCTGGAATAGGGTCTTAGAGGTCATAGAGTTCAACCAACCTCCCTCACTTTACAGTTAAGGAAACTTAAATTCCAAGAGGTTTAAATAACTTACTCAGAATCATACAACCAGTGTCTGAGGTAGGGGATAAACTTAGGCATTTCTGACTCCAGGCCCTAGTCACTCTCCTAGCTAACTGCCTCATCTGTCCACTGCTGTCTTCCTTGACATCTTTCTCTTATCCCATTCCCTCTCTTCTACCTAAAGGATAAGAGAATATTGAGAAACTTTTTTTTCTCCAGCATAAAATAAAGTCTATCAAGTAATTGATCCATCAATTCAAATTTCTAACAAAACTCTGGATAAGAAGATGAATGTGATGAATGTCTTTTTTTAATTTGCAGATCTTCCCATTGGAAATTTTAGGAGAGAAACTACTTAGTGTGCCCTTATGCTCCATATTCTTTCAACATTATTTTGCACTTAACTTTTTGCAGAACTGAATATCATCAATTACTCAGAGTCAGAACTTTATGTAAAAAGGAACCTGGGTTTTAAAAGTTCAAACATATCTTTTGGCTTCATAGCCAATCCTGGCATTTAAGAGTCGGAAGCATTTTTTTTACTAGCCCTCTATTAAAATGTAACTTTTATGATCTCATGGAGAAATATTCCTTTTTAGGCAAAATTTTTAAAATATATTTAAGATTAAACTGAAGCCACATCTCCAGTATATTTATAATATAATTAAAGCCTAGAAACACTTATTTGAGAAAAAAAGTCACAGTTCTTTCCCTGAAAGGAAAAAAAAAACTAAGACAAAATAAAAGAAGGTCATGTTCAAGTCATAGAAAGAAATATGTATTTATTCATTCATTCATGTATTCATCCATTCACTAAATATTTTTCTAAGGAACTACAATGGTCCAGGTTCCAGGGATGAGAGGACAAAAAGGAAGCAGCCTTTGGCCCAAGGAAGCTTACATCCTATTTCTGTAGATGAATTAAATGCCCATATGGGGGACTAGGGGTAGCTACTGTATTAGATTGCAATTCAAAACATTACTAGATGGCAAACCATTGACTCAATGCTAGTCTTAATTTACTTTAAAAAGAATGAATGATCAGTTATACCCAAATAATTAACTTTTACTCTGTCCATGTAGTAGTATAATTATTCTCATTTCCCCAGACATGAAAATTTTATTGAAACCAATCATACCCATCACAGAGAAAATTCAGGGTGTAAGGTTGTAAAAGCCATCTAAAATAATGCAATGTGGACAGTTTCCCTAGGTTTATACTAACATGTGTGACTTCCAGTGAGATGGTTAAGAATGGGCAGTTAACTCCCGTGAAAAGGGGCCATAACACTGATTTTTCTCACATACAATTAGCTCCTTGGGGGTAGGCATTATTTCACTTTTGTCTCTGTATCTCAGGTGGCCTAGAACAATGCCTAATGAATGCACAGTAGGTATTTGGTAAGTAATGACTTTTATCATTTATGATGGATATCGGAGTAACTTACAGTGTAAATATAAATTTTCATAAGTGCTAAATAAACTCTGATTTTGCTGTATATAGCAGAATATAGCATTAAATACAACATGTGTATGTTTAGTCATTTTTCAGTTGTGTCTGACTCTGTGTGACTCCATTTGGGGTTTTCTTGGCAAAGATACTGGAGTGGTTTGCCATTTCCTTCTCCAGCTTATTTTATAGATGAGGAAACCGAGGAAAACAGGATTAAATGACTTGCCCAGAGTCACACAGTTAGTAATTGTCTGAGGATAGATTTGAACTCAGGGAGAAAAGTCTTCCTGACCCCAAGTCTGGCACTTTATAGTTCCATATAGCCATCCTTAAATATAACATATATAAAACTAATTATTGTTTTTTAAAGGATTTTCATTTGACTAGATTCTAAACTGTAGCAGAAAAAAGTTTTGCCCAAACTTTTAACTCCTTTGCAAACATTTTTTTCCCATAATACTGATGCATTAAATAGACTTTGTAATAAAAATCTTTACTTTAAATTAACATGAAAATCTATCATAGAGTCATTCTAAAACATGAAACAATTAGTAGACACAATTTAATTGGAGCCAATACTAAAGATAAATGTTTGCTCAACATAGAGAAATAAATGGCCATTGTAAATAAAAGTTACAAGTGCTTTTGTTGATAAAGGTCTTTGTGCTTTAGCAGATTTACAATGATAGGCAGCCCTGAAAGAGGAATATAAGAGCATTAATAGATAGCAAAAGGTTACTTAAAATAGATCATGTGAATTATCTGTGCAACCACATCAGCAACTTATTTTATAATGTTTTATCATAGTACATTAATCTTGGTGGGGGAAATTATTTAACTCCTTCGGGTTCATTTGCCTTATTGCATTTTATTGATAGCTATTAAGCTCACCCATGAAACAAACTGGACACAATGGAAAGATTGTTGTATTTAAAATCAAAGAACCTGAACCAGATCCCAGTTCCGGTATTTACTAGCTGTATGGTCTCAGGCCTGACATTTAACTTTCTAGGCCTCTGTCTCCCAGACATCTAGGTGGATAGAGGGACAAGCCTGGAGTCAGGAATCCTGGGTTCAAATCAGGCCTCAGATATTTACAAGCTGTGTTACCATAGGCAAGTCATTTAATCCTGGTTGCCTCAGTTTTAGTCAGTCAAATATTTATCAATAAACATTTTTAAGCACCTACTGTATGGTAGGCACCTACTATGTGTAACACACTGTGACATGTAAATATCAGCTGAAAAACTTGATGCCAAAATAGTTTTTAAAAGGCAAAGAACATTCCAGGCAAGTATCTGTGATTGCCTGAGGTTCTTTGACCTCAGAGCTGACAAGGTGAAGACGTGTCTGAGCAAACAGCAGAATGTGTCACTCAGGAAAGACCAATTCAAGAAAAGTTTATTCTACTTCCTATAGTCCATTGCTTACAAGTAAATATGTCTGCAAGGGAATCATACTAAGTGATTTCTTCTGTAAATTTTCTGTTCTACTACTCAGTTCTAAACTAGACAGCTGAACAACAAGGGGTAGATAACCGAAGACCAAAATCTAATATGGATGCCTGGTGCAAAGGGCAGCTAGGCGGAGCAGTCCTGCAGAGCACTGCGCCTCCAGTCGGGAATACTCATCTCCCTAAATTCAAATCTGACCTCAGACACTTACTAGCTATGTGACCTTGGGCAAGTCACTTAATGCTGTTTGCCTCAGTTTCCTCATCTAGAAAATCAGCTGGAGAAGGAAATGGCAAACAATTCCAGCATCTTTGCCAAGAAAACACTAAAATGGGGTCATGGAGAGTTGGACTAAAATGACTGAAAAAAAGTCAGATATTTACAAGCTATGACCTTGAGCAAATAACTTAACCCCTTTGGGCATCATCATCAATAAAATGAGGGGGACAGACTCCATAACTTCTCACTGGCAAGTTCTTTAACATCTCTGGGCTTGTTTCCTCATCTATAAAATAAGAGGATTGATTAAGATGTTCCCTAACATCCTACTTCTAAATTCTGTCATTCTGCTCTTCCCTCGCTGGGATTTATTAAATTTATTACAACCACCAACTATAATTAACATCTGTGTTAATCCAGTAATAATCTTATCTCAGTAAAGCAAATATTAAATACTAGATGGAATGAAATGGAGTGTAAATAAAGTGAGTAGTAGATGGACATGATGATTTAACCTTCTTCACTTATCTCAGAATTTGGCAGATATATCATCAAAAAGTAGTTTATCCAATCTCTAAAATGTTCTTGGAATTTCCTCTCATATTCCTTTCTACATGACTTTGGGACAAATCTACCCAATTTTGAAAACAATGAATTATTTTTATGATTACTTTATGTCTCTATCTTGTCACCTCAATAAAATAACCCAAAGGTATAATTATGAAGCAACTAATTTTCATTTGTAAACATCACCAGAGGTGGCAAAGAATTGGAAATTGAGGGGATGTCCATCAATTGGAGAATAGCTGAACAAGTTGTTGTATATGATTGCGATGGAATACTATGAGTCCATAACAAATGATAAGCATGATGCTATCAGAAAAACCTGGAAAGACTCACATGAACTGATGCAAAGTGAAATGAGCAGAACCAGGAGAACATTGTGCATAGTAACAGCAATATTGTACGATGATCAAGTGTGAGTGAGCTACTCTCAGTAATGCAATGATCCATGATGATTCTGAAAGATTTATGATGAAAAATGTTATCTATCTCCAGAGAAAGAACTGATGGAATCTGAATGCAGATCAAAACATACTTTTGCTTTACTTTTACTTTTTGACTTTTTTTTTTACAACATGACTAACATGTAAATATGTTTTGCATGAATACACATATATAACCTATATCAAATTGCTTGCCTTCTCAATGAGTGGGGGAGCAGAAGACAAGAGAGAAAGAATTTGAAAGTCAAAATTTTTTTTAAATGAATGTTAACAGCATTTTTACATGTAATTGGGGAAAATAGAATATTAAATTTGAAAATAAAGTTAAGTTATGAACAACTGGAAATGAAATAGAGGGTATTAAATTAAATTATAAATTTATAAAAAAGCTATAAAATTATAAAATAAATTAAATTAATAAATATATAACTACCAAATACTCATAATATCCTACATGGAAAGAAAGATTTTCAACATGCAGAAACATAGCAGACACTATCAAAACCATGTGGGAATGGGACAAAGAACATTCTGTTACCAGAGTTATTTAGAAAATGCTTTCAATGAATTTATAGATGATAAAGTTCTACCCCAATGCTAATTTTATTCAATCATCCCTTAAAAGTAGCTATTGTATCCATTTAACAATAGTCCAAGAAATTAAATATAAAATAATAATAGCAGGATAACAACTTGTTCTAGGACTATTTCTTTCTGAACTCCATCAAAAAGATAAGAATGAAAAAAAAACTTTTAATAATAATAGACACTTTAAATAGATTGTTATCAAGATGTGCCATACCTATCACACAGAGCTTTTGTGAGACTCAATGAAAAAAGTGTGTGCAAAGTATTCAGCAAAGTTCCTTTAGGACACACTGGAAGTTATTAAGCGATACTAAAATATTGATAAAGGAAACAGCCAGGAAGCAAAAGCTCCTTGCAGAGGAGGAGACTAAAACAGGTGTCTCAAGCAAGACACATGAGAATCGATCCCAGACGACAGGAAGCAAATAAAAGGACACAAAATCTCAGAACTGTCAAAGAGCTGAGGGTACTAGCTACCTAAGAAGGAAGCAATCTGACAGTTTGGACACAGGTGGCCTCTACCCTAGAGTGAGTCCTTCTGAGCCTCATTTTGGGGTCTTGTCTGTGCCGCTTTTGTCAAGGCATGGTGTTATCAAATACGGAAGCTTCCACGCTTTTGAACAAATTATATTGGTAATCGATATAAAACATAGGGAAAGCATTATGAGTCATATCAAATAAGCCAAGAATTTATTAATCATCTCCTATGGGTTAGGCACTGTGTTAAGCACTGAGGATACAGCCAAGTAGTATAGATAACGAGATAAGCAAAACAGCCCTTGCCCGCAAGGAACTCATATTCCTATTAGAATATGGAAGAGTGACCACATGCGTTAGTTGCGAGGGGGTCATTTTTCTCTAAAAAAAATCTCATCACATATGTAAGTTACACATAAATGTATATGTTGCATGTGAGTATATAGATTAGGCTATATCTATACATGTATATCTAAGTTTTAATGCAATTATATATGCAAACTACCATATATATACATTATATATTTTGCATACATATATGCTACACAT
Source organism: Vombatus ursinus (assembly GCF_900497805.2). Taxonomy (NCBI): domain Eukaryota; kingdom Metazoa; phylum Chordata; class Mammalia; order Diprotodontia; family Vombatidae; genus Vombatus; species Vombatus ursinus. The sequence goes on from NW_020954577.1 coordinate 35,890,783, forward strand.
GGCAGACTCTCTTTATATACTCCTGGACATTTCATTCCTATCTGATTCTGCATAATGACATTGGAAAATAGAATATTTACATTGCTCATGATCTAGAAGCCCTTCTTTATGTTTTATGTTAAAACCAACAAAGACGAGTGATCAAATACACTTACAGAATAAGGAATAGTCTCCTGAAAAGCCCTTAGAATTTGTCAAAACAGTGCCAAATGAATCAGTGGAGCTACCTTGAGTTTCAGTTTTCCCATACTATTACACCATGAAAAATGCTAGATTCAGAGAAGCAAATAAGAAAGGGCTTGTATGAATTGATATAAAGTAAAATGAAAGGGACCAGGGAGGAGCATTTTGTAATGAGAATGAAAACATGAAGAAAAGCAACTGTGAAAGATACAGGAAGTCTGATCAAAACAGCACACCACAGTGATACAATAGTCTGACATTGAAGTAATAGATGATGTGCAGTATGAAGGATATATTCCCAGACATGACCAATGATTCTTTGGCTATATTATAAATATTTCTTGTAAAGTCTACTAGGGCAGTGATAAATGTTAAAAAGAAAAAAAAGAGCATCAGCATAACATTTTAAAATGTATAGAAGAAAGCAAAAAAAGTTGAGAATGAAGCCAAGATAAATAGAACAGATTTTTGCTATCCTATGAGATATGTGTGTGTGTGTGTACACACATATATATTCTTAAAAATAGACTGAGCACAACAGTTCACAGATTTTTGTGTGAGCCTCCTTGTTCTTTCTTGTTTATTAACATACTTGCATTTGTCGGAACATAAGTACACAGTAAAGAAGAGAGTTCAATAAATGATGAAGAAGGAGGTGAGAACATCTGTTTTAGGTGGGATGGAGAGAGAAGTTGAGAGCTTAATGAAAGAAGTGGTTCACTACTTCAGAAGTTGAAAAAGGCCCCTTCACTTTACTTGCATCATTTAAGATGCAACATTTTGTCATTTTAATTATTTTGGGGTCCAAAAGGGTGGTAGTGGGATGGAGAACGGGAGAACAATTATGGAAGTTTTGTGCAAGATGCAAAATCAAAAATCTGTTCTTTACTACTTTAATTAGACCACATCGGGGCTCTATCAACTGTTAAGAACTATCTCCTTCATTCTTCTCTGGACTCTGTTCCTGAGTCTACAGACTTCATTGTCTACCGGGACCAAATAACCTTTTCATCCTGGGACATCACCTTGTCTCAGGAGCCTCTCCCTCTGATTGCCCAGGGGAATTGCCTCCATTTTAGGCAAAATACCCAGGGAAGCCATGTTCCCTCCCTCCGTCTTCTACTTGGCCTTTCCCCAAACACTCTGAACTTCTTTTAAACTTCTCCTAGCTCCTAATTTTCTCCTTTTTTTTTTCTATGTTGTCTTCCCCCATTAGAATGTAAGCTCTTTGAGTGCAGGACTTCTCTTTTGTTTGGCTTCTATTTATATTCCCAATGATACCTGTCCAATACTAAGCACTTAATAAATGCTTGCTGACTCCCAAGTCTCCAACAACGTTGTAATTACTACTCCATGTACTCAGGATTCTCATTTCCCAAGCAGAAGATGTTCAGCTTCGTGTGCTAAGGATTAGAACAAATACCAAAGACATTCCAGCCAGGTAATGTCCCAAAGGTGAGGTTTGTTTGTTTTTCTTTCCACTCTTGTTCATAGCCCAAGACTGGAGCCCCTCAGTCAAATGTCTCACCCCACTTTATGGTCAGCATTGTTTATAGGTCATAAGTTTTAATTTTAACCTTTTGTTTTAATCTTTTAGGGCTAGACTGTAAGCAAGTTAATGACTCAGCAATGGCCAAATACCTCTAGAGCTTGGTGTTCACCAGTTTTAAACCATAAGCAAATGGTTGAGTAGGAAGAGAAGAACAGAGAGAGAATGCCAACCACTGGTTAGAAGGTTTCTGATACCTACTTAGCCACATTGCTGGTCCCTTCACATGCAGATTTAGCCAAAGTTTGAAAAGCACTTTGCCCCATGTCTTATTTCTCTCTGTTTCTCTCTCTCTCGGTCTCTCTCTGTGTCTCTCTGTCTCTCTCTCTCTCTTTCTCACACACATACACACACACACACACATGTGCACACATAAATATAACAATAGGTTCAATAGACCCTCTCATAGAGATATAGATACTCTTACTGTAGAAATAAGCAGGAATAATATTTTAGGGGGAAAGTAGTTAAACTTCTTTCAGAAGACTAATAACCATTATGACTGGGGAGAGAGATTGCATGTGGAATAAGGATAAACTAAGTCTTAGTTTCTTCATAGAACAAATCCCCTTAATAAAATGATTGATTCTTTAAAACTTGGACTCAGTCTAAAGGCCACACTTGACGACCTAGAAGGCCACATATGGCCTCAAAGCTACAGGTTCCCCAATACTGAAGTAAGAGAACTTTCACAGGAGACTGAGGAAGTTACCTGTTTTCTTTGAGGAAAACTGTAGAGCCACTTTCTGAGGAAAGTGTGCTTAGCTCTGGTGCTATGGAAAAAAAAATAACCTAAAGAGAATTTTTAACAGACTTTGCCTACTATCCTGAGAGAGCTAAATGGTGGGACTATATTTCCAGAAGTGAGGACATCAGTAGTTACAGCTGATGATTGAGTTGACTTAGGCTGCAATATTTCTCAATGCCATATATTGCCAAAAATATTTAAGTATATTTTTGTATAATTTCTTATACTATTAATAAGTCCTACAGGCAACACTATGTGTTCATATAGATTTATGTGTTTATGTAAGTCAATGAGATATAAGATATGATATATATATATATATGACATGATATATGATTTGCTTTTGAGAGAGAGACAGAAACAGTGAGACAGAGATAGATGTGTGGAGATGGAGAGAAACAGAGAAAGAGGTTCAAAAACTTATAAGAAAAGAGATTTCTCCAGTTTATTTGACAAACTGATGTGAGTGCTCTGAACTAATTTATTAACTAGAAACTGTACATTTATTTTGATTTATGACAAATATCAGAATATCCCCTACAATTGCCTTAGAACTTAGGATAGGAATAAGGTAATAATACAAATAACAGGTGGAGGAGTGGGATTTGGTATAGTTTTGAACTTATAAAGTGCATCATTCAGCCCATCCAACCTCACCTGGACTATATGTGTGATTGTCATCAATTGTAAAGCCTTTTACAGGTAGAGGATATATTATCTATACCCCATCTTACACATGCGATTCAAGCCTTCTACATACATGTATATGTATAAATGTATGTATGTATATATGCGTGTGTGTGTATATATATATATATATATATATATATATATATATATACTATTGCCAGGCACTGTGCCAAGCACTTTGCAATTATTATCTCATTTAATACTTACAACAACCCTGGGAGGTAGGTGCTATTATTCCCATTTTACAGATGAGGAAACTGAGGCAAACCGAGATCAAGTGACTTGCTCAGGGTCACACTGCAAGGAAGTATCTGAGGCTGAACTTAAACTTATTCAGGTCTGGTGCTCTATCCACTGCAATAAATATAGATCTATCTATCTATCTATCTATCTATCTATCTATCTATCTATCTATCTAATAGATTGACACAGATAGATATAGATATACACACATATATAGTATATGTATATAGTATATGAATATACAACATACACATATGTATACACATGCTTATATATGCACACATATATGTATCTATTATATAGTCTGTATTTGTGAACAAGTACATATTCATGAACATACATATACGGTATTACACATATATATAATATATGCATCTCTATGTATATTTCTAATTGCCTTTATAAAAATACACTATGATTTGTTCTCAGAGCCATTTTCTTTAATTTGACCATGATCTATAAAGATTTTATGAAAATGATTAATCGATTTCCGAAATGTGCTGCTAGGTTAGGATAATGTGCTTATAGTCAAATACTCTGTGTAGACTTCATTTCATCTACTAAATTATTTAAAAAATTTCCAAACCCTTCACAGCTGATGCATGGGGGGAGGGGGAGAGATAGAATGTATTCTTCTCCATATATTAAAGTGGATGTAAAATAAAATAAGAGGCAAAAGCAATGATGGACCATGGTTAAATATTGAGTTTATACTTGCTTAAATCAGCAACTTATTCATGTTTCATTTTTATTCCCAAGCTATGGCTAATGGTTGAAATAATGGAAATATCTCATCTTTCTCGAGTTCTTTTCTTTCGTGTTTTTTTTCCTGTTTTTCTTCCAATTACATGGTAAGTATGTTCTACAAGAGACAAATTATTATGTAAATTTATTTTGCCGTTTCAAGTTGTGCTAAATAATTGCGAACAAAAATGTATTGTTTCGCCGCAGGCCATTTAGCAGCATTAAAAAGCAACAGAAGCCATTGCCATGCCTTGGATTGCCAGCAGCGTGATGCTTCTCTGCTCCGAATGCCATTACCACTCGCTCCCCAGCCGGTGTCTAACTCTACCTTGAGAAGGAAGGAGCAGAATTATTTATGGGCTACATCTCACAGAGGTTATTTTGAGAATGACATTACTGCAGTAAAGTAAGCTTCATTATGTTCTTCTATGAAATTTAATTACGAAAACCATATCCAGTTTATTGAAACATCATGGCTGAAAGTTTTGGAGAGTCAAGCTAGAGATTTATGAGATGAGGTCCAATGATTTGTTTATTGGGTAAATTGAGATGTATCACAAAAAAAAAGTCAGGGAAGAAGTAAGGGATCAGGGTAGGAGGAGAACAGGGAGGATTGGATAGAATAGCCTCCCAAAGCTCCAGCCAAGAGAACAGTTGGGCTAGATTTAAATAGCTTAATCCAAAATAAATGGTAGATGGTGTAATAGGTTATTTCTATGACCTTTCACTGTGAATACTACCTCAGCATAAGTTTGACAATCCAGACTTTATACTATCTCCTTTCTTACCAGAAACCACCTTTTTTAGTGCATATAAGGGGTCCCAGAATGGGAAGATTACTGGACATGGGAGACAAGATGATTTGGGTTTGAATTCAAACTGACAATTCTAGGCTGTGCCACACTGGGCAAATCTTTCAACCTCTCTGGGTCTTAGTTTCCTAATCTATAAAATGAGATGATAATGTTCACACTTGCTTTGACATAAGGTAGTGTAATAGATAGAGGACTCCCCTTGGAGAAAGGACGATCTGGGTTCAAGTCCTACCTTTCATGTTTACTTGCTGTGGGACCATGTATCAAATCAATTAAACTCTCCATATCCCCATGGAAGTCTTTAAGATGATAAATTACCATCACAAGAAAACAAGAAAACAATGCCGACAGTGTGTCATCCAGTTCTAAGTTGTTTAGCATAGATCAGACGGAGCTAGACTAATTTCAGAACTGGGGAAGGTTGACATCTGCTAGAGCCTTCATGGAAGCTTAAGAGGAGAAGCATGGCCTGGGCCTCGGTAGAATAGTATGTCATGGAGTTACAGATATGAGCAATAACATAAGGAAAGGCCCAGAGGTAGAAATGTCTGCCATGTGTAAGCATGATCTCACTGGAAAGAAGGGTTGCTCTTAAGACATAGTGAAGAATATGGATAAACCCATGACAGTGCAAGTTTATTAATGATGACAAAATTCTTAGTTCATTTGATACCATCTAGAAAGCAAAATGAATGGAAAAAAAGACTAAATGACTTCTCCCCCTAGAAATTAAATACCCCTGTGGATAATGAAGGGAGAAAATTATGCTGTAACAATCACACAGAGAGAATAAAATATGGCAGTGGAATTTTTTTTGTTATTACAACATTGGTGATCTGCATTAGTATAGGAACTTTTCACACCAGGAGTTGCCCATATTACTGGAATCACAGGTCTGGACCCTTCTTCCCTACAACTTTCACCCATTTTGCCTTCAGGAACCAAGGAAAACATATCTGGATATTGTCTCATATGTTGCTGCTGTTGCTGTTAGTCATTTCAGTTGTGTCCAACTCTTCATGATCTCATTTAGAGTTTTTTTGGCAAAGATATTGGAGTGGTTTTCCATTTCCTTCTCCAGATCATTTTATAGATGAGGAAACTGAGGCAAACAAGGTGACATGACTTGCCCAGGGTCACACAGCTGGCAAATGTCTGAGGCCAGATTTGAACTCATGAAGATAAATCTTCCTGACACCAGGCCCAGCATTCAAACACGGCACAGCACCACCTAGCTGCCCAGTCTTACATCAAAAGCCTTCAAAAACTTGAAGACAACTATCAGAACCTCCTGAAGTCTACACATCCTGACACTAAATTTTAGAGGACCTGAATTCGGTTCTTGGGATAAAAAAAATAATAAACTAAAAATAAAGGTGGAGTGTAGCCAAAGAAACTTAAGTTGAACTTTCGTCTGATCATTCCAGGAAAGCTTCCCAGAGGAGGTGGAATTTCAGGGGCAAGTTTGAGTGATTGTAGAGAAACCTATTAACAGTGAGAAAAATGAGTTGTCAATAGAAACTGGGAGGACATTCTAATACAAAAGTAATGGCTTAGAATGAAGAAGAATTGGACAGTGTAATTATGTGAGTAGGCAAAGAGACAATCCTGATACTGGTACTTGCTATAGCAAATTATTTAACATCTATTTTATCAGGTGCACACTGGTCAAGATCACCACCAAACATAAAATCAGAGAGCCAGTCTTCACCATGGCTGCATCATCTTTCAATGTTCAATAATTAACAAACCTTATAGAGATTTCCCCTTAACCTCAATATTGTATCTTTTTTATAATTTCCTCAAATGTGGAATTTCAGATATTTCAACCCAGACTGAAAACTGATTTTAAATCCTTACTCAAGGATGCAGGAAAAGGCTGGCTTCAGCCTAATTCACTGTTTCTGCTTCATGCTATTCTAGACTTTTGTATTCCTATTACACATAGAGAGTTTTAGGACAGGTTTCTCCTAATAATACAATGTGATTACCCAAGAGATCACATGATGAAGAGGAATTCCCAAGACAGGAGTCCCATTGGATGAGCCCACCATCTTTGACAAATGCACTTGCATTATGTTGTTACCTACTTGAGCTCAGGGATATCTTTCACTTTTTTAACACTAAAACATTAAAATATTGTAATTGGAATAACCATTAACATGGACAAATGAACAAGCCTACAAAACCAGCAACAAAATCTTACAAAAATGCTTAGCATTTAACAAAATACAGTATAGTGCCAAAGAATGAACAAACAGCACATTTAAAAATAGCATTTGTCTTTTTTCCCTTTCCACATTCATCTGAAGTCCACAGCTTTTGTTTGTTTGTCTTTGTAAAATAATGTTTTAATTATTCAAACTTATTTGACCAACTCTGATTTAGCTCTACTTTCTCTAAACCCAACTGGCTTCTTCAGGCTTTTTAAAGATTACTTCTTATTTCTATTCCCAAGGAAGAGAAGGATGAAGATTATGGCGAAAGAGAGAGAAAGATTAGACCAGTAAGTGAATTACTTTAATATTATCATTCCTTTTATGCTGCATAATCTGTCATAATCTCCAAATGATTCATGAACAGGTACACTGTCATAAGGGATAAATAATTAAAGTTATGTATGTGCGTGTACATATATGTATGTATATTTGTGCCTGTGTATCTCAGGTATATCTCAGGTATATGCCCCCAACCCTATAGTAGGATTTTGTTGTTTATTAAAGTCCAACTACCCCTGTCTCCCCCCACACACCTTTTTTTTTTTTAGCATTCAGGTCCTTCCCATTCTATGTTTAATCAATCATTCCAACTTGATCTTATGCTCCTATTCCTCATATATTTGATGTTCTTGTCAAACCAAACTCTTTCCTGTCCCTCAAACATATTCCATGATTTCCCTCTTCAGTTCCCTCACTGATAATGCTTTCTTGGCCTAGAATTCTATCCACATCCCATCCTAACCCAGTGGAATGTAAACTCCTTGAAGGTAGAAGTGTTTCAATTTAGTCTTGAATGGCCGATATCCAGCATAGTACCTTGCATGTGTAGATGCCTAACAAATGTTTTTGTTTTTGTTTTTATTTTTGTTTTTGTTTAAGTTGATTTGCTTTTTTCAACATTAGCAGTCTGTCTGCTTAGGCATTCTTGGCAAAATTATGATCGACTGATATAGAATTACCCTTCAGCTGTTTTTAGCGGTGGAAGTCAGGGGACAGGGAAGAGCGTAACTCTTTCCTGCCCTCATTTTGGGTCCAACAAAAATGATATTGGTTTAGGATAACCTAGGCATGCTGACCACGTGGGAGGATGGGGAGGCACTCTGTTGGAATCCTTTGATTCAAAATTAACTTATTCCTAAAAAAATGATTTTTCCACTGACCTTCATAACTAGCCTTCAAGTCATGGAAAGCAGAAGATACAAGGTGGTTTCTAATCCTTGAAACAGCAGAGTTGGGAAAGTCTAGGATAAGACTAAAAGCATATGTACCACCAGAAATAATAAGCAGGATTTTAAAAGACTCAGATCTGCTGAGAATCTTTGTTCTTTTATAGTTCAGTTTAACTCCTGGTGGGCAATAGGACAGAAGCAATTCCAACCTTGTCTCCTTTTTCCATGCCTTCTAGTGCATGAAGCAGTGGAAAGAATGACTGGATTTTCATCTTCTCTCTGGACTCAGGTGGAGAGAATGGCTCCTTTCCTTATCTAATGGACAGATGAATCTGTGTCTCATTCTCACTTTCATTCTCTCTCTCTCTCTCTCTCTCTCTCTCTCTCTCTGTATCTGAGTGTCTGTCTATCACACACACATGCACACACACACATACACACATGAGTTGGTAAGCTATATTTTTTTCTCCATCTTGCTAAAAGGCAAAGCACATTTTTAGGTGGGGTGGAGAGCTAATTAGGTCAACTACAGAAGGATCTAACTTCATCCCTCTGTTGTACTCCTAATACAGAAGTTCCTCTATCTTGACCATTGAATGGTATTACCAATCCTGAATTCCCAAAATAGTAGTGTGCTTTAGGCTATAGTGCCTAAGCTACAAGGAAAATGCAGGAAATAATGTTCCTATCTTTACTATGTCCTCTACAGTCATGGTTCAAGGTGGGTATTAAGCATGGTACAATTGATACAAGTTGAATTTGGCATGAGAAGTACTACTTTTGCTGCCCTGGTGACTGGACAAGTCATTCAATCACTAGCTCATTTCCTCAAGTGTCCCATTAGGAGGCTAGTCTAGATGATTCTGAAGGTTTCCCCACATCACTAAAATCCTAGGTTTCAATAAACAAGGCTAGTTCAAAATAAAAATTTTACTTAGTTACTCCCATCCTTCCTTTACCCATTCTTGCATTCATGATACAACTATTACTAGGATCATTGATTTAGAGACACAAGCAAACATCTAGTTCAACCCCTTCATTTTACAAATGAGTAAACTGAGACCAAGAGGGGTTAAGTCACTTGACCAATGTCACAAGGGTGGCAAAGACAGAATTTGAATCTCTTACTCCAAATCTAGTAGTCTTTCCAGTGCAATACACAGGTAATCTTGGTTGATGAAACACAGAAATTCATTGCCAAGCAAACTCTTGGTTTCTTTCTCTAGATTTGTTTCTAAAGAGAAATTACCATTTAGTGTAAGGCAAATCCAGGTATTACTTAGCCTGATATTTTCTCATGTTCAAATAAATCAAGGTATTAGGTTCATGGATAGGACATGAGTCCACTCCAATTGTCATTCTCAAAAGTCCCATCAGCGAGGGGCTGTCCAACTCCAAATTATTTTGGAGGAAGGGATATGGGGGAGATTTAAAAACTTTTAACACCATGGTAAATGATAAATGCACATTTTAAAATTTCATTTGAAGGCAGTCCCAGGAGGCAAGGGAGGTTTTAATTGAACGCTCCAGTTTCCTTCAATCCTTAAAATTAAATTCAGTTTAAAAAACATTTGTTTATTGTCTCTTGCATAAAAGGCACACTGGGGGTTGCAAGATCCAGTCCCCTTATAAATTATATGAATAAAACTCAATTGCTGCCCATATGGAGATTGATAATAAATCACAATTATATAGCATTTTAAGGTTTGAAGAAAAAATTCAGCCATAGCAAGCCTATGGGTAGGTAATACAATTATTGTTATTTCCATTTGAATTATATGACTCATGGTGTAATTTTCCCAAACTCACACATTTGAATTCAGAAGTTTCAACTCTAATTTTAAGATTCTTTTCCCTGTTCTGTGGACAGAACTTTTCTATAACCGAAGCCTCATCATTTACTACCCAGTCCTAGGTTTAAGTCTTTCCTCTTGCGAGGACTGGGTGATTCTGGGCAAGTCACTTAACCTTTCTCAGCCTCAGTTTCCTCATCTGTAAAATGGAGATCATAATCACATCTATCTCACATAGTTGTTGTAAGGATTAAATGAGATAATCTTTTTATCTCATTTGTAAGGATAGTTGTAAGGATTAAATGAGATAATGCTTTATAAACCATTAAGTGTTGTATAGATGCTAATCCAGGAAGTCATGCTGAATAGCCTCATCATAGGACCACAAGAAGACATAGATAATTTGAATCTCCCATATCATTTCACAAATTACGTTTCTAAACCAATGACCAGTTAACATTTTACGACATGTTAATATCCTACTAAAGAACCAAGAGTATTCACAGGAGGAGTTTTTGTGGGTTGTATGTGAAGATTCTAGAAGGAAAATGAAAAGTTCAAATTATAAAATAGTTGCGTACTTTTCAATAAACAAAAAGATCTCCTAACACGAATTTGAAACAAAGTCATTTTGCACACAAATAACATAAGAGTATAAAATATGGTAAATGTGAAGGAGGTTGGGGAAGGAAGGAGAGAAAATATAAGAAAGAAAATGAAGGTACATAGTAATATATAATTATAATAATACTAATAAAACATATAATAATATATTATAATAATAATAATAGTGTACAATCTAGTCTTTCCCTGCAAAAGTTGAGATGACAGAGTGGTTTTGAAATCATTGACCCTAATATTCTCTTACTCACATGCAGAGTTGGGAAGGAGTGTTAGTGGGGAGAAGGGGACTTCTGGCTGGTTATGCATCTGCTATCAAGGTGTTGAGAAGCATGTGCATATTTCCAAGGAGGAAAAGGAAAAAGGAGCACTCTCACTATTTGAGATAGTCCAAGCATGTCAAATCTCAAAGCCCTGGGCAGAGCAAAGGAGGAAGAAGACTGAACCTAAAACTTCTCTAGTATAACACCTTGCTTCTTTGCTCCTCCCAGAAAGCAGCCCACCCCTCACTGTCATTCCCTCCCACCACCACCCGTCAGGGTAAGCTAAAAATGTATGCTTTGGAAGTTCTTAATTGACGGATAGCTTATGTCTCTGAATTTAGTTTGGAAAGTAATTTACAGTATGTAACTTGGACTTCAGAACACATTATCCCAAAGAAACAACACTATATAAGGTGGTTAGGTTTCCACTCTGATCTCTAAGCTACTTGACTCATCATGTGGAATTTTTTTTCCCCACTGGGGCAGATCACAGGCCACATGACATCTAATGTCTTTGAAAATTGCCTGAGGCTCAGAGAAGTCAGGTTAGTTACCCAGTGTTAAACAGCTAGTATCAGTAGCATGATTTAAAATCAGATCTCCAGGGTTTGTTTTGTTTGCTCAGGATTTCAAATCATCTGCTTTCTCACTCTGGATCTTCCCTCACTGCCTGGGGCTCTCTTACCCTGGCACATCCCTCTTTCAAGACAGTCCCTTTCCTCTTATTCTTCTTTACAACGTGATTAACGCGAAAATAGGTTTAATAGGAATGTATATGTAGAGCCTATATCAGACTGCACGCCATCTTGGGGAGGGAAGAGGGAGGAGGAGAAAATTTAAAACTCAAAAGCTTATGGAAATGAATGTTGAAAACTAAAAATAAATTAATGTAAAAAAAAAAAGACAGTCCCTTTCTTACACTAGTGAGTTATTTGGGGGGGGGCCTCCATTTTGGGGACTGGGATTTTCTGGATTTCTCCCACTGTGACTCAGCTGCCTTTTCACCTTGGAATTTCCCACATCGCGGCGGAGTCTTCTTGGGCTTCGACCTTTCTCTACCACGGGGCTCACCTCCCTGCTCCACTTTTCAGCTCCCTTTCAAATATAGCACAGTGACAGGTACTCCGTAACCACTGCAACAATGTTCATTGTCTGACTGCCTTCCTAAATCCAGATCCAGATTTAATTACTAGATAAAATAAAGAGAAATTCTGAGTGGTGGTGGAAAAAGCAATCACTCTGAAGTCAGGTGATTCTGGTTCAAATCCCTCCTTTAATTTTAACTGTATAGGACAAGTCACTTAATCCCCATCTCTTTGCCCCTTGGTTTCCTAATAAGGTTGTTGTGTTAATTGGCTTCTAAGGTCCTTTCCAGTTTAAGATCTATGACCACTATCATTAAATGCATGATGTGCCTAAGGAAAAAGAAAGAAGGTGGTGGGGAGAGGCATTAGGTCAGACAATTTCTTGCATCTTGCCACCAAAAGGTAGTTGTTCAGTCATTTTTCAGTTATGCCCAACTTTTTGTGACTCCCATTTGGGGTTTTCTTGATAAAAATACTGGACTGGTTTGCCATTTCCTTCTCTAGCTCATTTTACACATGAGGAAACTGAGGCAGACAGGGTTAAGTGACTTGCCTAGAGTAACATAGCTAGTAATTGTCAGAGTCTGGTTTTGAACTCAGGAAGATGAGTCTTCCTGACTTTGGGCTTATCACTCTCTCTCCTGCCCCACCTAGTTTCCAAGTAGTACCATCCATTTGCCAATAACAACTTAGAAGCTGGTTAGGGCTCAGAGTAGACAGGTGGATATTACTAGAAGAAAAAAGCAATATAGAATAAGCTATGTGTATTCATGAGTTTTTCACTAATATAATCTTTTTAAACTCAAGAAGTTTAAAATGAAATGTCTAGCAACCAGTTCAAGCCTCCTCTGGAAAGATTCTTGCTTCCATATCCTCCTAGGACAGAATAGAGGAAGGATCTTTCTTTAGGGCCCAAAAGTCATCATTGTTGGCCTCCTTCTTGGTGCCAAAAGGAGAGGCAAAACATTGGAACTGACTCTATCTTGTAGAGAGGGAGAAAATTTCCATTATAATATAACCATGAATAAAATGAAAGGAACTCATAGTCCACCTGGAGGACAAGCTAATGATTCAAGGAAAACCACTGGCCTGGAAATGATGATTAAGACTATAAGTTAAATAAAACTATTTGAAGAATATTATAATGCTTATGGTTCCCTATGGAAACATGGATGATTCAACTTTGTATAAATCTTTAATGATCTTTAATGGTTCACCGTCCTAATATCATGCAAGTATGAATAGTGCTCGCCGTGGTTGGCAAATAATACAATCACTCCTGCCTATACTTTCTTTACTCTTTCTTTTTCTAACTTCTAAGCTATTAGAAACTGAAATGAAATGCTTCTATTCAATAATAACAATCATGTTCTCTTTTGTGAAATTGAAGAAAAATGAAATAGTGAAAATGGCATCACAAGAGATCCATGAAATGTATAGTAGTAAGTAATAACTCCCTGTAGTCAACCTTAAAATTGAAAATAGAAAGCATAGTCTTTCAAAAGTCAAAGCCCACTATGACTTCTTTCTATACCTAGGCAGGTAGGTGGTATGGTGTTTTAGATTGCCTATAGTTTAATCTCTGACATGTACTGGTTGCATGACCTTGGGAAATTCACTGCCTACCTCTATTTCCTCATCTCTAAAATGGGAATAATAATAGTACCTACTTCCTAGGGTTGTTGTGAGGAATATATATATATATATATTTGTAAAGGTTTTGCTTTTTGTTTTTTGCAAATCTTAAATTGTATGTAAAAGCCAGTTACTATTATTGTTGTTATCTCTCAGGTTAAAATTTAAAAATTATTTTAACAATTAATTAATAAGCATCTATTTGATAACCTACTGTGTCCCAGGTGTTGTGCCAGTCATGGAGGACAAAAAGAAAAAAAAAGGAAACACTCCCTATAATCAAGGATCTCATGCTCTAGATCAGAAGAGAACATGCACACATTTTAGTATGTACAAGATAAGTCTATCAATCAGGGGTAACTGTGACTCGTTAGTTAAGACTAACCCTTATGAGCACATAACAGTACAGCAGACATAATCCCTGCATAGACTTTGGAGCATACAACCATGTTCTGTAACTGGTTCCTATTGACTAACCATGTGGTGAAGAGACGGCCTTTTTATTGGAGGCTGAGCTAGAACTGGGGTTCACTCAAAAGGCTCTAACCAGGCAAAGCAAGCCTCTTTCTTTCTCTTGACTACTTGCATTAGTGAGAGAGGGAGAGGGAGAGAGAGGGAGAGAGAGAGAGAGAGAGAGAGAGAGAGAGAGAGAGAGAGAGAGAG
>NW_020954577.1:35905212-35946955 GCF_900497805.2 Vombatus ursinus
AGAGAGAGAGAGAGAGAGAGAGAGAGAGAGAGAGAGAGAGAGAGAGATCCACTATAAACCTCTGGAGAGGGAGCACGTCAAATCCTCTTGGCCCATTCCAAACCTGAGCCCAGCATGTGACCCATAAATAGGGGCCTCAATTGTTTGCCTCTTTCGTATTCTTCTCTCTTAGTTTTAGGTGAAGAAGTATTGGTGACAGCTTTGAAATATCAGAATGATGAGCTACTAAAATCAGGTAGCGGGAAGATATTCTGGAGTTTGGGACCAGCTGGGCTCAGGCCAACAGCATAGTACAATAGAAGACTGAACCCCAAAGCCAAGATGCCAGGCCCTTTAATAAAGGGATTTACTATCCATCAGCTATGTCACACTTGGACAAATACTTGGTACAATCTGTGGTTTGAGGATCCCTCTGAACTCACTTTTGCCTAGTACCTCTCTGCTCTAGAAATGTCACTTTGTCATTTTTCTGGAAACTCCCATAACAATCCGGTACTCAATGGGAAGCATAATCCCTCACATCTCCTAGCCTCTGACACAAGAAATGATAAACCAATCAGAGAAAGCTGAGTAAGAAGCCCCCACCCCCTTTTTATTAAATTGATGAGATTCAGCTCTACTATCAAGTTTCCTGATGGGGAGGAGATGCATTCTGCTATTAACTAGGAGGAATGATAGAGAACTGGTCATGTTGGGTCTGCCAAATTCAAAAGTATGAAGGACTGCCAATGACCTCTTCTTTCTTTTTTTGCCACAGCCTGAAGGCCAATACACTCTGGATTTCAGGATCTTTCTCCTTGTGTCCTTCCCTTGTTGGTTTTTCTCCCATGGGTCTCAAGTTAGGCCTTGGGCCTTCACTTGTGAGAGTTAAAACTTATTACGTTACATGCCTGGTGATGTATCTATTACTAGCCTCTCCGACTCTCCTCTGAATACCTCCTGTTAGTTCTCTGAAATGCAGCTATGGTTTATGGGGCCATAATCCAGATTCACATAATTTTTTTAATTTTTTTTTTTTAGGCAACTGGGGCTAAGTGACTTGCCCAGGGTCACACAGCTAGTAAGTGTCAAGTGTTTGGTCTGAGGCTGGATTTGAACTCAGGTCCTTCTGACTTCAGGACCGGTGCTCTATTCACTGCACCACACAGCTGCCCCATGTTTCACACAATTTAAAAGATGAATTGCACTTTAATTGCATCTGAAAGTGAAAGAATATGGTGCACTTACAGAGAAGATGTAGGCCATAGACCTTAATGTTCTTACTATAAGTAGACAGGACAAACTCAGCGAGGTCCCAAAAGCGTTCCCAGCCGACTCACTTACCCTTTCTGATTCCTGTTTTATTGGTTCCCGTAAACACATGCTCACCCTGATTGAGACAAATGGGCATGAATTTAAGGTAGATCTTCTCACCACCCTATCGCCCTCCTCTAATGACTTAAGGATATATAATATATGACTAGTGATAACAGATGGTGATGACAGATGATTAAACTGTCTGGGAGATTGTCTTTTCAGTTAGAGAGACATAGTATTCCATTTTCTTAAGTGATTAGTATGTCACTAATCAAATTGAGAAGTGATTAGCAAATCAGAGATCTGATTAGCTCATTCCCTGAAGCAAAAGAAGAAAAAAAGAAACTAATCAAAGAGTGACACTGAGCATAACTAACTAGTCTCAGACACGAAGCACCTGTGTGAAAAAGGATGACATTAAGGATGGTTAGCACAAATGAGTCCGGGAGTTTCCTGATTGGAAGCAAACTTGTTTTTCTTCTACTTTAATCAAAGCAATTATGCAATACAATGACTCTTTGGAGGTTTACACTGTATTTAACTAACTCAGATATGTTTTCCAGATGGCTCACTCAACTACTTACTTAGGAAGTCGGATGATATGATGAGAATGGTGCTAACATGATTTCAATGAAAAAACAAACAAACAAATCTAACACAGTTGGATATGTACTCTTAGAAAAAAATACCTTATTTAAGCAGTGACATATTTGAGGATTAGGGAAAGCTAGCTCACAAGGTTCTCTTTAACAGAAAAGCAGCAGCACCAGCAACAACAAAAACCCCTACATAAACATCTAGTGGTGTCAGGATATTTTCATGGCAGAGCTCCGGAAGGGGGCTGCTTTCCCCGAATTAGCTCTGCCCTTGTAATTAAAAAGTCATTACAGTCAATGGGAATTATTCCAAACTGCTAGAAGGATTTGGAGGCATCAGTGCAAAAACTAAGAATGTATGTTATCATGAATGAATTCAACTCAGTTCTGACCTAGGAATTTCTGACATGGCTTCTGGGAACTTATCAGAAGCACCAAGACACAGTCTTTGGTATTTTACAGCTGAATTAAAAATGTTCATCCTCCTATAATATGTTCATTCAATGATCACTGTCAACTCTAATTTGGTATTTTCCATTCCAATTATTGATGCTCCCAGTTAACGGGCATCAAAGACACAATTTATCACACTAATTGAGCAGAGAACATGATTCAAAGTAGACTAGCTAGCAGACCTGGGTTCTACTATACCGTCACTTGCTATGTTACTCTGCAAGTCATTGAACCTCTCTGAGCATCAGTTTTCTCATCTGTGTAATGGGGATAATTATACCTGTTCTGTCTAGTTCACCTAGCTATCAGCAAGAAAAAAATCAGACAGAGTATTCAAGTATGTGAAAGCACTCTAGAAATGCCTTAGTTCTTGGCCAATGTAAGGTTTTATTGTGATTTTTATTCAACAATACAATTCAACATCTAGTAGTGTCTTACTATGTGTAAGAACCTGTAGGTGCTGGGGATATAAAAAGTAATGAAATAAAGCAACATTCTACTGGGGCTATACAACTAAGAAAACAGAAGAGGTATATAAAGAGAAAGTAATTTTGAAAAGGAAAGAATAATCATTCAGGGGCTATACAAAGACATCGTGTAAGTGATGACATATTACCTGTGCTTTCAAAGGCTGGGGATTCTACAAGGCAGAGGGGAAGAGGGGACACACACCAGACATTAGGAAGAGCTTTTTCTAAGGCAAGGATTGGGAAGATGCACTGTCTTGTACCAAGAGAGCAACTGGTAGACTGGTTGAAACGGAAGATGCATGAAGGGGAGTAACATGAAATAAGACTGAAAAATTCAGTAGAGATGACTATCGTGCTTCAACAAAGACTTTGAACTATGTAGTCATGTTCACTCCGTGTCATTTATCTTGGGGGACCAAAGCCAAAAGTTACAGTTTCGCTCCTTCATTTAGAACTAGGTATGGAATTTGGACTCTCCTTGACTAGCTTTGACACCTTTTCCCACCCCCATTTTTCACCAAAAAAAGCCACTTAAATTAATACTTTACCAATCTTTTCCCTACATCCTTTAAATGAGAATAATATTCTTTGACCAAATCAAAAATCTACTAATACAGTAACACTGTCCCGTGCTGTTTTGTTTTTGTTTTTTTTCAGGAACAATAAACAGGAAAAATCCTAATGGGAACATTTGATTCTCTTGGGCTCCCTAGTACTCCCAGGTCACACAGATAGTAGAGAGCAGACCAAGTAGTAAGTGGTAGGCCCCTATCTACACTGTTTTGGAGATGATGCAATATGTTCTTTCCAGTCTTCATTTCCAAAGCACTAGAATACTGCACCTTTGAACTCTTGCCTGGAGCATCTCCAGGGCTAGTTGCTGGAATTTTTCCTCTGGCTTTGCAGTCTATTCTAGCTTTCAGATTTGCTGGAACAGTCAGATCTTATATTTGCTCGCTGTCTCTCTTCCTTGCTCATTATTTGCAGATGCATCTGTTAGAGCTGTACATAATCTATTCAAAGCTGCGTTGGAAGATTCTGAAATCTTCCAAAATTTCTTCTTTTGAATTAAACCTTGATTCTTTTATGACATGTGATTTTGTTAGTGTGGCACTTCCTCAGCTAATATAGATCTCAGTTCCTCTGTGGTTCAGTAATGATAACAACAACAATAATTATGGATAAAATAATAACTGATATTTCCAGTTTTCTAAGGTTTGCAAAACACTTTATATATGTTGGCTCATTTGAATCTCATAACAACCCTGTGAGGTCAGCGTGAGGGTTCTAATATTATTGTCCCCACTTTACAGATGAGCAAACTGAGGCACAGAGAAGTTAAGTGACTTTCCCTGGGCCACATAGCTAGTCCAGTGTCTGAAGTAGAATTCTCAGGAAGGAGAGGTTGTCCAGCATACCATACCCAGCATCTGTAATACCTGCCAGTTGTGGGATTGTCCTATGTCCTCACCATGCCAGGGCAACACTCAGAACCTTATGACTTAGTGTGCTACCACTTCAACTTTTTCCCCATGGGCCAATCCTCAGCTTCAAGTGTCATTTCATGACTGATAATGATTATACTTTTACAGAATTGACTTATGGAGACTTAAAAGCAAAAAACCCAAGACATATCTGTAGACAAGAATACTTCTTGAGAAAAGCTTACATCAATATCACCACTACTACAGCAAACCATCTTTTAAGCAAGACACTTGCATATTTTCAATAAGTATAGACATTTTTCAATGTCCTATGCCATCTGAACCACATCTATCGATACTAAAGCATATGGTAGACCACAAGTAACACTGGTGCCTCAAATACCATTAGTTCTTGTGGCTGATTCTAATTCTGAAGACAATGCTATAATTGAAAAACCTTTTCATTTTTGGAGGACAAAAAGAAAGGAGCACAAGCATAAACTACTTTGCCCAAACAAAAATATTTCACCATTTCAGATCACTTGTCCTATGAATCACGCTTTTCTCATGGAAGGAATTCAATCAGAGAAAAAAAAAGAAAAGAAAAAGAAAAAAAAAACAACAATCTTGATTTTAAAATGTCAAAGAAAAAAATAAAGGCATGTTCTAAATGTTTTAAAGGCAAATTTCTTTAGTGATAAAGCCTATTTTTACTGGCCAAAGTAATTTTTAGGCTTGTGTCTTGGGCACCCCTGGCAGCAGAATAGCATTGTATCCTTTTGTTGGTTTGTTTTTTTTTTTTTTTCACTTGTTCTTCTAGTCCAGAGGCATGGAACCTGCGTCCTTGAGGCTTTGATTCAGTCAAGGGGCAGCACTTAAGAACCTAGAGGGCCACATGTGGTCTCAAGGCCAAAGGTTCCCCACCCCTGTTCTAGTCTTACCTTCTGGATTTGAAATTTGTATGCAATATGGGTGCATACCTTTGGTGGGACTGCCAGAACCTTTTATGATGCTGACCTCTCTTGTCTGGGTTCCTTCTGCTATGTTCTTCAGGTATTAAGTGCTGTGTTCTTCAAGCATCACAGGAGCAGCTTGAGCCAGGAAACTGCAAACTTTCAGTAAGCCACATGTGGTCAGATCATGGTCACAGTCTGATCACTGTCCAGGGTCCAGACCCCACTTTGGGTCTAGGTGATAGAACGTCATACTTGGCCCACTGGATGGTACTCCAGATGACATTTGTTGGCCATAGTTCCAGCCAGCTACTTAAAAGGCTCAGCAGGTTCACATCAACCAAACATTGGGCCTTCATCCATTGAGACGAAAGCAACTTCTAGAGAAAGATTGTTTTCCTAAAGATAAGTTCATGGTATTTTGGAAGGACAAAGTAAGAAAGATTTGAAACTGAAATAGAAAAATAAAGTTAGAGAGAGGAAAAGAATGAAAATGATAAAAATGCAAAAACTATGAATGATTAATAAAATGATAGTAGAGAAGCAGTTAGTCATTGGTCTAGGTTATTTTTTTAAATCAATCAATATAGGTGATGTTTCTCAAAGAAAAAGAAAAAAAAACCAGCTACAGAATCCATTTGTTGATTGACCAGACCTAGATCAAAGCAAACAGGTCACAGTTTCAGATCATGAGAAGAACCCTCCACATCCCCCCCCCCAAAAAACACTGTTCTTCATTGGAAAAATATGGGAAAAGCCACAAAACTCAGATGATTTGACTCAGTGACTCAATTACCTGGCATACCAAGGAGGTTGGTACCAGAAAGAAAAGATGTACGCATAACAAAATATTCACAGTAACACTGAATGTCATAGCAAAAAATAAATAAAAAAATAAGAAGACAAAGGTTAAAGTCTATCCACAGAGGAATAGTGGGTCTAATTGTGATACCTGAGTACAATCAAATATTACTATATAAAGAGAAATAAGATAATGTGGATGTGGTTAGAGGGAAGGGACCATAAAGGCAATGTAGTCTAATCCTTTTATGTCTTTTTTAGAGGAGATAATTGAGACCCTGAAAAGTTAAATGACGTATTCTTGGTTGCAAAGATAGTAAATCTTAAAATCAGGATTTGAACTCAAGTCTTCCTGATGCCAAGGCCGGTATTCAATATAAAGACCAAGTTGCTTCACAGTGGATTGATAGAAAGAGAATAAAGGAGAACTAGTGCCAGTGCCATATGCATAACTATAATAATTAAATGAAAACAACACTGAAGGTCACTTGAATTCAGATTAAATGCAATTATCATCATTATACTCAGAGAAAATATGAAATACAATCCCCTCCCTGTGGTACAGCCAAAGAACTAAAGACATGGAAGGCTATATCCACTGCCTGATGCAGTTACTATACCAATCCTTTTTTATCTGTGTTTTTTCTTTGTTATAGCTGGGTGTTCCGCATTGTGGTGAGGAGAGGAGGGTATACGGAAAAATGATTTTTCTGTTAAAAAAAGTAAAGGCATCACTAAAACTGTATGTGTATTGTAAACATGGAAATTTATTTTCCTCCATGCTTCCCAAAGAAGAGTTTAATAGTTTCAGCTTTATACAAGCCAACAATTATATGATATTTGAAATACTGATCAGAAAGACATGTTAGAAGTCCCTCCTTACAACTTTCAACCATTCTTTTCTTTTTTCCAAGTCCAATATTAGCTATCCATTTTCATCATAGAGTGGGGCTGGTATCTTCTGACTTGACTGAATTTTAGTAGAGAATGACTCTAAAAAGATTGGTAAGATATCAGGTTTTCTTGAATTGTTTAGTATTTTTGGTTATTTTTTGTTTGTTTGTTTGTTTTGGGGGGGAAGATGAGTAAAAGAGGGAGATACTGTTTTAATTATATAACGGATTCTGTCTTACTTTCAGAGTACCAGCATGATTTGTAACAAAACTTGTTCTTTTCCAAGTAATACAGTATTCCTGAGAATTCACTTAATATTAATACTTTCAATTAGTCATTGAAGAAACAGTGGGTGTAAGTATTACATGCCAAGCCACACGATGAGTAAATAGCAGAATTTGGACATAAATTCAAGAGTTTCTGACCTACAGGCTTGGCTCCTGACCAACCATCATGTCTCAACACCCCTCCCAATGAATTGGTTGAAACTCAACTACTCTGCAAATATGAAGAAACCAGCAAGACTCAGAATATTAAAAGAAATCTGAATAGACCTTAAGATAGAGTTTGATTTTTCTTGAAGCTAAGTCAATAAATACTTTCTCTAAACTAAGATTTTCAAAATAACTGAAAAGTAACAGACAGAGCTTGTGTTGGATTTATGGTCCTGACAATAAAATCTTGATTAAGTGGAAAGTTCAAAGACTGATATATTTTGGTGACTTGAGTTTAATTTTTTGAGTTTCTGTTTGGTAAAACTTACATCATTAGTGATATGAATAAATAGATGATCGAATGATTGAAAAAGCATATGGTGAATATCTGTTTTGAACAAAGAACTGTTATGAAGTCAATAATGTGAGTGTTCCCTACATCAAGGCAGATTGCAACTTCAGTAAATAGTTGTAGTTGTGTGTTGTTTTAATAGGAAAAAATGCAATAAATATCTACTCATTGATTAGATAATGACTGGACAAATGGTGAAATATGAATTCAATGAACTCACAATATAGAGAAAAAAAGATAGGTAGATGACAGATGATAGACAGACAAGTAGACAGCCAGATAGATGGATAGGTAGGTAGGTAGATAGATAGATAGATAGATAGATAGATAGATAGATAGATAGAGCATTTTATTGAGTGTTTGCTATATGCCAGACACTGCGACAAGTACTGGAAATCAAATACAGCTCATCAATACAATGCTTACCCCAAAGGAGCGTAATCCATTGGGGAAAGACAATAGATAAAGAAGCGGGAAAAGAGTAGGGAGGAAGGGTGTCCACCCAGGGCAAGTGCTGAAATGAGTAAAAGATGGAGTCTAGAAAGAGTCTAGGTGAGAGGGATGTGAAACATGGTCAAAAGTAGTGGTCCCGGGGAGGGAGTCACCAGTAAGATCAGTCTTATAACTAAAATTTGCCTTGGTGGGAGTGCATAGGGGAGGAGAAGGAATTGGAATCTATGAAGACTATACCGTAAGAGGTAGTAAAAACTAAAGAATTCAGAGAAATATGGAAAGATCTACATGTTCTGAAGCAACATAAGGAAAGCAGAAACCAAAGAATAATATAAATGATGATAACGTAGATTGTAAGGAACATAACACAGCTGAACTCAGATTACATGCAATGTCCAGTATTGGTCCCCAAGAGCACATAATAATGAGAAAAAAAATATCCCTCATCCCTGCAGAAGTGAGAGATTATAGGGAAAACTTGATCCCTTTCTTGCTTGGCTTTAATTGTTTTTCTTTCAGCAGGGAAATAGATGAGAGAAATTAATGGTATAAAAATTAAAAGTATCAATGAAATATTTTTAAGAGTTGTTACAGCTGAGAAATTCATTATTTTTTATTCAACCCAATAATGAGCCTCTCTGACCTTGGTTCTGCTAGCCTTTGGACTACAGACATCCAATCTGTCACAGGCTCCTTGTTTGAAGCCATTCCAATTCCAGCTTGGCTGCCCCTGCCAGAGACTGTAGTCTAGTGACATAGGCTTCAAGAACTCAGGGTCACCTCTACACCACCATGAACCAGCAGAATAGGACCATAGCTGAGGTGCTGGTGAAGATCTTTCTAAAACATAATAAAACTGTGATGCCAAGAGTATACTAAAGATAACCAAATTTTTTTTAAATCATCATTGACCTTGTAATTCTTCAGAGTTAATATTCTGAATATCAGTGATTAGTGGATTTTATTATAATAGATAACACACATAGAGAGCTTTAAGTAATACATAGTGCCTTAAGAGTTTCAAAGTGCTTTATAGTCTCATTATAACCTCATGGAAATCTTTTTATGACTCCGGATATTATCATCTTCACTTCTCGAATGAGGAATTAAGGCTTGGAGGGGTTAAATGACATAGCCAACAACCATCAAGGGTGAGATCTGAAAGCATGTCTTTCTCACTCCAAGTCCTGTAGGTAAGCATAATGATGATAATAACAGTAATAACATCAACAACAAAAACCATTTATAGAGCACTTTAAAGCTTGCAAATTACCTTATAAATCTTATTTCATTTTATCCTCAAAACAACTCTGAAGATTGGTATTATTATTATCCCCATTTTCATATGAGGAAACTGAGGTTAAGAAACCTGTCCAGGCTCAATCAACTAATAAATACCCAAAGCAGGATTTGAACTCTCTTCTTTCTGACTCCAGGTCCAAGGCTCTAACCACTTCATCCCCTGGATGCTATGCTACCTTTTCTCTCTACTGAAGACAAATGAAAGGATTTAGGTCTAAATATGTACTAACTCTGGTAAAGCCTCTGAAAACTGGAGGATGGAAGTGGATTTTTTGATTTACTGAATTATGGTGAAGAGCTTTTGCTTCTACCTGAAAAGAAGAATGAAGAAAAAAGACCTGGCTAATTATCTGATCTGGATAATTGAAGTCAAATCAACAACACAGTAGAGATTCCTAGAGGGGGAAAGAATGAGAGCTGGTTGGTCAACAAGCATTTATTAAGCATTTACTGTGTGCCAGGCACTGTGTTAGAGAAAGATTAGACAATAACCCTAGACAAGCACTCTCCTAAGTCTACAACTGTTCTCAATTGCCAAATTATTCTTATAATAATTTTAAAAATTAAAGGCAAGAGCCTATTTCTTGCTTTCCTATGCCATTTGATTTCTATGGCCAAGAGACGCCATCTAAGTTTTTCATGAACAATCACCAGAACATTTGAATAAGTAGGACTGTTGCTACTAAATGCAACAGTTCAGGTCAGTTGGTTTTTCAGTTGTGACCTACTCTTCATTTCTACATTTGGGGTCTTCTTGGCAAAGATACTGGGATAGTTGGCCATTTCCTTCTCCAGCTCATTTTACAAATGAGGAAACTGAAACAAACAGGGTGAAGTGATTTGTCCCATAGCTAGTAAGTGTCTGAGGACAGATTTGAACCCACGAAGAGGAATCTTCCTGACTCCAGGCCAGGCACTCTATGCACTATGGTGCCACCTAGAGGCCATATTAAGCATTACACAGAACGTTAAACCTATAAGGTAAAACTCACCTTACTCCCTATATAGCTAATTCTATCCACTTCACCACACAGTTCCTATGGCACCAACCTTCTCTACTTCCTCTCCTTAACCTTAGACCATGCTTTATACTGTATTCAGCTGCTTAGCAGGGCACCAGGGCCTGCCAGTACGCGGATCTTGCCTTTCACCTTGCTACCAACTTCTGAGCCCCCATGCTTTACTGTGATCTGGAAACAATAATCCAATCAATAGTGCCATGACTAGCAGAGGGGACAAGACAACCTAGTGCCCTGTGGCTCCACTCCCAATCCCTGTGACAAAAGTCCCTTCCTAGAGTCCACTCCTCTGTAGCTATATACATTAGAAGGCAAACTTCTTGAGGGCAGATACTGTCTCACTATGTATTTGCATCCCCAATCAGCAGTCATCACTCATTTATTAAACACTTACTATGTGCCGGGTATAATGTTAAGAACTGGGATACAAAGAAAGGCTAAAACATGGTCCCTGACCTCAGGGAGCTCATATTCTAATGGAGAGGACAATGTGCAATTAATAAGTACAAATAAGTATAAATGAAAGTTAATGTTATAAAGGAAAGCATTTGCCGTGGGGAGTGTGGAAAAGGCCTCCTGAAGAAGGTAAGGTATGAGCTGAGTCGTGAAGGATGTCCTGCACATAGGCAGAGTTGGCATATTAAAAGTTTTGACTGAATGATAGTTGATGATATCTCTTCTATTTTATTTGTAAATGCATCATTTTTAAGTCAGGAATTTTCCTTTCTCTGTGATATGGATGGATGGATGGATGGATGGATGGATGAATCAATGAATGAATGAAAGAAAACATTCATTAGGCAATTATTATACTACAATATACTATACTATACCCCAAATGCCAGGGTATAAGCACTAAAAGCAAAGACAGTCCCTGCCCTTTCTCTTTATTTGGTATTTATTTGACCTATCAATCAATCTGAAGCTGCTAAGTAGTGCATGGATAGAGCACAGGGCCCAGAGTCAGGAAGACCCGGGTTCAAGTCGGGCCTCAGACACTCATTACCTGGGTGATCCTGGACAAGTCATTTAACCTTGTTTGCCTCAGTTTACTTACCTGTAAAATGAGATGGAGAAGGAAATGGCAAAACATTACAGCATCTCTGCCAAGAAAACCCTAAATGATGTCATGAAGAGTCAGGCACAACTGAAATGACTGAACAACAGCAAATCAAATCAATCAACAAATATTGATCCATACATCAAAATAAAAAAAAAAAGATCTACACTCTGAAAAAACAATGATAAGATAGCTATGCCTGTAACCTAGTACCTCTAGCCTAGTACAGTATCTGATTATTTATTATGTCACACATAACTCCTAAGACTCCCAGAAAATACAGATTTACAAGTCTGTAGATTCTCGTAAACAGGGATGAACAGCAGCTTGGCCATGACCCCATCCAACAGAGCTGATCTCATGCTAAGAGGAAACATGCACCAAGTTCTAGGATGGCCACCAGCTGCTCCATCATTCAGTCCCTTCTGTCTCAGTCTTGAAGAAAGCATTCCTAATATGTCGGCAGAAAGGTCTCGGAGGAGGCTACAAATCTTCCACTTGTTTCATCACTTGAGCCTAATAACCACATTTTCCAACATAGTTTTCCAGTCCTCCATTTAGAACACTTGCAAGTTGATACCTCTGAGTAAGTATGGATAAACACAGGGGCATAATTTGGAGGAGCTCATCAAGCCTTTTTTCTGGGCATCTCTTCTTATCTTCCACAACAGACAATGGCAAGTAAAGTTGAGTTTAGTTATTAAGTTCACAGAATTTTGGGTTGTTTTTTATGTTGATCTTGAGCAATATGTCCAAGCATCTTGTGAATGGATGCCATCTTTGGATACCTGATGAAACCAATACTTTTATTGGCCTCATCACAAGGAGCATATGAGAAGTGTGTGTGTGTGTGTATGTACGTGTACAGAACTTCCCAGATAATCCATAAAAATTATGGGCAATTGCTATGGTAAAAATAACTTATTTCCATTAAAACAATTCTTAAGGAGTAAATTGTATTGTTTGTTTTCCCGTCCCAAATTTGGGCAACATGTCAAGAGGCAGAGTGGTTCAATAGAATGAATTTTGGACTTGAAGTCAAAGAATCTGAGTTCAAAATCTGACTCTGATAATTATTACCTTTTTGAATTTGGGTAAGTCCTTTAACCTCAATGGGACTCAGTTTCCTCATCTGTAAAATGAAGGGATTAGACTAAATAGCCTCTGAGGACCCTTCCAGCTTTAAATCTATGCTTACACGACCTTAAGTCAATTAACCTTGCTGAGGCTCAGTTTCTTCATTTGTAAAATTAGAAGTTTAGATGAAAGCTTCTGAGGACCCTTCCATCTTTAATCTATGATCCTATGTCACTTAAGTATTCTACCAGCTCTAAATTTATGATACTATTTTAAGTTGTACTGTATAAATCACAGATTTCAAATTTTATATCTCATTGGTGCTCATATCTACAAAGTAACAGGAAAACACATTAACTAGTCAGTTAATTTTCACAAACTTTTGGGCTCTAACTTTGTCTCAGTTTTTTAAGCTGATTCTCTTAGCGTGGCATCTAGTACATAATAGAACCTTAATAAATACCTTTTGATTTGGCTTGATTGTAGAACAAAGCCACTGTATAAGTCTTAACATGCTCACAAAAGAATTATGAATCCATAGAGATGCTGCTGGGAGGGACCATCACCAAGACAGCAGATGACATCCCACTGAGAGAAAAAGTTATACATATCTGAGCAGCTCAGGAATTGCTACCAGCTGCAGGAGCAGATTCAGCACACAGTTCATGGTTTCCTCTTTGCCCTTCAGGGTACAGAGAATATAGGAACACCGGGCAAGGTCTCAACTGTCAAAAGTTGGGGAATGGCCTGAAAGATGCTAGGAACAATAGGAGAGAGAAAGGAAGTGAGCTAAGAGGCAGGAACGGAATCAGACTAAAAAAAATTCTGTAACGCAACATTTTTTGTTATTGGTTTTCAGTTATGTCTGACTTTTTGTGATCCCATTTGGGGTTTTCTTGGCAAAGATACTGGAGTGGTTTATCACTTCCTTTTCCAGGTCATTTTTCCAAATGAGGAAACTGAGGCAAAAAGGGTTAAGCGTCTTGCCCAGAGTAATCCAACTAGTGTCTAAGGCTGGACTTGAACTCAGGAAGATAAGTCTGCCTGACTCCAGTCCCAGCACTCTATTCACTGCACCACCTAGCTGTTAAGATGTGTCCACAAGGGCACAAAAATTGAGGCTTCATACCCAAAGCCCCACATATGCATTCTGTTGCCAAATCTTGTCATTTCAACCTTGTCTTCACTTCTGCCTCAATTCCCTGGCTTCTCTCAATTTTAAGCTGTCCTTATTTTCTCCATCATGCCACCTGTACTGTCCCTTTGAACTTAAAATCTTTGATACTATGATTTTTCTTTTGTAGGGTGTTGTCCAGGAAGAAAGAGCTATGCTAGCCAATTAATCCTAACTAATGAATGGGCTTCGTTATCTTATGTTGGATGTGTAGGACAAGGGGGAGTAAAAGATGACTGCTTTACACCAAACTCTTTATGGCCACCTCCACTCTAGCCTTGGTCCTCATATCCTCCTCTGAAGAAACTCAGACTCCTGACCTGGAATGTCCCTGGACTCTGATAGATGAGCTTTTGCCTTATCTCATACTCACTTACCCTCTTCTTCACTTTCCAGTCATACCATACCACCATGACCTGACACTTGGAAGGAAGCTGTGGGGCAGCTGCCTTTCATTCTCTGGTCTTTACTACCATATTCTGATGTAAGTGCATCTTCTCCACTCCTTTTTCCAGCTTTCATACATGTGTTGTCTCCCCCATTAGAATGTAAACTCCTTTAAGGCAGGTACTGTCTGGATTGCTTGTATTTCCACTGTTTCCCTTAGTGCCTAGAATAGAGTAAGTATTTAAGGACTATTCTATCTATCTAGCCATCCATCCATCTATCCATCTATCTATCTAAAATTTGGAACTATGGCTAAATAGTATACCTCTTTTGATACCACCTTGTGTATATTGTGTATATTGTCAATGCCATAGGTTGATCCCCATATGACAACACTGTACTGAACAACACTGAATATGGAAAGTTTGCTAAGCATAAGTGGTTTATGAAACAGAAATAAGGCTGATTCTATACATGGTGAGAGAGGTAGAATTTGTCTTCAGCCCCCTTCCACTCATACCCTTCTCTCCCTCCTTTCCTAAATACTTTCCATTATCTTCATAATGTTCTTACCTGTCCAGGGAACCTCACTATAATGCTTATACTCCTGGGCATCACCCTTTAAAAGCAGATGATAGATATAAAGTCGAAAAGAAATTTTCAGTGGTCATATTCCATTTTCATTATGCATTGGTTATCCCTATCCTTATAATGCACCCTCTCCTTACTGCCTGTTTTAAAAATGTATTGTTTCCTTCAAGAATCAGCACAAGCTAAACCAGGAAGAGTCAAAATAGGAAGAAAATTATAGACCAATTTCTCTAATGAATATGGATGCAAAAATCTTAAAAAAATATTAGCAAATATATTACAGCAACATATCACAAGAATAACACACTATGACCAGGTAGAATTTATACCAGGAATACAGGGCTGGTTTAATATTAGGAAAACTATCAGCATAATTCATCATATCAACACCAAAACTAACAGAAACTACATGATCATCTCAATAGATGCAGAAAAAGCTTTTGACAAAACACAACACCCATTCCTATTAAAAACACTAGAGAGCATAGGAGTAAATGGAGTCTTCCTTAAAATAATAAATAGCATCTACCTAAAACCTTCAGCAAGCATAATATGTAATGGGGACAAGCTAGAAGCATTTCCAAAAAGATCGGGAGTGAAACAAGGATGTCCATTATCACCACTGTTGTTCAATATCATACTGGAAATGTTAGCATTAGCAATAAGAGAAGAAAAAGAAATTGAAGGTATTAGAATAGGCAAAGAAGAAACAAAGCTATCACTCTTTGCAGATGACATGATGATATACTTGGAGAATCCTAGAGAATCAAGTAAAAAACTACTTGAAATAATAAACAACTTTAGCAAAGTAGCAGACTATAAAATAAACCCACATAAATCATCAGCATTTCTATATATTACCAACAAAGCCCAACAGCAAGAGATAGAAAGAGAAATTCCATTTAAGCTTACTGTAGACATTATAAAATATTTAGGAGTCTACCTCCCGAAACAAACTCAGAAGCTCTATGAACCCAATTACAAAACACTTTTCACACAAATAAAGTCAGATCTAAATAATTGGAAAAACACCAGTTGCTCATAGGTAGGCCAAGCTAATATCATAAAAATGACAATTCTACCTAAGCTAATTTACTTATTCAGTGCCATACCAATCAAGCTACCAAAAATTATTTTATAGAGTTAGAAAAAATAATAACAAGATTCATTTCGAAGAACAAAAGGTCTAGAATATCAAGGGACCTAATGAAAAGAAATGCAGGGGAAGGTGGCCTAGCTATTCCATATCTTAAATTGTATTATAAAGCAGCAATCATCAAAACTGCTTGGTACTGGCTAAGAAATAGAGTGGTGGATCAGTGGAATAGGTTAAGTATGCAAGACACAGTAATCAATGACTATAGTAATCTATTATTTGATAAACCCAAAGACCCCAGCTTCTGGGATAAGAACACACTCTTTGAAAAAACCTGCTGGGAAAACTGGAAAAGAGTATGGCAGAAATTAGGCATAGACCAAAATCTCATATCATATACCAAAATAAAGTCAAAATGGATTCATAATTTAGATATAAAGGCTGATACTATAAGCAAACTGGGAGAGCAAGGAATAGTTTACCTATCAGATTTATGGAGAACAGAAGAATTCATGACCAAACAGGAGATAGAGAACATTACGAGAAGCAAAATGGATAACCTTGATTGCATTAAATTGAAAAGTTTTTGCACAAAGTCAATGCAACTAAGATTAGAAGGAAGGTAGAAAACTGGGAAAGAATTTTTACAACCAGTCTCTCTGGTAAGGGCCTCATTTCTAAAATATATAGAAAATTAAGTCAAATCTATAAGAATACAAGTCATTCCCCAATTGATAAGTGGTCAAAGAATATGAAGATGAAGAAATTCAAGCCATCTATAGTCATATGAAAAAATGCTCTAGATCACTACTGATTAGATAAATGCAAATCAAAACGACTCTGAGGTACCACATCACACCTATCAGATTGGCCAAGATGACAAAAAAAGAAAATGATAAATGTTGGAGAAGATGTGGGAAAATTGGAACATTAATGCATTGTTGGCAGAGTTGTGAAATGATACAACCATTTTGGAGAGCAATTTGGAACTATGATCAAAGGCCTATAAAAATGTGCATACCCTTTGACCCAGCAATAGCACTTCTAGGGCTATATCCCAAAGAGATCATACAAATGGGAAAAGGACCCACGTGTACAAAAATATTCATAGCAGCTCTTTTTGTGGTGGCAAAGACTTGGAAATTGAGAGGATTTCCAAAAATTGGGGAATGGCTGAACGAGTTGTGGTATATGAATGTAATGGAATACTATTGTGCGGTAAGAAATGATGAACATGCTGACTTCGGAAAAACCTGGAAAGACTTGTATGATCTGATACTGAGTGAAGTGAGCAGAACCAAGAGAATGTTGTACACAATAACAGTCATGTTGTGCGATGACCAATATTGATAAACTTAACCCTTCCCAGCAATACAAGGATCTAAGATATCTCCAGAGGCCTTGTGATGGAAAATGCTACCCACATCCAAAGAAAGAACTATGGAAGTTGAATTGCTATTTTTTTTCTCTTCTGTTGAGTTTTGTTTCCTCTTTTTGGTGGTTCCTCCTATTGGTTCTAATTTTTACTTACAACATCACTAATGTGAAAATATGTTTAATAGGACTGTATATGTATAGCCTATATCAGATTGTGCGCCATCTTGGGGAGGGTGGTGGGGAGGAAGGGGGAGAAAAATTTTAAACTCAAAAACATATGGAAGTGATTGTTGATAACTCAAAATAAATTAATAAAAAATTTTTAAAAAAGAATCAGCACAAGCACTATCTTCTATGAGTCCTTTCCTGATACCCCTCCCCTAGCTCCTAGCACCATCTCACCCAAAATTACTTTGCCTTTATTGTGCATATATCTGTATGCAAGGCAGTTTGGACTAATGGTTAGAGAGCACTGCTTGGAAGAAGAAAGACTAAAGTTCAAATCTCACTTCTAACATATAACTGGTTTGTGGCTCTGGGCAAGATACTCAATCTATCAGTGCCCAAGGCAACTCTCCAAGACTCTTAAGCAGACAAGAAGTCAACACTGCATTGATAAAGTTCTCTATGCCAATGAAATAAAAGATTCAATAAAAATATTCTGTACATACCTAGATATATAAGTTTATTCATGTTGATTATGTAGATAAAATAAAACTTCCTTGAGGATAGGAACCGTTTCATTTTGTCTATGTTTCCAATGCCTAGCAGAATGCCTGGCACATAATAGGTGTTTAATCCATGCTTATTGCACAGTATAGAATAAATCACATACATCATCAGCTTTTCCATATATTATCAACAAAGTCCAGCAGGAAGAGATAGAATGAGAAATTACATTTAAAATAACTGCAGACAATATAAAATACTTGGGAGTCCACCTGCCAAGACAAACCCAATAACTATATGAACATAATTACAAAACACTTTTCATACAAATAAAAACAGATCTAAACAACTGGAGAAATGTTGATTCTTTGCGGGTAGGCTGAGTCAATATAATAAAAATGACAATTCTACATAAATTAAATTACTTATTCAGTGGCATGTCAATCAAACTGCCAAAAATTGTTTTATAGAGCTATAAAAATAATAACAAAATCCATCTAAAAAAAAGCAAAAGGTCAAGAATATCAAAGGAATCAATAGAAAAAAGTGAAGGAAGGTGGCTTAGCAGTTCCAGGTCTCAAACTATATTACAAAGTAGTAATCCTCAAAACAATATGGTACTGATTAAGAAATAGAGTAGTGGATCAGCAGAATAAATAAAGTACACAATGCACAGAAGTAAATAGCTATAGTAATCTAATGTTTGATAAACACAAAGATCCAAGCATTTGGGACAAATTATTATTTGACAAAAATTGCTAGGAAAACTGGAAAGCAGTTCAGCAAAAACTAGGCATAGACTAGTTATATACTGATTAGAGAGATGAAAATTAAAATAACTCTGAGATACCACCTCACAGCATTCAGGTTGGCTAAGGAGACAGAAAAGGAAAATGACAAATATTGAAGGAGATGTGGGAAAATTGGGACACAAATGCATTCTTGGTGGAGTTGTGAACTAATTCTACCACTCTGGAGAGCAATTTTGAATTGTGCCCAAAGTGCTATACCACTGCACATATCCTTTGACCCAGAAATACCAATACTAGGTCTGTATCTCAAAGATATTAAAAAAGAAAAAGAGAAAAAGGTCCTATATACACAAAAATATTTATAGCAGCTCTTTTTGTAGTGACAAAGAATTAGAAATTGAGGAGATGATCATCAATTAGGGCATGGCTGAATAAGTTTTGGTATATGATTGTAATGGAATACTATTGTACTATAATGAAGGATGAGCAGGCAGATTTCAGAAAAACTTTGGAAGACTTACATGAACTGATTCAAAGTAAAGTATGCAGAGCCAGGAGGTTGTTGTACACAGTAATAGCAATATTGTGTGATGGTCAATTGCAAATGATTTGTCTGTTCTCAATAATACAATGATTGAAGACCATTCTGAAGCACTGATGAAAAATGCAATCTATCTCCAGAGAAAGAACTGATAGAGTCTGAATGCAAATTAAAGCATTTTCTTTTACTTTATTTTTCTTGTTCTTTTTTTTCTTTTTCTTTTTTTTTTCTGTATTCTCTTTTGCAACATGGCTAATCTGGAAATGTTTTGTATTTGTACACATGTATAGTCTATATCAAAGTGTTTGCCTTCTCAAGGAGGACGGATGAAAGTGAGGGAGAGAAAGAATTTGGAGCTCATTTTTTAAAAAATAATATTAAAAATATTTTACTTGTAATTTAGAAAAAAATAAAAAACATTATTTTAAAAAAGAATTACTCTTGGGAGGTGGGTTAGTCAATCAACTGCCCACTATGTGCTGGGCTTCTAATACCATCATTATTCTGGTATTATTCTTCCAGATGGTATTACTTTTATGGGGATTGCTGCTGCTACTGTTTCTCCTTCAGTCTCTAAGAGGATCATGACATAAGGGAGGTGATGCCATGACAAAGAAGTGAACTAGATTTAAGTGAAGCAGGGTTGTGCAGAATCACCAGCTTCATTTCCTCCCCTGGAGCCATCCAGGTCCAGTGGCCAAATGTAGATCAGGACAACAGGAAATGGCCCCAGGATGCACTGGGGGACCTCGGCCTTTTCAAGCTAAGGTCTTCAACAAGTCTAAAAATGTATCGTCATCTTTTCTGTAATATTACCATTTAATTGAAGGCCCAAACTAGAGCTTCCAAGTCCAGAAGCAATGGTTTGCTAAAGAGCTCTTTGGTGATGTCACAGAATTACTCTAACTTCCACAGTCTAACATTTTTTCTCTTCTTTAAGCACTGAGAAAACTGAGGTTTGGGTGCCAAAATGGATGGAGCAACTATTAAATTGAAAAATAATTTACTCCAGATGCATTTTCTCCCTCATCTTATGTAATTACTCATCACTTCAAAATGCATTTTATACCTCAAGGAGGGAGAGATCAAATTATCTTCCTTTGACAGGGCTCCCATAGTGTTAATGTGGTATTCTATCCTGCTTGCTTAGTAAGACATTTAAGGAGAGGAAAAAAGAAAAAGAAAAAAAAACACCTATCCCACCACTTTCAGGAACTTTGAAAATGGAATTGTGTTGCGCGATAAATGGAACTGCATTAGTGACCTACACTCTTCCAAATCAGAACCCTCTCCAGTACAGGGCCTTTTCAGGGACACAGAAAGGGTTCATAACATTTTCACTTAGAGGACAAAATGGAAGAATGCAGTAGGTGGGTATAAGGGTACAAGAATGTGCTAAAATTAAATATATATGATATATACATATATATATTATATATATATATTTGTCCATATCATCATTAACAGTGCTAAACTGGTTGAAGTATATTCAATCTAGGGAAAAGTGGAGAGAAGGGAGATAGACAGGAATGGAATTGCCCCTTGTGTCAATAATCTACACTAAATATGATCACATGTCAATTCTCAGGGACTAGGAACCATGCTATATTGGGATCAGTTGAAGGAACCGTGGTTATTTCCTGTGGAGAAAACTCAGCACCTGATGGTTGTCTTCAAGTGATTCCAGGGCTGCCAATGTTTGTAGAGCATTTAACCACCTGGGGAAAGCAGATATCTCTCTACACCTGACATGCACATTCTAACTAAAATAGGCGATCACATTTCTTTGATGGAGTGTGAACTAGTATCCTGATCACCTGGATACTGAATAAGATTCTTGTTATGTCTCCGAAGATATTTTCCTATTGAAGATAAACAATAAGTTGGTTGAGTAGAGGTATCTCCTTGATGGTGTTTCCATAGTATGCTGGCTCGTAGCCATGTTGACCCCTAGACACCTTGCTTGAAGACCT
Organism: Vombatus ursinus; assembly: GCF_900497805.2. NCBI lineage: Eukaryota > Metazoa > Chordata > Mammalia > Diprotodontia > Vombatidae > Vombatus > Vombatus ursinus. The sequence goes on from NW_020954577.1 coordinate 35,926,357, forward strand.
CGATGGAGGAGGCACATGCTGCCTGTTGAAGCACCCTATTCTACTTTTGGATAGTTTTAATCGTGAAGAAGTTTAACTTTATATAAAACCTCAGTTTACCTCTGTAACCTCTCCACATTGCTCCTGCTGCTCTTTCAAGCCAAACAGGACAAGCCTGATGCCTCTTCCTCAGAACAGGTGTTCCCTGGGTTTTCTTTTCTTCAGGCTAACATTGGTTGCTTCATAAGATTTTCCATATAATGGATGTTACATGTATAACCATACTGGTTATTCTCCTCTGTGCTTTCCAGTTTACCAATGTCCTGCTTAAAATATAACACTCAGTAAGAAAAAAAAATAGTTCAGATTTGGACTGATCAGGACAGAGCATAATATCTACTTGATTCCTGGAAGCATGCCTCTCTTAATATGTTCTTTAATCTGAGAGGGCAAAATTGAAAGTCATGGGGAGAAGGAACTGAGGCAGATGTCAGCTGGATACCACTAAGATAGAAGATAGATAGACAGATAGATAGATAGATAGATAGATAGATAGATAGATAGATAGATAGATAGATAGATAGATGTAAATTTCTTACTGATAAGCAGAATGGGATGGCTATCTTACAAGGTAGTGAGCTCTCCCTCATTAGAGTTCTTCAAAGAAAAGCTGGATTGTCTATTCTCTGTGGAAATATAAAGATCAGACATGGTTTGGAATAGATAGCCTCCATCTCTTCCAACACTCTACTACTCTGTGATTCTCAGACGGTCGGAAGAAAGTTAAATAGTATCATTTAATAAATGATCTAAGTCTCTCTAATAATTTAGGGAGAAATATCTAACTACAAATTTATTGATTTCTGCATCATTTTTGCAACAAAATGAAAGTTGATCAAGTGATTTTTTTTTCATTTTCTGCACTTACGGAAATGCTGCCAGCAGGAAGTAACTGGACAACCACAGGGCACTCAAGGGGCACCAAGACAGTCTACTAATGGATCTGAAATGGGAAAAACAAAAAAAAAGGAAAAAAGGGCCACTGTGCTCATCTCCAGCCTAGTCACCTTTTCACATACCGGACCTAAACAGAGGAAAGGCTGGCAAGATTTGCCTTTTAAATATTTTTTTAAATGTGTCAGAATAATCTTCAAGTCTTCTCTACAGTTGCTCTTACTTTAAATGGAATGATTTTTCCTGTAATTATTTACTTATCTCTGTCCTATGGACTTAAAACTCCAATTATTCATGTTGTAATCCTTCCCCTAACAAAACATTCAGGAAAAGAGGCAGTTAAGGTCTTCTCCCCTTAGCATTTCTGGGATTACACTGGGAGGGCAGCCCTTTGATCCAGAGCTTTGTGGACAAGTGCGCAAAGGCGCACAAGCCTTTTAAGCTTGACTCCATCTATTTGGCCATTAACATAATGGTAGAGGATGAAGCTTTTCATGACTTGAAAATGAATAGGAATAGTTCCTCTTCTACCAGAGCTAACAAACCTGTTCTTCCCTAAAGCTAAAGGACAGTTTGATGGAATTGAAAATAATGGTGTAAATTCTTGATCAGTTCCTAAAGATATCACTCTTTCAGGTGGCCCTCATATCCTGAGCAATGACTGCCTCTCCAAAATACTATTTCAGTAAAATCCCTAGTCCTACTTTATTTGACTCAATTCTTTATTTTCCATGCCTTCCTTCCCCCAACTTGTTCTGATAACATGAACTATGACCAAAATCACTTTGCCACCATCGTTAGGTGGGGTTGTCAGTCTGCTCAGCTACAAATCAGTCATCACCCTTGTAATGTTCTGAAATGAAGTGCCCTTCCCTTGCCACTTTGTGTGGTATTTCCCTATTTGAATATAAGGTTCTTAAGGGCAGGGACTGTCTTTGATTTGCTAGTAAGTCAGTTTTTAGCACTGTTCTTAGCACATAATAGCTTAATACATGATTTTTATTCCTCTACTACAACTACTACTATTGCTGCTGCTGTTGCTGATACTGCTACTACTACTACTACCACTACTACTACTACTACTACTACTACTACTACTATATAGTATATGTAGTGTATATATATATACTACTAATATAATATATAAATAAAATATATAATTATAATATATAGTAATATAATAATATTAATACTACTGATAATATTATTACTATTATTATTATTAAGGACCCTTATTCAGCCTTTACACTTTGAAAAAGCCTTTCCATCCATTATGTCATTCAAGACTCCCAATAATCTTGAGGAGAGGCAGCATGGCTTAAAGGATAGAGAACTGCTTTAAGAGGCAACAAGACCTGAGTTCAATTCCAACCTTGCCATGTACCATTTGGGGGATCCTATAAGAGTGATTTTACCTCTCAGTGCCCCCAAGGCAATGCTGTAACACTGTAAGTTGCAGAGAAGGGACTAGCCTGCATAGGTAGAGTTAGCTCCTCACTGCCATCACCCTACTCTGATAAAATCACAGATATAGTAGAAAAATAAAGAGAAAAAAAAAAGGCCTGTGAGACAAGTACTTTTCCAAAACCTTGGATGTAGTAAGTACTTAATAAATGCTTATTGATTATTTCCCTCATTTTACAGAAGAAGAAAGTAAGGCTTAAAGCATTAAAGCAACTTGTCCAGAGTCACACTGCTAGTAAATAACTGAAGCAAAATTTAAATCTGGCTTTTCCTGACTCTGAGCCTAACTGGGTCCATTCTTTATACCTCAAGCCTTAACATTTGTCTATACAGAGAAAATTGCTCAATCAATCAATAAGTGTTTATCAAATACCTACTTTGTAACAGAAAGTATGCTACATGCTGGACATTTAAATTAACAGCAGATGTCCATACACCACATCTAGAGGCAACTGGACATAGTCCACATTTTAGCATCATTCTATTTCCTCCTGTGGGAAATCCCTGAAGGTGTAGGTGGGGAAAATCATCCAAAATTCATAGTTCATGGGAAAAAAGCAAGAAGACAACCAAAAAAAAAAAACAGAAACAGAAACAACAAAAATCCTCAAAATCTTAAATGATTGCCTATCAAATCTAGTACACAGAGTTGCTATCGAGTCGTCAAGGATAGGAAGAGGTACTTTTTGTTACTACTATTCTCTCTTCCAGACAAATGTGGAGGAGGGACAGCATCAAAAATTTTAAGTCAAGCTTAGCAGACAGTTGATGGCAGACAGACAGATGGATCAATCACAAAAGTCAATTCTTGCAGGCAATGTGGTTTCAAATAAAGTCCTAAATGGGTAGCTATAGGTCATTCTGATTCGTAGGCAGCTATTCAGTGCCCTGTAAGAAATTATTTTCAATGCACTCACCTTCAGAATAAGAAAGGAAGAACAACTCTGCAAACCTTAAGGAGCAATGTCAATGGAAGACTTTGTTTTTGTTGTAGCTTTCTCCTAAACCAGATCATAAGCTTCATGAGGGCAGGAGTAGTCTAAGCTCTATATTTCTGTCAGCATCTGATACTGGGCTCTGCAAAGGAAGTGATGAATCATTTGATTGTTGCTGGTGTTGGATGTGGTTTATTGCTTAACAACAGTGGCTGTTTCCCTTTGTTTTAATTATTGAAGCACTATGAGTTAAATTAAACAATAATGAGTTACCAAGACCTGAGTTGAAGATACAGACTTGCTATTTTAGTGGTAGGAAAGAGCATTCCTATAGCCCCTGAGGGTCTTCTTGTATGTGAGGTTGGGATTTGTGGGAGCAATGTGTGAAAGAAACAGTGGAGAAGATGGAGATGTGGTTTTGAACAGTAAAGATAATGGAAGGTTTTCCCAGAAGCTACTTTTAGAGAGGTGGTCTCCTAGGAAGGTGACAAGTGCCATCTGCTGGAGACTGAAGAGAATCACTCAAACTGCAGAGAACCATGGATGAGAGCTAGCAATGAGCTAATGACTGGAGCTGAGGAGAGGTGCACTAATGTCGGAAATGGGAGCACTAGGGAACTATCTTCAGTCCTTTTTCAATCATATCTGATTCTGCATGACTCCATTTGGCATTATCTTGGCAAAGATACTGAAGCGGTTTGTCATTTCTGTCTCCAGCTCATTTTACAGGCGAGGAGACTGAGGCAAACAAGGTTAAGTGACTTGCTAGACACATAGCTAGACAGTGTCTCAGGCTGGATTTGACCTCAGGAAGATGAGTCTTCCTGACTGCGGGCCCGGTGCTCTGCAGGACTGCTCCACCTAGCTGCCTCTAGCAATGGAGAATACCTTTTGAGGGGAAAGAAAGGCGAGAGAAATAGGAAACAAGCAACATGATGGAGTCAGATGTAGAAGCACCAATGTAGATCATTCTCACTATAGACCAATCACCCAGTCAAAAAGTTAAGCATTTACTAAGCACTTACTATGTGCCAGGAGCCACACTAAGCAAAAAGACAGCTGCTGTCTTCAAGGAGCTTACATTCTAATAGAGGAAGACAACCCCCCCCCCCCCAAAAAAAAGAGAGAGCTAAAAAACGGCAATGAGGGGAAAACCTACTGATGGAGGCGTGGTGGTAAAGCATGGAGCATGGAAGATGGCTGATCTGGCCCTTCCTCAAAAGGAAGGTTCAGTGGGGAAATCATCAATGGGAGAAGAGGGTGACAGGGGCAGAGGGAAAAGCCAGAGAGCATGACAACAAAGTCTACAGAGTGAGCAATTCTGGTCTAGGTCTTTCCTCAAAATGGAGGAAACATCTTCCTCTCAGGAAATTATACAAGTTTCTATGGGAAGCGTAATTCCCTGAATAGTATTGCTATTTTTTATGATCTTCCAAGTGGATCCAGTTATTTCCAGTAACAGGGATTTCCTATTACATTCAATTATAAATGGGAATAGTCATGTTCTGAGCCTCCTGAGTCTGTACGCTTATTAGGAAAATTGGCGACCATTCCTTGTGAGGTATTAAACACTGAAGTTCCCAGAGCATCTCTTCCCTGAACTAAAAATTCAGGACAGGGGCCTGAAGCATAGCGCAAGGTTACAAAAGACAGCTCAAAATGTGAATTTTTGCTATTGTGAGATCTGTCAGGAAGATAAATGAAATATTCACAGTGGTTCATTCCCCAGTGAAAGTAGCTCCATATGTGTTCTGAGCTCCTTTTTCTCCTGCATCCCTCCCCTTGTCCTTCCTCCAACCACTAGTCATCGGCCCTATCTTCTGTTAGGAGTTTGTTTCTGCACAAACAATTCCTCCAGGGAGCTTTTCCAACTCCCCTTAATTGTAGTGCCTGTTCTTTGTTTATTTTTTCTAGTTTAGCCAATATGTTGCGTGCTTGTATGTATGTATTTATATATATATATATATATATATAATAAACACACACATATATATATGTATATTGCATTTTGTCTTTACTATTAAAACGTGAGCTCCTTGAGGACCAAGACTATATTTTCTTTGAAGCCACAGTGCCCAGCCTACTATAGGTGATTTATAAAGGTTTACTGATTGACTAATTACTTGCTCAGGTATCCATGGCAATATTGCTAAGTTATCAATTAATATCCAATTACCTCCAGTTATCTGAAATGTGAGGTCAAATAATATCCCTCCTCCCATTGAGGGACACTAGTCTAAAAAATCCTTCTCCGTGTTCCTGCATGGTTCATATCACCTTGCTCTTATATGTTTTAACTCATCACTTCCATTTACTCACAGCCCTCTTGCTTCTCACTGGTCAGCCAAAGGTCAGTCACTGCACAAAGGAAAAAGGGTCAAAGAGATAGGAAAGCAACAATCAATTTCAATGTCAAATGTGAAATCAGATTTGAAAAACAGTACCCAATATTCGTATGACCAGATCGATTTCCTCAGATCTGGCACCAACTTTCTTCAGCTCTACTTTATCCTTCTGCCATTCCATGTGCCGAGACCTACATTTGTAAGGTCACAGATGCATAGTTAGAGCCCAGAGACCACCTGTTGTTATTCAGTCATTTTTCAGTTGTATCCAACTCTTTGTGACCTTGCTTTGGAATTTTCTTGGCAAAGATACTGGATTAGTTTGCCATTCCCTTCTCCATCTCACTTTACAGATGAGGAAACTGAGGAAAACAGAGTTAAGTGACTTGCCCATGGTCACACAGCTAGTGTCTGAGGCCAGATTTGAACTCAGGAAGATTAATCTTCCTGGCTTCCTGAATAATCTTCCTAGTGCTTAATCCACTGTCCCACCTACCTACCCTTTTGAGACCACTTGGTCCATTCCTATTTTATAGAAGAGGGAGTGAGACCTAGTGAGGTTAAGTGATTTGTCCAAGGTCATATAGGTAGTAGGAGCTGAATTGGATTTTGAACACAAGCACTACAACTATAAATCTAGCATTCTTTCCACTGTTAACACACTGTCTCTCATTATGTAAATCCATCAATATTTTTTCAAACCCAAGTACCCCAGGGCTAAATTTGTTATTAAGATAACATGTGTAAAGTACTTTATAACCCAAAGCTGATATTTAAGCATGAGCTTTTAATTTTATAATAGCAGTCAAAAAAACCAACACTTTAGTTTTCTGACATATGAATATACCTTTCAGAAATGACAAACGCGTTACAGAAAAACTCTGCAGTGCAGCTTTTTAAATGTCTCAATTTTAGAAAGTATAACAAAAAGATTAACATAAAGATCACCTAATTTATACTTATCAGTTTGTTGCCTAATTCAACTATTACCATGGATAAGGAGGACATTTTGATAGATGATAAACCCTAAAAGGCCACAGAGAAAGAAAAAAGGAAAAAAAATACTTCCCAACACAAGTAGATCCATACCTAAATTTTGGTTATGGGCATGCTTCACAAACTTTTATGTCCATAACAAATGTACCCAAAATAATGTGAGAAAGAATTTTTCTCAGAGAGACTTGGAAAGCCCAGGGTCTGGCACATAGTTGGTGCTTAATAAATGTTCTTTTAAAATGAACAAATCTTATATATATATATATATATATATATATATATATATATATATATATATATATATATATATATATATATGTATAGCCATTGAATTTAAAATGTTGCCCTCCTCTCACTCACTCCCAAACTCCTGTACCAATTCAAAAATCTTATCATGTTAGTCTTCCTCCAGGAGTCTTCCCCAATGCTTCATCAAGGTGAGAAAGTGACCTTGGGTTATTGAGGGCCATGCCAAAGGTGAACAAGCTCTGGTAGGTCCCATCAATCTGGATATATTGCAAGCAGGGACTTTGTGGGAAAAGATAGGTCTCTTGTGTAAGGACAAAGTCCACATAATTTGCCAATCTTACTGAGAAGTGAGACTCGCATTTTTTTTTATCACAAAAACTCTTGAAATCAATTTGCTAATTTGAAGGATGTTGTAATCTGCATCAGTAAAGAAAATTCCCATAAGGGTGGAATTACAGATACTTGAAATATTGAAATAAAGGACTAATCAGAAGTATCAACATCTCTCTTGTAAAATTTAGAAAAAAGAAGAATCAAAATCAATATGAGGATACTATTTGGAAGCATGATTGTCAGAAGTGTTTCATTTGAAATGGATCCCTTTTATTTCTACTTCTTTTTCTCAAAGTAATAACTTCATCTTCCACGGAGCCACAGTAAAATGTGGGGGAGAGGGAGAGGAATGGGAGCATTTTAGATTTTCCTCCTTGGTTAATTAGTTATGAAAAGAAAAGCTATAAAAGGGAACTTAACTGTAATTAGAATATACCTTATAATAAAGCATGGAAGACCAACCCCACCCCTCCCACCCCAGAACACAACTCTCACTGGACCTTGGTTTCTTCACGATCCCTAAGATATCTTTGTTCCTCTAGACCCCAACTCTTCCAAACTCTATGATATAACAAGAATCTAATCAGGGCTTGAGTGTGTGTATACAAATATACATATAGAATCATATACAAATTTATGTATATATATGCACATATATGTGTATGTATGCATCCCTGCTGTCTCTTGTCTGAGAATATAAGGACTAAGGACATAAAATATGGAGTCTTTCCCTTCTTTCTCAGATGTATGGATTGATTCCAAGGCTGAAGGCAGCATGACAAAATATTTCTATGGCACCAAATCACAGGAAATGACATTTTCATGAAACTATGGGATATTTACAATGGTCTCCAACACCCTCTGCTTCTCAGTCCATTAGCACCTCCACCAGAGGACAGAAAGGGGAAGAAGGGAAATCCAGTGCTATGGCACTCCAGTTTGTTATAAGCTCTAGTCAAATATCTGCATATGAAAAGGTAAAGATGACCACCTCAGTTGAGGTTTAGAGATTACCTTCCGATTCATTTATCATTCTGACTCCTTCCTTCCTTTACAAATATATATGAGAAGTGGTGGTACAAGTAAAAAACAAAAACCAAGCAGGTTGTATTCCATAAAAAGGAAAAAAAAAGTTTCACTAATCTATAAAGGGCCTCTAAGTGGTACAGTGGAGAGAATGCTGGGCCTGAAGTTAGGAAGATGGATCTTCCATAATTCAAATCTTGCCTTAGACAAGATTACTAGCCATGTGACCCTGGGCAAGTCACTTAACTCTGTTTACCTCCCTTCCTTCGTCTCAATATGAACTGAAGAAGGAAATGGCAAATCACTCCACTATCCCTGCCAAGAAAACTCCAAATAGAGTCACAAAGAGTTGACTAAGACTGAAAAAAACTCAACCACCACAACAAAATCCATAAAGGGTGGGAAAGTGAGAAGTAAGGGGGAGAGCTAACTCAGCGTATGGCAATAGGATGGAAATGTGTAGGAAGAAACAAGAAATACAACTGCCTTGTTTGTCAAGATATCTAAAGAATAAATACAAAAAGGTAAGATCAATAGAGAGGTTTGGTATAACTCTTGTTTTAAAAATCCCCCTTCCTTTTTACTGTTTCACATTAACTTGTTAGCTCTATCACTCAAGTACAGAAGCCATATTGCAGTGGTGTGTGGATGCATGCTGTACAATTACTTTTCTTCCAGGCAATTTATAAATGTTGAACTTGTATTTAAGAGCATCAATTTTTTTTCACAAAATACTTCTCCTCTACTTTTTCCTCAACTTGATATTCCTAAGTTCTAAAGTAAGCAACAAAAAATCATCGGGATGAAAATACTACATTGACGAAAATGCGTGGAAAAGGTGGGAGGAGCGTAGAGAAACAGAAGAAATAAGCAAACATTTCATATTCTGTGATTGCTTTGCCCATGTTTTTCCATAAATTCTTCAAGCAAAGTTTCACCAACATGCTAGGAGCCTTTTACTTTATGTCCTTAACAATACAACAAATTACTTGTCATGTATATCTTTGATGGTGAGTTTTATATGAGTTCATGAGCACAATTCATCTTTTATAATTTGCTGCAGTTGAATCGTACCCATCATGCAACTCTCCATTACTCTTTTGATTTTTCAGAGATCCTGACATTCCATGATTTGTAATCACAGGGAATTACAAGAAAGAGTTGGGGTACACAAAATGGGTTTTCATTTTAATGAGTTAAGCAATCAACGAAAGTGTTACACAATCATTCAGATAAAATACAGTCTTCCCTCTCCCTTCTTTCAAATTATAAGTACAATAAGTTTTCCACCTATAATGTCTAGGCAACATCTTTCCATCATTTAATGGAATACCTCTTGAACTGTCCATCAAACAGCATATCATATTTTGAAGAAAGTTCATTCTCATTCACTTGGTTTTTCCCAATTAAAATTTTAATAAAATGTATTTCATGTTACCACAGTCACTATTCATAAAGGGGAAATGGCCAAGTCACTATGAGCATCAATTTCTTCATCTGTAAAAATAAATAAATAAACAAACAAATAAATAAGGAAAAAGAATAATAGTATCTGTGGACATTACCTCTTAGGATCATGGATTTAAAGGGGGCAAGATTACAGAATTAAGATGCCATCTAATCCAATACCTTCATTTTATAGATCAGGAAACTGAAACTGAAGGAGAAAAGCAAGAATTTGATTCCAAATCCTTTTACTCCAAATCCCAAGACTCTTTATGTCATACCACTCTGGATTAAATGAGATTATGCATGTGTAGTACCATATATAAATATTATATATGTATGTATGTATGTATGCATGTATGTATATGTCAACCAATCAATTAACAAGTATTCATTAGGCATCAATGATGTTCCAGGAATTCAGCTAGTGGAGAGAGATACAAATACAAAGAATGAAACCATCTCTGTTTAGGTGCAGAACAAATACAAAGAGAATAAATTTTTAAAATAAATGTAAAATAGCTGAATACAAGGTAGCTTGGGAGGCAGGACACTAGCATTTGGGGAATCAAGAAAAGCTTTGCCTAGAATAGGAATTTGCCTTTTTATTGTATGTACCCCTTTGGCAGTCTAGTGAAGGCCATGGACCCCCTCTCAGAATATTTTTAAATGAATAAAATAAATAGGATTACAATGAAAACCAATTATATTCAATTATAATTATATAAAAATAAAACAACTAAGTTCACTATCCCTAGGTTAAGATCTGTGAACTAAAAACTAAACTAACTAAAACTCTATTATTTGCCCTGGATATTTAAATAAAGGAACCATGAGGTACAAGTGACCAGGGAAGTCATTTCAGGCAGTACAAAGACAAAGAGGTATTTAAGCTCTTACATATTTTTTTTTTACCAAGGAGAGAACTGTGGGAGCTAAGAGAACCACTAGTTTAGAATTAAAATTCAATTATAAATTCTCACAGAGGAAGATGGAAAAATATGAAGAATATCATCTTATAAAACAATGAGAATAAATAGAGGGAAAAATTATGACTGAAGGAAGCTTGGCTGGAGACCCAAATGAATGTATCATCCCAAGAAAACTAAAGCAGGAAAGTGGAAGGAGGAGAACAGAAATATAAAAGTTCCATTAAGATTTTTTGTAACAAACTATTTTATGTATCAGTGAGTGTGGAAACACCACCTCTGCACTCTAACATCATAGTTCCCCATAAGTTTCACTAAGAAGTAGAAAAAGCACAGAGGCAAACAAAGATACCAAGAGCAGCTTGAGCCCTGCATCACCTAAAGGGCATTAAAAAGCCATATAGCGGGGATGAGGAGGCTGCAGAAAATTAGCAATGAAGAATTGTACAGAAGAAATAGGAAGAGGTATAATAAAAAGATGTATGGCATGAAAATGTCATTCTCCATAGCAAGTTTCCAGTCTACATTCTCCACTGTTAATCCAGTCAATCATATCAATGTTGACTAGATGCCAAGTCTTCTGCTATATGCTAAAGATAAAAATACAATGAATGAAACAAAAACCAATCTCAATAAGTTTATATTTTATGGGAGAAACAATGTGTGTCCATATCTATAACTGTGTAAAGAAAGACGGGAAAGTATTTCAGGTGAAATCCCTATGAAGGATTTATGAATAGACATGGGCAAGACTTGCTCGATGTAAGAAAGCATGAATGAGCTTCAATCAGCACTGCTGGTGGGAGAATGTGAAACTATGTAATTACAAAACTATTCAAGAATCAAGAAAGCATTATCAATATTGTGAGAGCCAAGGTCATAAGAAATTTGGGGTCATGGAGTCTCAGGAACTATTATTGTGCATATAACAGGATAAATAGCTAGTAATGAGGGATTTGAGGGAGAGGATGGAGTAGGTTGGGAGGTTACTTCTGGCTAACACTCAAGTATCACCAAAAAGAGCAAAAAGTCATGTGCCCATGATGTGCCATAGTGTGATTAGGTGCTAGTGGCATCTAATAATTCATAAAGACTTTCTGACATTCATTAAATGCTTTAGATTTGAAAATTAAAAACCCTAGAAGTTTGTCTGATTTTAATGAACACTATACAGAATGACTAATAGATTCTACTCAGCTGATTGAGTATGGGTGGCACAGGGGTACTGCCAATAACAGGGCTAACTGAAATAGTGCCTTACTGATTGGAATAGATTCACTTTTAAGAACTCATTTCTTAGATTCTGATTTCATAAATCATATCATGTAGAAAACTTGGGATTCCATGACACATATTAAAATAAGCACATTAAAACACCTCTACATTTACCTTGATGATCAAATTTGTTAATAAGTATTTGGGTAGTTTCAATAACCTTATTTAGTTTGTTTTCAAATAATTTCCTCAATCAATATCCAACAAGTTTTTTTTTAACTTTGTGCACTCTGATGTCATCACCAATTCACATCACTAAAATCAACAACAACAAAAAAAGTAGGGCTATGCAACTGTCCTTCAAACTAAAACACAGAGTGACCTATGAAACTCAGGGCTTCCCACATTTCCTGCAGAATATTTATCACAGACCACTGATATTTTCAAGTAACTCTAGCTAAAAATAGAATTTACATGAGCCAAAAAGCAAACAAAGATCGTGTTCCCAGGAAATGCTAAAGGAAACAATCTGACAAAGAAAAGCATGGTCAATTCAGCTATTACATCATGGTGGTATGGTGACTAAAACAGTATAATCCACTTCTGACACAAATCTGGGAGAAATAGATAAAGGGAATGGATAACATTGGATAACAGTGCCAGGTTCTAAAAAAGATCATGAATGGTTAGGACATTGGGACAAATGGAACATGATGAAATTTAATTGGCACAAATATAACCTGCATACTAAGGTTAATAGCTATGTAAGCCTAAGATAGCAGAGACAGGGTTAGATAGTAATTTGTTTAAAAAGAGGAATAATCCTAGGGGTTTAGTGGACCTCAATCACAATATGCCAATAGTGCACTCTAGAAGTAAGAAGAAATCTAATGTAATTGACTACATAAAGGTACACCTCCTAAGAGTAAGGAAGACACGGTTTCACACAACTGAAGCACTTGAGACAACACATTTCACCAAGAGCTTTGATAAGCTAAAGAGATCCAAAGGAGAGCCAGGATGGTTGTGGTTCCAGTGACCATGTCAAATAAGGACTGATGGAAAGAAGTGGGGGTGTTGAGCTTGGAGAAGATTCAAGGAAGACATGCCATTTATCATTAAATATTTGAAGAACTGTTATACAGAAGAGGGATTACACTTATCTTATTTGGACCTAAAGAGCAGATTGGAGAAGAATATGGTGAAACTGAAAATGGGAAAATCTGGGTTAGGTATAAGGAAAGAACTTCTTACTAATTAGAGTAATTCAAGAGGGTAAAAGGCTGCCTCAGGACAGACTGGACTCCTTTTCATTAGAAGTCTTCAAGGAAATACTGGATGACCACTTGGATGTAGTAAGTATTCTTATTCAGGCAAAGGTTTAATTAGATGGCCTCTGAGGTCCATTTCAACTATGAGATTCTGTGATTCGGTGAGTCAATGACCGTGTTCACTATCCTCATTTTAAATTCAACATTCAGATTTTTAGGTGTGGGGAGCTGGACTAAGTCACCTCCAACTTCCACGCCCAGATCTGTTTTAATTCTGCAATATTAGTCAACACATGCCTTCCTAGTTAGCTTCCTAGTTTATCCAAGAATTGTATTTGTAATTGAATATGGAAAGTAATATGGTGCTAATTTTACTAATTAACCGAATAATAACAATTGGTCTTTGTAATGAAGTCAAATGGGCCCAGGTGTTAAGCCATCTCTATTAATCCTTGTCTTTCCTGGGCCACACAATGACATACAGTACAAAACTGAATGAGAGCTGGGAAAGAGTGATAAAGGACCAACATTAGTATCAGAGATTACAGAATCTTAGAGTAGGAAAACTATCTCATCCAATCCATGTCTGACCACATCCTCTCTCTAAATATATGACCAACTTAGTGCTTGAAGATCATTTAATGGTTTGACCCCTTCATTACTGGGAAGTAAGGTGTTGCTAAGTACACAGCTTGTAAGTAGTAGAATCAAAATTTTAACTCGAGACCTCCAATTGCAAATGTATGATGGATTCTACTACACTATGGCATTGGTATCCTACTATCTATATTGACTCTTCAATGTGAAATCTTCGTCTCCATCTAGCCCCTGGTACAAACACAAAGCACGTCAGTGTTTTATCTGGTGATTGTGGCAAATTCAATTCTCTACTCAAAATCACCTCCTTCAAATAACACAATTACTGTACATTTATTCTGCCCTCCCTCCACTGCCCCATCAAGCCACATCCAACCTCACGAACTTAGAAGAGTTCTCTCTTTCTTTCTCAGTCTATCTCTCTGAATGTCTGTCTGTCTCTATTTCTCTCTCCATCTTTCATTCATGAATGAGCACATACACACACAATTTTCCAAAACAAAAACAAATATACATAAATCTGTTTGTGTGGTTAAAACTCATGGTCAAAATAGAACTAAGGAAAGTAGAGAGGTATAATTGTAAAGCCTTGCTCAGTGTCTAGCAGTATGCTCTTAATAATGCGGAACCTTCATCTATGAAGCTTTGTTATGGGAAGAATTTGGAGCTTATGAAATTGGTAAAAGAGAATGAATTCAGACTACATTCAGACTCATGGAACTCTTCAGGGAATGACTTCCTTCCCTGATTAATGAACTTAGAGTCTTTTCTGGTTCAATGATATTAATGTCAACTGCAGGACTAGATCCTAGGTAAGTCATAGCCTCTCAGGATTAGTTTATTAATCTGTAAAATGGAAATAATAACAGCAATTATCTCCTAAGGTTGTTGGAAGGATAAAATAACATTTGTAAAAGTATTTTACAAACTTTAAAGCATTATATACATTATTAATATTATTATTCCTCCAGAGGTTGGTATCTTTCATCAGGGTACTTTCATCCAGTACTCTCGCAAGACCAAACCATTTAAGCTCTTCCTATGGGTTGGACATAACCAAAAGCCAAGGATCACACTTTCCTAACTACAAACATTTTTAAAGGAAGTACAATAGTAAGATTACATTCAACATGCAACAAATTCATCATACAGTCCACTGGATAGCCACTCTTCTATTTCATACTTTTGAAAGGCTTCTGTATCCAAATGATTTCATAGCAATCTGGTCAAGGGCTACTCAAGAAAATAATTTCCTTTCTCACAGTGGACAGTACGGAAACTGACATAAAGTCATCTAAACAAGTTGCCCTTGTATAAAGTAATGTCTCTTCCTTAGCCCATTCTCTAAGCAAGGTTAATGAGTCCCTGGTGAGGATACCAATCAGCTGTCAATTTGATTTATAAATCAAGCATATTAGATCATTGACCTGCAGGAACTTCTTTCTCCTTTACTAGACCAGCATTTGTCCACGTCAGCTAAAACAGGAGGGTTTGGATACCGTAATGATGCATTTAACTTGGCATAGCTAGATAACAGAAAACAGAGAATTTAAATTGCCTTGGTAAGGAGTAAGAGAGGCACTGATGCAAAGGCAAATTTGGTGGCACAGTGACTGCAGTGCTGGGCCTGGGATCAGGAAGACCTGAGTTCAAATCTGTCCTCAGACATTTACTAGCTGTATGACCCTGAGAAACTAACTTAACTTCTGTTTAGCTCAGTTGCCTTATCTACAAAACAGAGATAATAATAATACCTCCCTCCCTGGGTTGTTATAAAGATCAAATGCTACAATAATTGTAAAGCAGTTAGCACTGTGCCTAGCACATGGTAGGTGCTACATAAATGTTTATTCCCTCCTCCTTTCCCTATATTGCAGGACTCAGGAAAGCATAACCACATAATAAAATATGCAACCTATATAGTATCAGAGTTCCAGAACTCAAGGACTCTTCATTGTTTTCCTTTTTTTGTCATAGAAAGAGAGAAAGGGGTGGGGAAAGGATATGGGGGGAGAGAGAGAGAGACAAAGAGAGAGAGAGATAAAGACAGAGACAGAGAGAAGGAAGGAAGGAAGGAAGGAAGGAAGGAAGGAAGGAAGGAAGGAAGGAAGGAAGGAAGGAAGGAAAAGAAACAAAAAAAGAAAGGAAGAAGGAAAAAAGAAAGGAGGAAGGAAGGAAGAGGGAAAGAAAGAAAAAGAAAAGAAAAGAAAAAAGAAAAGAAAAGAAAAAAGAAAAAAGAAAAAATGATTGGACAAACAGAGGCAAATTTATGGAATAAAATTATTTATCTGTACCACAGAATTCTTTTGATCCTAACTTGTTTCAACTTCCCCCATCCTCTGCCACCCACATACTTAGAATGGTTCTATGCTCCGCATACCTCTTAATGAAGACAAAACATCCCTTTCACAGAGAAAACAGTATATTTCAATCTTTTCATAAATCACAAAGAGATCCCATGGCATAATGGATGCAGTCCTGACAGTGGAGTCCTGAAGCCCTGGGTTCAAGTCCTTCCCCAACACATACTGCTTGCATGATCCTGGGCAAACCATTTAACCTCTCAGTGCCTCAAGCAACTTTCTGAAAACCTAAGTTTCAGAGAACAAACCTGCATGTATAATGGGATCTTCCTCTTTGGGATCTCCCCCATATAAATGAAATCACCAGTTTAGCCCTGAGACCCTATCCCTGGCCTGGTAAAGATTTCCAATACATTGCTATCTCCACAAATTGTACAAGTGGTCATATAATTTGCAAAACCCAAAAGTAAACAGGACGACCCCCATCACCAAAAAAAAAAAAAAAGATTAGAAAGTGTTCTGTCTTTTTCCCATTCCAAAAAGCAAATTCATTATAATGCTTCTAAAAATTGAGCACCACTTGCATTGGAGTTGGACACGATGTGATTTAACATGGTTGAGCTATTACAGCCTAAAATGCAGAATAGGGGTGGTTAATGGAAGTGCCAACTGAGACTTAAATTGTTTATTACAGCACTAATGTTAATGAGTGATATCCTTAAAACACACAGAACAAAGACTGCTACATTTTTTTTTCCACAGTAGAGAATGAAAACTTATTTAAAGGGGGTGGGGATTTAGCGTATCTTGAATAGGCACATATAGGACCTTTTCTTTACCCATAATTGCTTGATTCAAATAAAGATTCCTGCAAGCATGTTCGACTGCCTGCTGCTACAGATTGGAAAGTCATTTAGAATTACAAATTTAGTAACTTTTTGTGTCATTCTGGGGATATTTTATGGGCCATTACAACATTTGGAGAGTAATCAAAGGTCTGAAATAAAGCTTAAAATTTTCCATCAGATTTTTTTTTTATGTGCAGTGCTCATCACATGAATGAATAGTTCCAAATTTTATTAGAATACCAAATTTATTAGAACCACATCTTGACATCCCAAACCAGGCAAAATGCCCATTGAATTCAACAATTATACTAAGTACATAGGCATGGAAGGCAAATGTCCTTGGAATTCATTTTCACCCTTTGGTCCAACCTTGAAAATGCATACTGTCTCGCATGCACAGATCCTAAAGAAAATCAGGATTGGTCCAACGGGAACCAAGCAACAGCCGAAACAGAAATCAGCCAATGGATCTTCAAAAATGATAATATTGCCAGCCTTCATTTTCTTTTCATATTAAGTATTTATATGAATCATGTGAATCTACTATTGAGGAAGAAATTTCTGTACTAACGGCTAGCCTGAGACAAGCTGGCACAGGCTACAGAGGGGAAGGGGAGGATCACGGTCCAATGGCTAATAAGCCAAATGAGAAGACAAATTTGTCATTCACAAGCAGAGGAAGGGGTGATGCTTTGGAGCCCCAGCAACTGGACCCTTTTCAATGCATCTGCCCGTAGGATCATGGGCCTTGAACTGGTACAGCATCCAAAGGCTATAAAGTTTAACTCTACCATTTAATGCATGAGGAAACAGGCTCGATAAGGCTAAGTAACTTATGCAGAGTTGAAGACAGGTGTTAAGCATTTATTCTGTGGCAGGCACAGAATACGCTGCAGATACAAAAGCTGAACAGCTTCTGACTTCAAGAAACTCACATAGTGTTTACTGAGTTGATATGACATATCCAGAGATCAGTAAATACAAGGTGATTTCAGAAAAAAGAGGGAACTGGCTCCTGGGGTAATCTAGAAA
Organism: Vombatus ursinus; assembly: GCF_900497805.2. Classification (NCBI taxonomy): domain Eukaryota; kingdom Metazoa; phylum Chordata; class Mammalia; order Diprotodontia; family Vombatidae; genus Vombatus; species Vombatus ursinus. The sequence continues at coordinate 35,944,279 of NW_020954577.1, forward strand.
AGCTGCAGATAAAAGGTAGCCCCTCAGCTGAGCCTTGAAGGAAGGTAAGGATTCTCTAAGGTATAGATGAGGATGAAGGACACCACAAGTGCAGGGGGTCATCAGAGGCAAGGTGCAGAGATATGGAGAGGATGTCTTGTTCAGAGAATAGAGAAGAGGCCAATCTGGCTGATAGAGAATTTACAAAGGGGAATAATATACAGCAGTTGGGAAGCATAGTGGATGGAGCGCTGGCCTTTGAATCTGAAAGAAATGAGTTCAAATTCTGCCTCAGAGATATGGGACCCTTGACAAGTCACCTAAATATTCATAGCCTCAGTTTCTTCACATGCAAAATTTAGATAATAATAACCACCTACCTCCAACACTTGTAAGGATCAAATAGGATAGCATCTAAAATGCTATATGAATGGTAACTACTAACATTATGGTCCATGGAATAACAGAGTCAGAGGTGACTGAATGACTAAACAAAACAACTAACTAAAATTATTTTATTAAACCGATTTGGATAGGCTAGTGGGAATCAGATTGTAAAGGCTTTTAAAGCCATGCCGAGGAATTTTCATTTTCTCCTGAGGTAACAGCCATTAAAAAGAAAAAAAAAGTGAAAAAGTGCAATCTAAAAAAGAAATAACTACAAGAGAATATGGATTTATATATTTATGTATGTATATGTATATGTGAATATATGTATGTATGTGTATATATGTATGTATGTGTATATATATGTGTATATATATATATATATATATACTTGTTGAGTTGTACTCATTTTAATTAATTTTTTCACTTTAATTTAAATGTCTTCTTTTCTTACCTCATTAAGGTCAACCTGCATCCTCAAAGGCTATATACCTCAAAGGCTATACCTGCATCCTCAAAGGAAAACATATGCCAAATGGGAGATTCTGTCTCTCAGTCTCTCTCTCTCTCTGTCTCTTTGTCTCTCTTCATCATGTCTCTCTCTCTGTCTCTCTCTCTCTCTTGCTCTCTCTGTCTCTCTGTCTCTCTCTCTGTCTCTGTCTCTGTCTCTGTCTCTCTCTCAGAATGACTTCTTCCCTCTAAACTACTTTATTGTAGCCACTACTATTGTAGCAGTAGGAAAACTGCTCTTGTAGCCAATAACCCACAGCGTGGGTGCCCAGGAAGGTGCGGGTATGGGGAGAGGGGAGATTCTAGCTACTTCTCAAAAGGGAAAGACTTTGAGAACAGGGCAAGACTATACATCTGTTGTTTCAAGAGTAGCCTAGCAAAGTTTGGGAAGACTCATCACCAACCTGGTTCCAGAGAAGTAAAGTTCCAAACCACAGAAACTCTCAAAGACTAGCTGTTGAACTGTAAGGGAACTGGGCTGGGTTTCAGTGGAGGGCATCATCACACTAATAAAGCCGCTACTCTTTGAAGAATCAGTTAATATCCTTAGTAAGTGAAACAAGACATGGGATGGGAAAAGGCCAGATGTATTGGCCAAATAGAAATTCTATACTTGTCCTTTTTCTTTTTTTAACTATGTGAAAGAATGGTTTCTGTCAAGCCTGCTAGTTCTATCTCCACCCACCAATACTCCTGCAGTACTTACACTTTACTATTGATGAGTATCTTTTCATCCCTCTTTTGCTAAGAATCCTAGAGTGAATCATGTAGATAATGTGCTTTCTTTTAATATGAATTGCTAGCTTAGAACAAAAGGAAGGTTGAAATACGGGAGATGGAAAAAAAGATCTTGTTGTTCATTTATTTTTCAGTTGTGTCCAACTCTACATAACCCCATTTGGGGTTTTCTTGACAGAGATACTGGAGTGGTTTGCCATTTATTTCTCCAGCTCACCTTACAGATGAGAAAACTAAGGCAAACAGAGGGAAGTGACTTGCCCAGGGTCACACAGCTAGTAAGTGTCTGAGGCTGGATTTGAACTCAGGTCTCTCTGACTCCAGGCTTGGTGCTCTACACACTGTGCCACCTAGCTACCCTTCTATCATTCATAGAATCTACCAACAAAGGCTGGATTATCACATATCAAGTTGATCTAGATTTTTCACTTGAAATTTCCCAGAACTCTTCAGAGAAAAATTTACATAGAGTTTTCTATAGCACTTACGATGTGCCAGGCACTATGCTAAGTGTTTTACAAATATTTCTCATTTGATCCTCACAACAATCTAGGGAAATAGGTGCTATTATTATTTCTATTTTATAGATAAAGAAACTAAGGCAAACAGTGGTTAAGTGACTTGTCCAGGATCACACAAGTAGTAAGTGTCTGAGGCCAGATTTGAACTCAGGTCTTCTTGTCTCCAGGAGTAGTATTCTATATTCTATCACAAAACTGCCTAATAAAGAATATGACATTTATATGTTTCTCCTAAATGATTAGGAAATAGGTTCATCCTTTTTGCCAAAACAATCTTCTTCACTCATTTTGCCCCTGGTTTCCATCACTCAGGGAATGTTCTTGGTTCAAAGCATAATGAACTCCCTTGAAAATAAAGGATGTTTCTTCTCATAAAATGTTTAAAAGGTTTTAAGCACACAAGAAATATTTGAAAATTGATTTCCTTTTGCTACATTGACCCTAAATAGTATTTTGATTCTATTTTTCAACTGGGAATCAATTTAGGAATTAATGACTTGAACTAAAGAAAGAAAGAAAGAAAGAAAGAAAGAAAGAAAGAA
>NW_020954577.1:35946965-36057690 GCF_900497805.2 Vombatus ursinus
GAAAGAAAGAAAGAAAGAAAGAAAGAAAGAAAGAAAGAAAGAAAGAATGAGCACTGTCAGAATTTCAATTATTTTCTTAGGTCAAAATTTAAAGGACCCACATTTTCAGCAAGAGTGATGCTTCTATAGTTGGCAAATGCTTGCTTTTGAGACCAAATACCCTCATTGATTAAATCAGGACACTATTAATTTGCATACCTAACATAAGAGAATATTTATGATGCAAAAAACATTTTGTAAACTAAAGAGTGCTACATAAACATGAGCTATTATATACAACAAATACACATATTTTCACATACTTATTTCAATGATCTGAGAACTCATGATTTGATCTGTTTGGATATTCCCACCTGGCACAGATTGCAAACACTCAACAGTATAGTAAATGGTCTTTGAGAATTAGTGTGTATATATATATATATATATATATATATATATATACACACACATACATATATATGTATATATACATACATATATATGTCTCTGTGTATGTGTATATGTATGCATGTGTATATGTGTATACATATGTATGCATATACATATATATGGGGCAGCTAGGTGGTGCCATAGTGCATAAAGTGCCAGTCCACAACAGTGTGTGAGTGTGTGTGTGTGTCTGTGTCTGTGTGTGTGTGTGTGTGTGTGTGTGTACTAGAATAAATTAACTGGATTCATGTTCCTCATCTATTGAGTACGGGTCATTTGATGCTGGACAAGTCCCAAAACCCTACGTAATTCACCAAGTCTATGAGTTTCAGAGCATCTGTGTGCTCAGTCATGGGGAATTCTGTATGCCAATGAAATCGGTCATCTAGTCATCTCCTTCTATCTCTATTGCTATATACAAACATAGATTTTAGACAGATGACATATTTATTTCTGTATATTCTAAAGTCATGATATGATGTCCCTTGGTAGCCTGGAGAGGACTTTTAATTCTCAAATGTTATGCTTGGAAAATCAAGCACTAGTTTGCCTTCCCCACCAATCTGGAAAGGCTACAAGTGTGGATTCCATGATGAGAGACATGCTTTTCATATGAGGACCAGGCTATTTAAATTCAAAGAGGTCATCACCAGACTGTCCAGGGTAATGACTTTTTTCAGCCATAGAAACTCTCCAGAACCACCCACTAAGCTATTGAGAGTTTATATAATCTGTGTCATTGGAGTCAAGTACGAGATAAAATTATAAATGGTTGAAGCATTGAAATATGTATATGTGTATGTACAAACACTTCTATGTATATGTATATTTATGCATTTATTTCTTGCAAATATAATTATACTGGAAGCATAATCTTCTATAGAAGTATGTGGCTATATATCTAATTGTAATATACAATTAATTCTAACACCGAATTGTAATTCTAATATACAGTTAGGCAGTCTTTGTTTCTTTGTTGCTCTTGTATATATATATATATGTATATAATATTCCCACACAATATCAAATCACATGGTCTTTTCTCAAACTTTTTTTTGACCTATCTGCACTCTTGGACACTATCACCTTGTCTCCTTGCTACTCTCTAGACTTCCATGATACTTCTTTCTGCTGGTTCTCCTTCTCTCTGACTATTCCTTCTCAGTCTATTTTGCTAGATCTTCATTCAAGTTATGCCTGCTACCCATCAGTTAGTACCTGCCAAGGCTCTGTCCTGGGCCTTGTTTCTGCTTCCTTCTATACCATTTCACTTGGCAATCTCATCAGCTCCCAGAGATTTAACTACAGTGTTAATTGTCAGATCTACTTATCCAGTCCTAACCACTCTCTGATCTCCAGTCTCACATCTCCGGGTGAAGATAGCCTAGTAGATTTATTTTAGTCTCCAACTAAATGTGTCATAGACATCTTAAACTCACTGTGTCCCAAAACCTCCCTTTTCCCCAACTTTCCTATTAATGTTGAGGATAGCACCATTCTCCCAGGCTCCCAGGCTCCCAGGCTCCCTATCCATGTACCATCTTCAACCCCTCACTCTCTTACAACCCCCCCATATCCAATTTGTTGCAAAGGATAGTCACTTATACCTTTTACTATGCCTTGTGTCTGGCCCCTTCCCTCCTTTGACATTGTCATCATGTTGGTCTAAGGCCCTCATCACCTCATGTCTAGACTATTGCAATGCCATGCTGGCTGGTCCTCCTGCCACAAGTCTATTCCTACTCCAGTTCAACTTTGCCTCAGCTGTCAAAGTTGTTTTCCTAGAGCTCAGGTCTGATCGTGTCTCCCACTCAATAAACTCTAGTGACTCCTTCTCACTTCCAGGATCACTTAAATCTAGCACTTAAATTCTTTTGTAACTCGTCCCCATCCCATGTACTCTTAAATGCAGTGACACTGGTTTCCTTGTTTTTCGAACAAAATACACCACCTCCCAGGCATTTTCACTGACTGTCTCCCATGCATAGAATATTGGCCCTTCTTTTGCCTCTTAACTTCCCAAGCTCCCTTCAAATCTTAGCTAAAGTTCCATGTTATAAAGATTTTCCTAGTCTCACTTCATCTTAATGACATCCCTCGGAGATTATCTCAGATATATCCTTTCCACAAAATTATTTACATGCTGTCTCCTCCATTTAACTGTGAGCTCTTGGGGAGCAGGGACTATTTGGGGCCTTTTTTGTTTTTATTTTTCCAGTGTATACCACAGTGCCTGGTGCTGACTAGACACATGATCAATGAGTTCTGGTTTGACTTGAATTCCCAGACATTCATTTCTCACTCAACGTAAATAAATAAGTCACTAGTTGCTCTATAAGGATGAACTCTTGGCTGAGTCCACAGTCTTGTCTCATAGGAACAAAGCTTCGTATTCAATTCAAACACTTCTTTCTCCATTGCTTCCTATGTGCAAGGGCATGGATCTAGAGCCAGAAAGGTCCTCAGAGACTGTCTCATCTAGCACACTACATTTTACAGATGAGGAAACTGAGGCCTCGTGACTTGTAGTGTTATAGGTAGTGTCAGAGGAGAGACCGTGTTAGGCATTAGGCACGAAATGTGACATAGTCCATGCCTTGAAAAGCTTTCATTTTACTGGTGATGCTTAGAATGACTGATTTTCCTAGTAAATTGCTATTTAGACAGAAAGTTAGTATCACTGCAATGACATAAAGATGAATTGTATTTGGATTAAAAGTTTTACAAAAGATAGGTTTTACATGCATCCCAATTTCCAAGGAAACCAGTTCCCTCTTTCTTCAAGTTCCTACTTTTGCCCCATTTCCACCTTAAACAAACAAACGAACATGGCCCCTGTTATTTCTCAGAGTACTAGTCCTCTTCGTGGTAACATTCTGTTCTGGATCATGATCAGTCAAACATGTTTAATATGCTAGCAAGACAATCTACAACCTGCTTATTCACCTGTGGAGAGGGCCATCTGTGTTCCTTTAATCCTCTCTGATGTAACTGCCAAACCACAGAATGCTAAATCAAGAAACAAACACAAGTCAGAAAATAAAAAAGAGGGAGAAGAAGAAGAAGCATTTCACCTACCGAAAATTTATTGAAGAGCCTGGAGTAGGTAAAATGACATTGAAATTCATAGTGTTTATTGCTAGACTTTTTTTTTATCACCCTTTCCTTTAAATCAGTTATAAAATATTCCACTTACTAACAAGGAAATCCCACTAAAACAGTATATCAAGGAATACTTTGCATAGCTCCCAAAGCATCTTTTTCACTTACTAGTCAGAGATCACCCAAAACAGCCAATAGAACACGTCATAGAAGTATGTTTGTTTTCTTAAATAATCTAAAAGAAAATTGTAGTTGACCATATCACATCACTGTGCAAAGAAATATCCTCCTATCTCACATTCTGTCTCACATTTATGGTTCTGAACTAAAGCTAGAAACCCTATCTTGGAATTTCATGGATGTAGGAAGGATGTATGATTTCATCCATGTGAGAATCTCCCTCTGTTGCTGTAACACACAAGGTGTCTGTGACTTGGGTCATCACCACTTTAGAGACAGAAGAGACCTTAGAGATCATCTAATGCAACTCCTTATTTTACACAGGAGGAAACTGAGGTCCAGAGGGTTCATTTAAGACTAGAAGGATCAGGTGTATCAATTGATGCAAAGATCTGTTTGGTCATTCAAGGCATTCTTAAATTCTGGTTCTTCTCGTGACTTGTCATGGGTCACATAATTGGCGTGTGTGTGTGTGTCAGAGATGGAGTGTGAGCTCAGATATCCTGATTCTAAGCTCAATACTTTATTTAGTGGCCTTGTTGTTGTTCAGTTATATCTAACTCTTCATGACCCTATGGACCAAATTCTCCATGGGATTTTCTTGGCAAAGATACTGGAGTATTTGTCTTTTCTTTCTCCAGCTCATTTTACAGATGAGGAAACTGAGGCAAACAGGGTTAAGTGATTGCCCAGAGTCACACAGATAGTAATCGTCTGAGGCTAGATTTGAACTCAGATGTTCCTATCCCCAGGCCCAGAAGTTTGTCCACCAAGCCATCTAGCTGCCTCTTCTAAATGTCTTTAGGGATACCTACTCCAACCTCTTCAATTTAGAGATGAAGAAACTAAGGCCCAGAGAAGTCTTTAACTCAAGGTTTATGAATGTGTGTGTGTGTGTGTGTGTGTGTGAGAGAGAGAGAGAGAGAGAAATGTCTATACATACACATATAGAAGTTGATAGATACCTACATATATAAAGATCTATATATGACTACATATATACAGATATATATACACACATTATATTTACATGTATAAATATATACATACATATATCTGTATTTCATTAATATGTATTTCCTTTATAATGCTAGGCATTTCACCCTATGCATTTAAAAACTTATTCTAAGAAGGGTCCATGGGTTTCACCAGACAGCCAAAGGGGCCTATGGCATATTAGTTAAGATCCCAGAATGTAAGTGACTTAACCAAGGTGATCCAGCCAAAAAATGTTAGAGGCAGAATCTGAACCCAGGACTTCTTGGCCCTAAATCCATCCTCTATCTACTTTATCATACTTCCCTTCAAGTATGACTGCCAACAATAATAATAACTAACAATTATATATCACTTTAAGGTTTGAACTAGAACTCAGATCTTCATGCATCTTAATTCAGTTGATTACTCCCATAGGAAATGCCATTTCTTATCACAATAAGAGACAACCGGCCTTTTTTTTTCCAGATGCAAGTATATTACCCATGTTGGAATGCTCAATAAGAACAGAAACTTCTTGGATCCCTAGCCCAAACCTACTAGTTGTAAGAGACCTTGCCAACACTGGGAAGAAAGATTGTTAGAGAGTACCTGTTGAAGACCGAGAAATGCATTGATGCAAGATTGGGTTATTATTATTGTTGATATTGTTATTGTTGTTGTTGTTGTTACTGTTATTGCTCATGAGAGGTAGAATGGTGTAGCAAAAAGAAAGCTATCCTCAAATCCACAAAGACCTGATCTCGGGTTCTATCTCTGATAGACTGTGTGACCCTGGGCAAGTCACATCACCTCCTACTGCTCTAGGTCAGAGGTATCAAATACTCATCCACCAGCCAAAAATCGGATTATAATGTAATTGGGAAATATTTAACAAAGTTAATAAAAATTTAATCAAGCAGAAATAATATTGATATGTGGTTTTCTAATTCAATATGCAGCCTGCAAAGATCCTTATATAAGGTTTAGTGGCCCCATTTCTTTATGAGTTTGAGATCACTTCCCTAAGCAAATCTCTTAGGCTAGACATTGCAGAGAAGGTGCTCCCCTACATTGGTAGAGGGAATTTTCTCACCTAGTAGTTTCCTAGACCAATGAGATCCCAGGCCAAGTCTCTATCTTTTAGTATTGTTCTAATGCCAAAATATTAAGGTTTTGTGTGTCAAAATAGGGCCTCAGAAATTTCATAAGAAAATGAGCAGTTGCCCATTTACTATAAGCTGAGTGAAGTTAACACTATGGTAAAAATTCCATGGAGGGATAGATGTTGACAATGCACATTTGCTCATGTACACAAATGTGTAAACAATAGAGATAGTTTTGCTATGCTCTCCCCAAATGAACAAAATTACAGAAGCTCATGGTCCAGTTTAATTGCTAGAAATGCTTCTGACAATCTTTGCAAAATGGCCAAGAACACCTGTTCCCAACACATAGACCTGGGACCTCTAGGATGTAATAATCTTATCAAAATGTACCCTTTTCTCGTCATGCACTTTTTCCTAAAAGTATAAGTAGCAACATGTGAGGGTCTGTCAATTATTTGATGTTTAAAAGAGGTTATCACATTTGAGAAGGCTGAGAAACACTGACTTACGATTGCAGATTTAGAAGGGGAAGGGAGTTCAAAGGGAGTTCATCTAGTGCCAATCTGCCATATTAGTGATAAGGAAATTGAAGACCACAGAGGATGAGGGACTTATCCAAGAACACGGAAGAAGAAAGTGACAAAGCTGGAATTTGATCTCAGGGCTCATGGTAAAGTTCAGTGTTCTTTCTACTGCACCTCACTGCCAACGTCACTAAAGCCTTTATCCATCACAGCTAAACTACTTGTTTATAAGATAATAATAATCAAAAGTAATAATAATTACTAGGATTTATTGTTGTTCAGTCATTTTTTAGTCCTACTCTTCTTGACCGCATTTAGGGATTTCTTGGCAAAGTTAGTGGAGCAGTTTGCCATTTCCTTCTCCGGCTCATTTATAGATGAGGAAACTGAGGCAAAAAGGGTTAAGTGACTTGGCTAGGGTCACACAGCTAGTAAGTGTCTGAGGCCAGATTTGAACTCAGGAAGATGAGTCCTCCTGATTCCAGGCCTGGTGTTCTGTAGAATGTGCGGCCTACCTGTCCCAACTAGGATTTCTTTAGGGCTTTAAGGTCTGCCAAGTCTTTTATATATGTGATCTGACTTGATCCTCACAAAAGCACTGTGAGATTGGAAAGCTAATTATGCACATTTTACAGATGAGCACTACAAGTCAACACTGTGCCATCTAACCTCCAACAGAGTACCTCTAAGTGACTCTAGCTAAGACATAAACCCTCTATGCACATGATGTGCAATGGATGTGTTTTCTTTATGTTTTTTCTAACTCCATTGTGCTGTATGAAATTCAATTATTTTGTTTTTATGTTTTAATGAGATAATTGCTTAGTATTTAGAGCATGATCAGATTTTCCCTTCTTGGTAGGTTATACATGGCATGTAAAAGGAATGAATAAAAAAGCATTTATTAAGTGCTTACTGTGTACCAGGTATTGTGCTAATCACTGGAGATACGATGAGAAAAATACCCCCTGCCCTCAAGGAGCTCACACTCTAAATGGAAGAAACCACATATAAAATACAATTCCATTTCACAAGGAATGGAAAGCCTTGGGAGTCCTAGGATGGATAGCACATCCTGAGGAACCTGAGGGTTTACCAGTAGGTCAGATGACAGTGCTGGGGATCTGGACAGCATGGTGTCAGCACAGGTGATGAAGCCTTGTATTCTTTCATTTCATCAAAAGGAACAGAATTTATTACTGCCATTTCATCTAAGTGATATGATCAGTCAAGCAGCTAGAATAGGTTATGGACAAGGGAGATGCAAAAAGGGAAGGTAAAATGGGAAATATCTTGTCCAGTCCCAAAACAACAAGTGAAGTTGTGAGGAGATGGCTTCCACTTAAGAGTGACTCAGAGGCTAGTGTTGTGTTGTGACAAATTTTCTGGTTGGCTGTCACCATTTTCTGGTTTGTATCTCCACGGCTTAGCACAGTACCTCGTACATAGTCACTGCTTGATAACTGCTTCCTGACTTGACTTGACTTTTGAGACAGGAGGCACAAAGCCAGACCAAAATTGAACACACACACACATACACACACACACACACACACACACACACACACACACACACCCTTCCTCTGACCCTTGGTGCTTTTCCTTTCTGTTGGTGAATGAGTCAAGAACTGCTGTGGCCACCTGGAGGTAGAAGGAACAGTGACTGCCTTAGCTTTCACATGACCATGTGTTCACGAAGTCATGGAATCTCTGTTTCTTTTCTCTCTTTCACATTTATTCTTTCCTTATCTTATGTGAATGAGTATCAGAAGATTGAACCTACAACGTTATAACTTCGTGAGCTTTGAAAGGTGATTGGGGATGTCAGAGACCTCTCAGCAATCAGAGTTGAGGGCAGCAGCAGCTGAGTCAGGTGAGGAGTCAGTAAAACAGCTGGGTGACCTACTTGACCCAGCCCAGAAGGGACTGGCTCATCAGCAGAGTACCTCATCCTACAAGGAGCTAGTTCACATGGACATGTATAGCCATCTCCTAAATAGATATCTAGATATCGATCATTCTTTAATGTGTCTTGTACCTAATAGGTGTTTTTGCTTATGTTTTGCTTATTTTCTAGATTCACCATCTTCTTTTTGAGTTTGCAGATGTACTTAAAACAATATAATTAATGAAAGATGGAAGAAGGAAAGAAGAGAAAGAGAGAGATAGGGATGAGAGAAAAGGAAGAGAAGAACAGACCAGGAGAGAGAGAGAATGAGAGAGAGAAGAGGGAATAACAGAGACACAGAAACAGATAAGTAGAGAGACAGGGAAGGAGGAAGGGAGGAACAGAAAGAAGGAGAAAGAGGGAGAAGGAGAAGGAGGGAGAGGGAAAGAGAAGGAGGGAGGAGGGAGGGAGGAGAGAGAGAGAGACAGAGACAGAGAGAGAGAGAGAGAGAGTCTGGCATCAATATGATAGTGTACATCAATACTAACTTGAATGAGTTCATGGCAGTGTTAGAAGTCAGGAATTCCTCAGAGTAGAAAGGCATACTCTAAACTCCGATTCTGAGCATAAATGTGGGTCGAGGGACCCTTTGTCGTTCCAAATTTAGCCTTAAAATGGTGCCAGATCTCAAAGAAAGGGAAGAATCACCTGCATTCCCCTCTCTGACCCTTTGCCGCGGCTCTCTTTTTTGTACGTGTCTTGTCATTACCTCCTGTGCAGCCCATGGCCTGGGATGAAAAGAGGTCCTTTGTTTGCACTTATCTCAGCCAGCCACAGACCTTTACCCAGTGTCAAAGAAAGAATGATTCCCCAGAACAATGGATATTAGAAACCTTTTTTTTTCCCTTTCTGAAAGGACTGGGTGGTCTGGAATCAACCCAGAAGTGCAGTCAATTCTATTTCTAATCTTCACTGGAATGCATAAAACAAAAAAGCAAAGAAAAAGGGCCCCTGGTATTTATTTTCACCTTCAAATTCATGATGAATGATCAATCAGTACCCATTTGATGTTCTGTCCGCAGAGCCACAAACATCTAAAAGAACAGAGCATGGACCAGGCACCCTGCAGCACCCACCCATAGCCTCATATCTCCAGCAGAGATCAAGTTCACTTCAGGTGTTATTATCCCATTTCCATAATTTCCCAAAAAATATTTCCTTTATTTTTGGCAGGGGCCACTGAATTTTCAGTTCTAATTTCGAGAAGCAAATATTATAACTCACTCCAAATTATGGAGCTGGATAAGGGCGGGGAGTCATGGATTGCTGATGGTAACAAAGGAAAAAGGATTCCTTCTCTCCCTAATAGCAGTATTCTTGCTTCTTATGCTCAAAATGTGATTTTTTTTCCTGCGAAACTTTAACTTGTTTAACGACACAGGATGCTTCGTTGTTCAGTCATATCTGACTCTTTGTGACCCGACAGGCCATGCTGTCCATGCAGTTTTCTTGGCAAAGGTATTAGAATAGTTTGCCATTTCCTTCTCCAAAGGATTAAAGCAAAGAGAGGTTAAGTGCCTTGCCCAGGGTCACACGGCTAGTAAGTATTTGAGGTCAGATTTGAACTTGGGTCTTCCTAACTCCAGGCCCAGAGCTCTATCCACTGACACCTTGTTTCCTTTAATGATACATCCACCATCCAAATGAGACAGTAAGATTGTCCTTATTTGAAGCCCTAAGAATAAGTAAAAACAAACAAACAAAAACTGTGAAGGGCAAAAATCAGCAAGTATGAAGACTTTTTCACATGCCAACCACTGTTGCAAACACTGGGGCTACAAGTACCATCAATTTAAATGAAAATCTAGGCAAAAGTTTTCAAATGCAGCTAAAAAGTGTTCAATCTAGTTGTTTCATTCTTACTAGTCCACTGAAGGGCTGAGCATGAAAGAACAGGAAAAAGAAAACATTTGAAAACGTGTAATGTGAGAAGACACAAGAGACGGAGGCTCAGTGTAAAGTCGTGTTGGCCCACACCTTTGCTGGGTATTTCTTCCACTCCATAGCTCTAGTGCTTATCCATCTTAAAGATTTGCTGGGGCATTGAGAAATTACAGTCTTTCTCACTCCAAAAACAGTCTTCCCTCCACTATTCCATGTTGTCTCTTTAAACCACTCTGCAAATGTAAGAACAGTTGAACGTAATACTTTTTACCCTCCACTAAAGTTTTCTTCCAAATTCCATCATGGAAGTTGTTCCTTGGGATCACCAAGGCTATGCCCGAGGGAACAAAACCTTTGGCGGCTTCTCCTCCCCAACCCAAAAGGCTTCAAGTATAGACCTTGTGGAAGAATACGCGTTGGTTGTATTTTGATTGGCCTAGTTAAGTTCTGAGATGCCCATCTCATGGTTTCCACTGGGTAATGATGGTTTTGACCACAGCAGCTCTCAAACACCATTGAGCTAAGTTATAGAGATGCTGCCATCTAAAGATGTTGCTAAAGAAAGGCTCAATGACAAGGAAATCATGGATTTTTAACAAACACTTCACAATAACTTATATGAAAAAGCAGTAAGATGGAGATGATAGGGTACTGATGACCTGTGCTCAAATCTTCCCTTATCTTAGCTGTATAAACCAAGACAAGTCCCTTAATAGCTATGCTTCAGTTTCGTCATCTGGCCTCCAAGGTTCTTTTCAGTTCTAAATCTATAAGCCTTGATGTCACATGCTTGATAAAGAAAGCCAAACAATCAATAAACATTTATTAAGCACCTACTATGTGTCAGGCATTATGTTAAAGGCTAGAATACAAAGAAAAACAAAAAATGGTCCCTGCGTTTAAGGAGTATCTATTCAAAGCAGGGGTTCTTTTGATCTGGGATACATGAGTTTTTAATATTCTTTGATAATTGTATTTACATATAACTTTATAAATTTAAATACAACTGGTTTTCTTTATAATCAATTTCTTTTCATTTTATCTATTTAAAAGTATTATTCTGAGAAAGGCTCTGTAAGCTTCATCTGACTAGCAAGAGTCTTTGTAAGAAAAAATGCAGGGGCAGCTAGGTGGCACAGTGGATAAAGCACAGGACCTGGAATCAAGAGCACCTGAGTTGAAATCCAGCCTCAGACACTAGACACGTACTAGCTGTGTGACCCCGGCAATTCACTTAACCCGATTTGTCTCCCCAAAGGAAAAAAAATGCAATAGAAATTCCATTCTACTAGACGGCACCCAAATAGAAATGTTAATTTCTATTGGGTTCAAATATAAAAAATATACTTTGCCAGTTTCTTTTGTGAATATATTATTGGGCACCTCATCTCTAACACCTAAACTTAAAACAAACAGTGGAAAGGGATGCGTAACTTAACAAGATACACGCAAGCTGAGGATGAGGACAAATAAGTAAATACTCAATAAGCAGGCCTTAGAAGGAAGTGCTTGCCCAGCCTCAGGGTACTTGGGAACCACTGAAATGAGCACTTGAGGATAATATAATTATTTGCAAGTTTTTGTTCCTTGAATATATAGATAGCTTCTTCAACTGGCACTTTATTGTCTCAGAGAGAAGGAAGAGAATGCTTCAGTAATAACAAAAAAGAATTTAATTAGCCAAGACAATTTGAAAATCAGCCCCAAACTTGCAGATTAATTAAGGGAAATCAAAATTAACAGCACTTCCTTCAAATGTCCAACATATTGAAACTGTTCCAGTGATGGAAAGTAGACAAGAATTAGTGCTCAAGGTCTCATACAGCCACCATGGCACTGAGTATATTTCCTTGATTAATCCAAAGTGGTCTCTTTCCCCTGCTGAGAAATAATGGCAGTGTGAATGCTATCACATGTTTATGCATAAGCTCAAAAAATTTCCAAGCTAAAAAAAACATATCCAAGTCTGCTGTTCTTTGGTTATCCGCTATCACAACTGCCTACAGAACCCAAAGCTATTTGCAACTCTGATTGTTATTGTTCGGTCATTTCAGTCGTCTCTGACTTTTTGTGACCCCGTTTTGGGTTTTCTCGGCAAAGATACTGGAGTAGTTTGCCATTTCCCTCTCCAGCTCATTTTATAGATGAGGAAACTGAGGCAAACAGGATTAAATGACTTTTCCAGGGTCACACAGCTAGTAAATGTCTGAGGCCAGATTTGAACTTAGGAGTCTTCCTGACTCCAGATCCAGTGTTTATTCACTGAGCCACCTACCTGCCACAGCCCTGATTCTATGTTCCTTATTTCAGAGAATCACATCATGGAGTCATGGATCTAAGCCAGAAGAAACTTCAAATATCATGTAGTCCAACCCAATCATTTTTACAGATGAGGACACAGAAACCCAGGGAGATTAATTGATTTGCCCAAAGTTACAAATAGTATAAACACCTGAGGAAAGAGCTAAACCCACAAGAGGTGACTCCAAAGCTACTAAATCTTCCCTGATACCATGCTGCCTCCATCCTTTTGTCAAGGCCGATGTCCCCATTGCTTTTGAGCAAATGAGATGTTACCCTTCAGCTATCCACCACATATTTAAGCTCCATCTTCCCAAGATGCTTTATGAGTCCTGCCCAGCACCAAAAAGTGTTTGTGTTTTAGAAAAAACATCTTCCATGGATGTCTCACTTTCAGCTCAAGATGTTCCAGTTTCTTTATGCCCTGGGCCATTTTTTCCCACATCATAAATAATTTAGGGAACTCTTGATGCTACCAAGGTCTAGGAAATGCAAAATCTTGCAAGGCATCTTATGTCTATATGAATGCTCAGTTGTTTCAGTTGTGTCCAATTCTTCATGACCCCATTTGGGTTTTTCTTGGCAAAGATACTGGAGTGGTTTGCCATTTCCTTCTCTAATAAGAATGTTAGACTTTCAAAAAAACTATACTGATGATGGTTTGAACTAACTGTGTTTGAAATGTTTCCTTGTGTTTAGCTTCAGTCAATAAAATTAGAAACATACCCCAAGAGAAAGTCAGAACCCTATTAAAAGCTTATAAATATTTTCATTCAAATCAAGATATCTATTAATGGTCTCTATTCCAGGCACTATGGTAGGAGTTAGGGACACCAGAACAAAAGTAAATAGTTCCCACTTTTGAAGAGGTTCCAATCTAATGGGAGCATACAGCATGTACCCAGATGAGCAAAGACAACATATTGATTTTAAGAAGGAAGTAACGAACAATGTAAGTGCTAAGGAAAGGTTTCGTGTTGTCAGGTGGCATCTAAACTAGGCTTTGAAAGAAGACAGAGGTCATAGCAGGAAGAGACAAGCAAAAAGTGTATTCTAGAACCCAGGTGGCACAGTTGATAGGTGCTGGGCCTAGACACTGGGAATACTCAGCTTCTTAAGTTCAAATCTGGCCTCAGACACTTACTAGCTGTGTGACTTCGGGCAAGTCACTTAACCATGCTTGCTTCAATTTCCTCATCTGTAAAATGAGCTGAAGAAGGAAATGGCAAACCACTCCAGTATCTTTGCCAAGAAAACCCAAATGGGGTCATGAAGTTGGACATGACTAAAATGACTGAGAACAACAGCTATTCCAGATGTGAAGGCTACCCATATAAAGACACAGAAGTATGTTTCAAGTGGGAAGATAAAACTAATTATAATAAAAGCGACCCCATGCTCAGCATAGTGCCCGGCACATCGTAAGAACTTAACAAATCCTTGTTGATGTAACTTTACCATAGCCTTTTAATATGCTCATTAGTTTATTGTGTTTTTTAAGTCTTTTGGAAACATCTAAGGTATATAATGACTTTGAGAGCACTAACTACTCACAGGGCATTATTTTAAGGCCAGTTTACCTAGAAAAGCATATATCTGTGTTATTATATAATAACTCAATTAGAGAATAGAATAACTATTCCACTTATGGGGTGGGTATTTTTGAATTCTCCTTTCAGGTTTTCTCCCAACAAAGGATTAGTGATATTTTTTTCAGTTAACAAGCATTTCTTTTCCATCCCTCCCACCTCCGCACTTGGAGTTGGGGTGGGTGGGAGAGAATTCCTATATTGGCCAAATACAAAAATGTGAGTCTCATTCTGCCAATGTAGTGTATTATCTCTCTGTCAGGAGGTAGGTAGCATTCTTTCTCATTGAACCTTCCAACATTGTTTCTTTTCACAAGGAATCCATTCAAATTTATAAGAATGTATGTCATTCCCCAATTGTTAAATAGTCAAAGGATCTGAACATCCAGTTTTCAAGAGAAGAAAAAAAAGATATCTGTAGCCATAGGGAAAATGCTCCTCATCACTAATAATTAGAAAAATACAAATTACAGCAACTCTGAGGTTCTACCTCATATCTATCAGTTTGGCAAAGTTGACAAAAAGGAAAATGTTAACTTTAGAAGAACTGTGGGAAAATAGGTACATTACATTATTAAAAATATTATACTACAGATACACATGAAATGCCACCATCTCCTAATATCTCATCAGAAATGTAATGCCATATTATCTGCTCTGAAATGCTGCTAAAAAGTTGAAATTAATTAACTGAGGTAGCCTTTGTTTCTGTCTATCTCTAACCCATTCCCTTCTTCCATCAATTACTCCTTTTCTGGAATTGAGTTTGCCATATTCTACCAAACAGGGGGGAGCAACACCATTGCATACCTTACATGCTGGCAGGTACCAAAGGACTAGACACCTTTCTCCCTAGGAAGCCTGTATGAATGACTCCCTGTCTTCTCTGGTTGGAAGGACTTTGCCTATCTCAAAGATAACGAAGGTACCTTTAAGCATTGACAAGTCATTTTTAATTGGACGGTTGGTAAGACAAATACTTACCAGCAAAAGTCATATCTTCAGCATCAACAAGTGCCTCCCAAAGAGGGTGATACATCTTAATAGAGATATCAGATTGCCAGATAAACCAACATCAGTAACCTACTACTTCTGAGAGTATAAATCATCTTCCTAAGTTTATAACCAGATTGATATTGGAATTAAGTTTTTTTTTTTTAAATTAAAATACAGTCCACAACGTAGATCTCAGGTTATTGAGAAAGGTTTTGGTAGAGGAGAGGAAAAGAACAAAGGACTAACTTCTAACTAGACAAAGCTACTAAGAATTGATGTGGCAAGGCTCCCATTCTGCTCATCTACCTGCCCAGTCTGCCAGTTAGAAAGGTTGATCATCTTGTCCACTGGGGCTGAGCAGAATTGATAGAAAGCATCCTGGAATATATTAACTTTCCCATAATCTTTGTAATATTAGACTGACTCCACATAAAAAAGAATTATTATCACCAGGACCAACTACTATTTTTCTGGAATTAGTTACATTAGGTTTTCTTCCCCCCAGATCCTGCTTTGACCACCTCTTTATTGCTTAAAGGTTACCTTGGTTGACCAGGACTAAAAAGATGCAAGCTCTATAATAGGGATTCTTAATTTGGGGACAGAACACCCCCCCCAAGGAGTTAATGTATAGATTTTTCAAGAGATCCATGAACTTGGACAGGAACAAATTTCATCTTCATTTTTATTACCCTCTAACTGAAATTTAGCATTTCAATTTTTTTTCAATAAAGATTTATTCCTAGAAGTCTATTCCAGACCTCAAACTATATTATAAGGCAATAAATATCAAAACTATCTTGTACTGGCTAAGAAATAGAAAGTTATATCAGCGGAACAGGGTAGACGTACAATACACCATAGTAAAGGAGCATAGTAATCTTGTGTTTGACAAATGTAAAGATTTAAGTTTTGAGGATAAGAATTCACTAAGCTAGAAAACAGTTTGGAAGAAATTGCTCATAAGCAGAACTGTGTATAGTATGGTTTTACATAAGTGTGTGTGTGTCTGTGTGTATGTATGTGTATCGATGTATATATTCATGTTTAATTGTAATCTTCTCTAGGATGGAGTGGGGAGGGAGGGAGAAAAAATTAAAAAAACAAGCAGAGAACAAAGGAAAATAGAAAGAATCAGAAAAACTAGGTAGCTTTGAAAATAATATGTAGTATGTATTACATGCTTTAAAAAAAGGAAATAGTCTGAAACAAGAATTCATGGTTTTATATTGAATCCTCTCTTTATGTTCTGCTGTGTACATGGAAATATTCTTTTTATTCACATATCGTATTTCATTTTAAAATGAATTTTAAAGTCTATAATTCATTTACTTAATTTTCAAAGGGATCTGTATCACACACACACACACACACGTACATACACACACACACACGGTTAAGAACTCCTAGTATCTCCTACCCAGCTGAAAAGGTTTTAATATTGGACCAGAAATGTATTATCATCTAAGGAGAAACTTAGCTGAATCTGAGAATGCTCATCATCAAGTATTTGGCTACCAGGTGATGAAATATTTTTGTTTATTTTTGGTTTTGTTGTTAACACAATAACTCATGAAATTAGTTATGTATTTTAGGAGGCACCTACAGTGGTTATCACATAAATATAATGATGGAATGATAACTCTTTCAAAACATTAAAAACAATCTCTCATATTTTGTCATTTGTGCAGGTCAAAGAATTTGTGAGCAAAGGCAAATCAAGGAATGATCACCCTGTCCACAGTTAGCCAGGTTAGCAGACAATAGGGTCTACCAACACAGTAGGGTCATTTCCAGGCCACAATGTAGCATCATGGAACAAGAGCGAAGTATGACAGATGAACAGTCTGAATGTCGCATTGCTACCTGCAGAATACAAAGATGTCTGATGGAAGGCTTCCAGCATGGTAGGTTAATCTTCTGAGAATCAATGTGGGGAGACTAGAGGCAGGAAAGAACATTGCAAGGATTCCATCAGATGTGAACTCATGGACGATCTGGAACCTGTACCCACTGTTCTTCACTGGAAATACCAGTGAGACCTTCTATCTGTTGTCTTCTAGAATAAATATTATTTCATTTTTATCTCATTAAAATTTTTATTTTTTGGAAGTTTTATGAAGTAGATAATTATCGGCAAATGAGCATGTATATATAATTTTAAAATAAGTAAACATATACAAATTAGGAGTAGATCCTTATTTTTTTTTTACTGATAGGAATGTATGATCAAACAATTTTGGAAACCATTGCTCCAGAAGACTCAGGAATAAAAACCACTTTCTTAAATAATTCAATCTCTTTATTGGCAAAATATAGGAGGCAAGATGGACTGTGATGTGAAGAGATGGAGAAAACATCCCAACTGATATGATCAGAGATCCATTGGACTGTTGGAGCATTTTAAAAACGTAACTTTCTAAGTTGCACACACAATTAATTATGAAAGAACATTCCATTTGGAGCAACGGCACAAAAGAACATGTGATTTTAGTACAAAAGGCACTTGGCTCAACTTATCCTAGAACAATGTAATGAAGAGACAGTGTAGTATAGCAGAAATAGTCCAAGATCAATAGTCAGGTGGCCTGGGTGTAATTCCTGTTTTTGTCACTTTTTACCATGTGATCTTGGGCAAATCAATCTCTCTCAAGCATAAAATGTAAAGTACAATTTAATCTGGAGTAGAGTTTTAAGACTTCTCTTCCTCAGTTCAAATCTGACCTCAGACACTGAATCTATGTAAGTCACCCTGTTTGCCTCAGTTTCCTCATCTGTAAAATGATCTGGAGAAGAAAGTGGCAAACCATTCCAGTATCTTTGCCAAGAAACCCCCAAATGGAGTCATGAAGAGTGAATATGACAAACAACTGAGTAACAATAAAAATAATTTTAATTAGTCCTATAGTGAACAAGTTAACAAGCAGTTACTAAGCAGTTACTGGGAATACAAATAAAAGCAGAAGGACAGTCCCTGCCCTCAAGAAGTTTACATTCTAAAGGAGGAAGATAACACCTAGAAGGAAACTGAAAGTGAGGAGGGGAAAACCATGAAAGAGAAAGGAATCTAGAAGCTCGGGATGGGGCCTCAGAAATTAATGAGTGAACTTGGCTGCTCTGGCGCTTTCCTTAAAATGAAGGTTCTAAGAATTGAACAATCAGAAAAAGGGGTCCTGGTCTGGAGTGGTCTTCCAGAGTGAAAAGGCAGCTGAAACATGTGGAGAATTGCTGTTTCTCTATTATGATACTCTATATCCTGACTGCAAGTATTATTCACTGGTTGTCCCCCATGCCTGGAATGTTCTCCCTCCTCTCTGTCTCCTGGCTTCCCTAAATTCTTTCAAATTTCAGCTAAAACTCACCTTCTAGACAATGTCTTTCCCTGTCTTTAATCTTAATGCCTTCTTTTTGAGACTATCCCCAAATTATGTATCTATATCTAGACAGATGGATAGATAGATAGATGGACAGACAGATACAGATAGACAGATAGATAGATAGATAGATAGATAGATAGATAGATAGATAGATAGATATAGATATAGATACATATCTTGTTTGTACATAGTCATTTATACATTGTATTCGCCATTAGACTAGGAGTTCCCTGACAGCAAAAACTGTCTTTTGCCTTTCTTTATGTTCTCAGTCCTTAGCACAGTGCCTGGAAAATTGGAGGCACTTAATAAATACTAATTGACTGACTGACCTCGTTATAAACACCCTAAATTATTATCTGAGAAACTGTCATGACACATTCATCCATTTGTTGCATTCATTCCAGCACTACAGATTTTAGCTACTAGCAGCTTTGGTAAACATACGCCTTTAAAATGTTCTTGGATCTGTGGGTCTTGGAAGCCCCAGGAATTCTGGGCTTGTTACTGCTAAGAAGTTATTTCCAATTTCCTTCTAAGAACTGTCTTTAAAGAATTACCCTAATATATTAGCTAACATTATCTGAAATTGTCTCTGCTGTTCCCAGTCAGGTCATTGAAAAAGTCTTTCATTTGTGGTATCTCTTTCACAATTCCCAATCTTTTTTTCTTCTGAGGAACAACAAAAATGATTCAGAAAAGTGATTCAAGACCTGCTCCCAGTGGTTTTTATAGTCTATTTTAACAAACAAGGTGCTGCTTGGACATCAATTTTCAAATTAAAATTCAATTCAATTTAACAAGCAATTATTAAACATCTGATACATACAAGGTACCGTACCAGGTCCTGGGACTGCAGAGACAAAAGTAAACCAGTACCTGCCATAAGGAACTTACTTTCCTAAAACACATCCATAGAAAAGTAAATCCAAAATTCAATAAGCAGTCATTAGGTACCTACTGTGTGCTGAGCCCTAGCATAGAGGCAAAGAGGTTACATTTCTATAGTATTTTATGATTTACAAGTTTCTTCACTTTGTACTCTGTAAAGTACTGAAGCATTGACTAGTAATCTCCATTTTCTTTCATGGATAACGATTTCTTATGACTTGCAACTTTTTAAATAAAGGAGAGGCAGACCACAAACACACTGATAGGTATGGTTGGGGGTGAGGAGGAGGGGACCCACAGTGAAATACTCAGCTGAGTGTAGCTGAACAACAGAATCTTTTGACAATAAGAAGGGGATATGGAAATAGTACAAAGTTACTTGGGAGAATATTACAAAGGTGGGAAGCTGATGAGGATATACAAAGCTGGGAGAGTCAGCAAGGCTCAGCAGGCATGTTAGAGGTTTGGGGATATTCTGAGAAAGTGGTCAAATATGAAAGGATAATTGATTTCAACAAGTTGGCCAAGCACTTACATTATTCTGCCTGAAGGAAACAAGGTTTCCACTAAGTACTTGCCCATAGTCTTTCAGGATAGCAATATCTACCCTACCCATAGTCCTTTGCAGCAACGTCAAGCTGACTAGAAGGATAACAAAATGAGCTTCTGTGATATTATCCTCCATCTCCACTGAGGGCATAACAAAGAAAATAGATTTAAAGTATACTAAGACATATAGATCAGTTATTACAAACTTCACTGACTGTGGGGATAGTTACTGATGTAGATTAACAAGGGAAATGATGGGATCCCTGTTATTAAAGAGAACCTATAAATATCTGTTGTTTAATTGACATAGATTTTTTATGGATTTTTTTACAAAGAGTTTCTTTTTAGAAACTCTGTGACTTTGGGCAAGTCATTTTACCTCCTGGGGGGGTCTCAGTTCCTTACTGCAAAAAGAAGGAACTAGAGTAGCTGCCCTTTAAGGTCCCTTCCTGTTTGGACAAGTTATGGTCCAGTGGATCTGGTGTGGACATTAGGTTGGGCTATTTGGAAATAATACAACTTATTCTATAGGTCCTTTCACATGGATCTTTCCAATTAATTCCAAGGAATTCTTCATACACTTTAATTGGACAAATGTAATTTGATATGCCTTCCTTACATAAATATATATAAAATCATCTCATATAATGTTACCAGCATTGTTTGACAATACTATTAATTATGCTAATATTGCTAATAATGGTATTAATACTAATAATATACTATCAGGTATAATAACCAAACACCAACATCAACTTGTGACGAATCAGAGAAATGGAGTTGAAATATTGTTTCTGCCTCTTAGTGCTTCTGCTACCCTACACACAGGATATCACTGACTAAAAATTCTGCTTCGTAAGTAGTAGATAAGCAGTTTTCTGGGACCAAGAAATCTTTGTTATTCAAATCTTTAAGATTTAGAGAAAGGTATATGCCCATTTAAATGGTGGTAAATAATGGAAAACAGCTTTTTTGGGGGGGAGTGGTATGTTGGGTATCCTATTTGCTTAGAGTGAAGAGCAACTTTTTCACTAGAGGCAACTTAGTGGTATAGTGGATAGGATTCCCAGCCTGGACACTGGAAGGCCTGAGTTCAAACCCAGCCTCTGACACTTACTAGCTGTGTGACACTGGGCAAGTTATTTTGCCTCAGTTTCCTTATCTATAGAAGGACATAGTAGCACCTACCTCACAAGATTATTGGGATAGCTAGATGATGCAACGGATGGAGTGTCCTGCCTGGAGTCAGGAGGACCTGAATTCAAATCTGACCTCAAATACTTATCTACCTGACATTGGGCAATTCACTTAACCCTATTTGCCTCTGTTACTCATATGCAAAATGAGCTAGAGAAGGAAATTGCAAACCACTTTGCTATCCTTGCCAAGCAAACCCAAGTGGGATCATGAAGAGTAAAACATATCTAAAATGACTCAACAACATCACAAGATTATTGTGAGGATCAAGTGAGATAATATTTGTAAAGTGCTTGGAACAGTGCCTGACACCTAATAAACACTATGTAAGTATTAGCTAATATTGTCATTAATGTTCATAATATTATTCTAATCACATACTTCCTATTTTTAAATGACAAAGAGGTTACCTGTTAAGCTATTCCAAACAAGTTAAAATGGAAAGCAGCAGAATAAAACATTCTCAGTCTTCATTTAACCAGAACCATCAGAGTCAGACATCCCACAGAAGTAAATAATTCAGATGAATTGAGATTACTCCTTTAAGTGCCAAAAATGGATTTTAGCCATTGTCAATGGAAATATTTCTCAAATTTACTTCTCTCTCTCTCTCTCTCTCTCTCTCTCTCTCTCTCTCTCTCTCTCTCTCTCTCTCTCTCTCTTTCTCTCTCTCTCTGTTCTTAAATAGAACATAATGAACAAGTTACATTTTCTTAGGAACATTCATCATTGCACTGTAATATAGTGATGCCCCGGAGGTTCTTGAGATAATAACAATAACAATCATACTAGCTGACATTTAAATCAGGATTTAAATTTTGCAAAGACCTTTACAGACATTCTTTCCCAGTATTCTCACAATACTATGAAGTAGGTGCTATTAATATCTCCATTTAATAGATGGGGCAAGGAAGGCTTTTTTTACCCAAGAGGTTAAATGACTTTCCTTAGGTCATGCATCTAGTCAGTGCTTGAGGCTGAATTTGAACTCAAATATGGCTGACTCTAAATCTCAACACTCTTATCTGCTGATAAATCAAATAGACTCAAGTGAGATCTGCTTTAGGCTTCCTTTGTCTGCCTGTTACAGCTTGTTCTCTTGATACAAGATTGTCATTTTTTCTTAATGGCATAGACCTACCAATGTCGACTTACCTCTCTCTGGATTCCCAATTCTTGGCTTTTAGTCTTCTGGGAAACATGAAATTCAGTTTTGTTAGAATTATATTTAATTCTATACCAAAAGAACTCTATTCATAAATAAAATACACCCAATTTTGCATCTATTTCATCTTTCCAGTCACCTCATTTTTTTAATTTTCCTACTAGTTTTCACATGAATTTTGGATAATTTCATTGGTATAAGGTGTAAGAAAATTCAACCTAAGAATACAATTCAAGAACTGGTCTACAATCCATAATCTCAGAGAGTTGTCTTGGACATTGGGAAATTAAATGTGTTTCCGAGGGTCACACAGCCAACATGAGCTTCATAACTCAGAAGCCAGATCTTTCTATTCACTAAGCCTCACTGCCAATGCAGATTCTTAACAAGTACAGTATGTTGGCAACCAGGACCTCTTCTCTTCAGCTGCCTTCCATCCTGTCTCCCACCCAATTCAATCTTATAATTGAACCTACAATTCAATCCTATAATTCAAAGAACAAAAGATCCTTGGGATGAAAATTGGACTGGGAGCTGCCCCTACAAGAAAAAGACGTAAAGACTTTCAAAGGCTGAATGCCAAGACTCCATCAGCAAAAAATCTGGACAGAATCATTTACATGACAAGGCCTAGGACATAATTCATTTCCCTGTATCTGTGTAGGTATACATACATATATGTGTGTGTATATATATACATGCACATATATATGTGTCTACATGCACACCTGTGTGTATATATGTATATATACATGCATACATACATATGCACATCTGTATTGTGTATATATTCCTTACATCTATACAAATATATGTGTATATATCTATACCTATGTAGATATCTCAATAGCTATAGCTATATTCATATCTATATCTGTATCTATGTCATCCATGTCTGTACTCATTTTGATATCTATATCGATCTCAATATATTGAGGAGAGAGGGATTCTCTTTGAATTCTCCTAATGTGGAAATTCCTTCCACCAATGTAAATTACCAATCTTCTGTAGTTTCTGGCCTTAGAGAGCTGCCTAAAGCAAAGAGAAATTAGGTGATTTGTCCAGGGTCATGCAACTAGTGTATATCATAGGAGTGACTTGAACTCATGTCTTCTGGACTCTAAAGTCAGCCTCCTATCCACTACACTGCACTTTCTCCCCCCTTTCATAGAGCAGACCCTCAATTGAGGCTTTTGAAACTGAATATTGAAGGATTCTGTCTCCTTTTCTCCCTGAAAATTACATCCTAATTTACTGTATTCCCATCCTATTTTTACTTTTTCTCCAAATTTTATTCTGAAAATATCAAATGCATAATTAAAGACTATAGAGTAAGAATTTAAAATAGCCAGAATGCACCATTTTAAAGTTACTTTCCAACTGCAATTAAACAAAGCCTCTAAATGCCATTTGTCTGTTTCTTTTTCCTTCTTTTGTCATCTTTGCATTTTATGACACATTCCTAAGGGGAGAGACAACTTTATTTGGAGTTTTAACTTTTGGATTAACATTTTATGGAGTCCTTAAATAGGTAGCATCCCCAAATAGTCATTTTATAAGGCCACTTATACATCAAGGGTCTTTGATTTTGTCTGGACAGATCACAAGCTACCGGTACATTCACAGAAAAAAATTTAGAACACTGTCTAGGGTTCAGGGGGAAATGAATAACTGGTCCAGGGTCACACTACTAGAAAGTTTCAGGATTCGGACCCAGATCTGTCCAGCACTCTATCCAATTGTCATAAAGTCTTCTGGGTGACAATTTAAGAGAGAGATCAAAAACATGCCTGACACCCGCTGTTTAGGCACTTAGATTTTAAACAAGGAAGAAGAGAGTCACTGTTAACAAAAACAACATAATCCCATGCTCAAATTCTGCTGTACAGAGAGCACTGTTATCAAAGGCATATGCATTTTCATTCCATAAAGTGAATGCATTAGGAGCTCCCACATGGATAATCATGATATAATGTTTACAATATAATATTTAATTGGACATGAAAATTAGTAAAGACGTGTTATGATTCTATGAGCAGTCTTTTTATTCTCTGAATATAGGTTGTAAACTTACAGCATCTGCAGCAAATGGAGCCAAATAACATAATAAAAACAAATCCGTTGTAAAACCAAAGGATGCACGTTCTGTGTGTTAAGTCTTTCATTTGTGCAAGTGTGAGAATGTGTGGAGGGCACATTTGGTGGGGCTCTCATTGCTTTACTGGTTAAAGCAGCATATGACTTCAACAGCTAGGATGTGGGGACTATTTGGACAGGAAATAGAAACAAGGGACCAAGTTGCACATATATTTCATAGCTGAAAAAAAACAAGAAAATTCTTTACTGCAGATATTTTATTTATTGACTTTAATAAGAATTTAGGAAATGTTCTAGACTTAACTTTGAAAAACCCTAAAAAAGAGAATTCTGAGGCAGTAGGAATAGCATGTTTACTTTTTTCCCTTGAGGAAAAAGAGAAAACATAAATAAGGAAAAGAAAAAGGGACTTGTTGATGACAATTTGATTTAATGGATTATATATTTATTAAATATCTACTCTGAAGGACATTATGTTGGGTGCTTGGAAAGAGAGAAAGTTTTAATAATGCATGTGACAGAGACTGTTATGTTATTCTTGTGAAAAAATGTCAAGATCTAGAGTTAGTGGGATAAAGACATGGCTGAAGAATCAAGCCTAAAGAATAACCATTAATGGCTCAAGACCAACTTAGAAGGTGGTCTCCAGTGAAGTGTCAGAAGGATTTTCATCAATGACTTAAATTGACGATGGCATGCTTGTGAAAATGCCTAGTGGAGATATCTAGTGGGACAAATGACAAGAGCACAATCCCAAAATACCTTGATGAACAAGAGCAGAGCTATCAAATATACTACATTCTCTAGTATAGACAGAACCAGATTAAAATGTAACTGGGAAATATTTAACAAAATGAATAAAAATCCAATAGAGCATAAATAATATTAAAGTGGTTTCCTATGTCACTATGCGTCTCACAGGGATCCTTATGTACTGTTTTGTGGCCCCCACAATTTTTTTTTTAGTTTGACAATACTGGGCTGGAGCATTGGGCCACATCTGACCCAAAGAAATTTTATAGTAATAAAAGTCATATACTCAGGGTCGAAAACTCAATTTCTTAAGAACAAGATGGGAGAGAACAATAGACTTGTGGGTTAGAGAACACACTGAAAAAGAAAACAAGGTTTTCAGAGACTACAAAGTTGATATAAAGCAACACTGTGGTATGGCACCCAGAGGCAATCTAAGGCTGTATTAAGAGCATCATGATGTACAGAGATAGAACGTTCTAGTCCTTCTGTATTCTACCCTGGCCAGATCATATACTAAATATTTAGTTCAATAACAGGAAGGATATTGGTAAGCTAAAAAGTAGGGTCCAGAACAAAGCAAGAAAATTGGTGAAGGGGCCTCAATATCATACCATATGACATAAAGAACTAAAGATGTTTAGTCTGAAGGGTTGGATAAAGGCTCTAGATGATCATTGT
Source organism: Vombatus ursinus (assembly GCF_900497805.2). NCBI lineage: Eukaryota > Metazoa > Chordata > Mammalia > Diprotodontia > Vombatidae > Vombatus > Vombatus ursinus. The sequence continues at coordinate 35,972,716 of NW_020954577.1, forward strand.
TATGGAGAAAGAAGATGTGACTTAGTCTATGCAATCCGAGGGCAAAACTATGAGTAGTGAGTAGAAGGGACAAAGAGGAAACTGTAGCCTTTACATAAAGAAAAACAAAACCCATTTCTTTATCATTGAAGCTGTTTCTCTCACTGAAGATCAGTAATGTTAAAAATGGCATTCTTATTCAGGTATGAATTGGACAAGATGGCTTCAAAATTCCCTTCCAACTCAGTTTTTGAAAATTTAAATAAGGGTCCCATGGACTTTACAGAATAGTAGTGAGAGATGATGAACATGGATAATTCAAATACAAAAATACACACAAACATCAGGGGTTTGCAAATAAAGTGGTAACTAAAGCCTAAGGAATCCTGATCAAGTCACTTAACATCTCTGAGCCTCAGTTTCCACATCTGTAAAAACAGAAAGCTATTCTCAATGGCCTCTAAGATCCCTTTCAACTCTAAACCTGTGATCCCATGATCATAAAATGGTAGGATTATAGCTCAAAGGCTGGAAGGGTCGCATAGGGTCATAGACAAAGATCCAGAAAAGACATTAAATGTCATCAAGCCCATCCCCCACCTCTTCCTCACATGAAGAAACTATGGCCCAGTTAGATGAAACGATTGTCTAAAGGTCACAAAGTAGTGAGTAGCAGTAACAGATCCATTTTTAAACTCGGGTCTTATGACTCCAAATTCAACTGGGCCACTTAGAAAAAAGGTCATTGCTTTCTTTTAGGAGAGTGTTAAAGGGATCAGGGCAATCTTCATGGAAAAAATGACACTTGAATTGGGCTTTAAAAGATAAGAAGGAATTCAGTAGGAAAAAAATCAGGAGGGATAGAGATAAAGTGAGATAAGTGTGGATGAGGAAAAGAACAAACTCAGTTATCCCATTTCCTCAGGGATCATAGTCCTCATATCAGTGAGAGCTATAATTTTTAATTATTAATATTTGCTTAACTCTTTGAGGTCTCAAAGAACCTTACATATGTCATTTCAATTGAGACTTATGCTTATGGCAGGTCTTAAAAAACAGGACAGTGAGGCTCAAGGGAGGTTAAATACCTGGCAAAAACTAATACAGCTAGTGAGAGATGAACCCAGATCTTGATACTAGTTCTGACATGGTCAGCTCCCCAGTACCATTCCCTCTGTCAGATCAACTCTTGCTATCATCATCAGAAAAACTCATAGTGGCATAGGAAATAGAATACTGGACCCAGTGACAAGAAGACCTAGGTTTGAATGTACTTCTGACAACCAATAGCAATGTGGTCCTGGAAAATTCATTTCTCTGAGGCTTGGATTCTTCTTCTGTGAAATAGGAATGATAATAGAACTTGCACACATAGGGTTCTTCTGAGGCTCAAATAAGATGATATATGAAAGCATTTTGTAGACCATAAAGCATTATATAAATATGAAATATCATGAAGAACTATGGAAACATCAATAGGATTCTATTAGAAAAAAAGATTTCAAATACTATAGCATGGGAATTGTAGAATCATAAATTTAAAGCTTAAAAGAATATTAGAGGATATTGAGCTAATATTCATTTTCAGGCAAGGGAACCTAGGGAGGTTAAGTGGACTTGCCTGCATTTGCCCAACTGACAAATGGCAGAACGAAGATGGGAACCCAGGTCTTCTGATTCTGAATCTAAATATCGTTTCACTTTACTACCCTGTCATCCACAAGCAAAGGGAATGAGATTTTAATCTTTAAAGTCTTACCTCTTGAGTCACTTAAAGATTGAGAAAGAGAATGTGAATATAAATTAAATACAAAACTGTTTCCCAATAGAAGTGTCTAATGAATTTTGAGAATTTAAATCCTTCATTTTGGCTGGTTAGGTGACTTAACAGTACATAGAGCACTGGGCCCGGAATCAGAAAGTCCCGAGTTCAAATCCAGCCTCAGACACTTACTAGCTTTGTGATCCTGGGCAAGCCACTTAACCCTGTTTGCCTCAGTTTCCTCATCTGTAAAATGAGCTGGAGAGGGAAATGGCAAACCACTCTAGTATTTTTGCCAAGAAAACCTCAAAATGGAGGTCACAAAGAGTTAGACATGACTGAAATGAAACGTTCTCATTTAGATATCATTGAACAGAATGTAAGCTAGGTCTTCAGTTAATTATTTCAAAAGGAAATATATGTGGTATAAAATCCCAAATATAAGTGCCAAAGCAATTCTTCATTTAAAGTTACTATGCAGGCAACAGCCACTATGGAAAAATAATGAGAAATGAGATTCTAAGTTGCAATTGGTTCTCTACAATTATTTTGTACACATTAATTATATTTAAAGTAGCAGAAATACACATCAGAATAAAAGAAGTATATTTGCATCATCGAGAAGTTCACACGCATAATTATATGGTGCCTTTTTCTAACTCTGACACAATGGAGTTTTTTTCACAGCTGAAAAGCAGGGCACAGTGTATCATTATCACATAGCCTCAAACCAAACAAGAACATTTCTACCGTACATCAGCTCAAGAAGTTGCAATGGAAAGTAACCCGCGACTCTGGTAATTAAAAAATATCTGTTTTATTATAGGTTGACTTGTCATCACCTTAGTACCAGTCCACAAGGACACAACACATTAAAGTTCAACAAGTGCTTTCATGAAAACATCCTCTTTTTTTTTTCAGGTGAGGAGCCTGGAAATCAGAGAAGTCATGCTTCTTGTCCCAAGTCACATGGCTACTAAGGGTCAGGATAGAGATCAGTACTCATGTTTCTCCTGCCTCTTAAACCTATCACTCATAAGTCACTACACATGCATTCACATACACACATGTGCACACGTGCACACACACAAACACACAGAGTATAGCTCAGCTTGGCATAGTCAATCAAATACTAAGCTTTGACTCTGGAAGACCTGATTTCAAATTCTGCCTTTAACACTTGTTACCTGTGTTAATCCTTATTAAATCACTTAACATTTCTAGGTCCCAGTTTCTTCTTCTATAAAATGAAGGGGCTGGACTTAATGATTCTAAGGTCCTAGCTCAAGATTTATGACTCTCTACCACATGACCTTTCCAAACACAATTACCATCAACTCTGCCCCATTCAAGCAAATAACTTGAGCAGCTCTTACTCCTTAGGTAGCAGATTCTAACTTCCAACTGTCTTTATACCTGTGATTCAAATCACCCCAGTACTCAATTAAAAGTCAAAAAAATAGGCTGGAAAAGAATAAACAAACAAATAAAAATCCTGACCATAGAAAATTACTATGGTTACAGGTTCAAAGCAAACTCAGAAAAAGACAATGAAGTCAAAACAGCTACATGCAAAATGTCAAAGAAAAATGTGAATTGTGTGCAAACACAAAATGTATTCCTAGAAGAGCTCAAAAATATTTTAGAAATCAAATAAGAGAGTTAGAGAGAAAATTAGGAAAAGAAATGAGAGTGATACAAGAAAAATATGAAAAAAGAGTCAACACTTGATAAAAGAGGCACAAAATAATACTGAAGAAAATAAAATCTTAAAAGAACAAAATTAGCCAAGTGGTAAAAGGGGGGGGGGGAATACACTAAACAGAAGAACTCATTAAAATGTAGAATTGATCAAATTTAAAAAGAGGTACAAAAGTGCACTGAAGAAAATAATTCCTTAAAAATTAGAATTGGGCAAATTGAAGGTAATGACTCTATGGGGTATCAAGAAACAATCAAACAAAATCAAAAGAATGAAAAGAAAATAGAAGAGAATGTTAAATGCCTTATTGGAAAAACAATTTGCATGGAAAATAGATCAAGGAGAAATACTATATGAATTATTGAACTACCTGCATGAGAAAAAAACAGAGCCTAGACATCATATTTCAAGAAATCATCAAGGAAAATTGCCCTGATATACTAGAACGAAGCAGTAAAATAGAAATGAAAAGAATTCCCTGATTACGTCCTGAAAAAGATCACAAAATAAAAACTCCAAGGAATATTATAGTCAAATTTCAGAGCTCCCAGGTCAAGAAGGAAATATTTCAAGAAGCCAGAAAGAAACAATTCAAATATCATGTAGCCACACACAGTCAGGCTCACACAAGATCTAGTGCCTTTTACATTAAGAGATCACAGGGCTTGGGATATGATATTCCAGAAGGCAAGAGAGCTAGGATTACAACCAAGAATAACCTACCAAGCAAAAGTGAATATGATGCTTCAAAAGCAAGGAACTGGTCATAGTACCAGGGCCAGGATTAGTGTTAGCACCAGTGGCTATATGGTAATAAAGTCCCTTCCTGGGTAATGACCAGAGTACAGAGTATGAGAGCAGTGACCACACCTCTCCTTAGATCATACGACCTTGGAAGCACTGAAAACCTACAGACAACTCCCCACCCCGAGCTAACTGAAAATAACAGGAAGAAAGGTCTGAAGCTTCAGACAGTGTCATCTCCACCCTGGGAGCAGACTCCAAATTTAATATAAAGTTAAAAGTCAAGAAATAGGCTGGAAAAATGAGCAAACAAACAAAAAGAAAAGAACGTGACCTCAGAAAGTTCCTGTGGTGGTAGGGAAGATAAAGACACAAACTCAGAAGATGACAACAAAGTAAAAGAGCTACATGCAAAGCCTCAAAGAAAAAGTGAATTGGTCACAGGTCCAAAAAGAATTCCTGAAAGAGTTCAAAAAGTGATTTTTTTTAAAGAGAGATGCAGGAAAAATTGAGAAAAGAAATGAAAGTGATGCAAGAAAATTATTTTTAAAAAAGATTCAACAATTTGGTAAAGGAGGCACAAAAATGAAGATAAGAACACCTAAAAAATGGGCCAAATGGTAAAAGAGGCACAAAAATACACTGAAGAGATGATTGTCTTAAAAAGCAGAATGGGGGGGGAGGCAGCTTAGATGGCACAGTGGATAGAGCACTGGCCCTGGAGTCAGGGGGACCTAAGTTCAAATCCAGCCTCACACACATGATACTCACTAGCTGTGTGACCCTGGGCAAGTCACTTAACCTCAACTGCCTTGCAAAAACAAAAGAAAAAAAAAAGCAGAATTGGTCAAATGGGGATAAAAGAGTGCAAAAACTCACTGAAAGAGAAATAATTCCTAAAAAATTAGAATCAGGCTAGTGGAAGCTAATGACTTCATGAGATACCAAGAAACAGTAAAAGAAACTCAAAATAATGGGAAAAAAAGAAAATGTGAAAATCTCATTGGAAAAACAACTGACCTGTAAAATAGATCCAAGAGAGATAAAGTAAAAATTATTGGACTACATGAAAAGCAAGATTAAAAAAAAAGCCTAGACATCAGAGTGCAAGAAATTATCAAGGAAAACTGCCCTGATATCCAAAAACCAGAGGGTGAGACAGAAATTGAAAGAATCCATTGATCACTTCCTGAAAGAGATTCCAAAATGAAAACTCCCAAGAATATCATTACCAAATTCCAGACCTCTCATGTCAAGGAAAGAAAATATCAAGCAGCCAGAAAGAAACAATTCAAATATTGTGGAGCCAAAGTTAGGATCACCCAAAATTTAGCAACTTCCACATTAAGGGACTGGAGAAATTAGAATGTGATATTCCAGAAAGTGTAGGAGCCAGGATTACAACCAAGAATAATCTACCCAGCAAAATGAAGTATAATCCTTCAGGAGTGGGAAGTGGGGTGGGGAATAGACATTTAATAAATTAAGAACTTTCAAGCATTCCTGATAAAGAAACCAAAGCTGAATAGAAAACTTGACTTTCAAAGACAAGACTCAAGAGAAGAATAGAAAATTAAATATGAAAGAGAAATCATGAGGGAATCAATAAAGTTAAACTGTGTGCACTTATATGGGAAGACGATAGTTATAACTCCTAAGAAGTTTACCATTATTTGGGCAGTTAAAAGAAGTACACATAGACAGAGGGCATGGGCATAAGTTGGCTATGAAGGGATGATTTAAAAAAAATTAAGGGGTGAGAAACAGGGATACACTGAGACAATGGGAAAGGGAGAGGAAGAATAGAGTAAATTATCTCATAAAAGAGGTACAAAAGGAAGAGTTTTTGCAATGGAGTAGAAGAAAAAGGGTGGGCAATGCCTAAATTTTGCTCTTATTGGAATTAGCTTTAAAAGAGTATAGCAGAAAATTTGGAACACAAAATTTGAAAAAAAAAGAATATTAAAAATGGTTTTAAATGTAATTGGAAAAAATAACATTAAATAAGATTTTTAAAAGAGAGTACAGCATACATATTCAGTTAGGCATAGAAATATATCTTAACATACAGGGAAGAAGGATGAAAAAGGGATAAGAGAAGGGGAAAGAGTCTGAATAAATGGAAAGTGAATTAAGGGAGGTAGTGGTCAGATGCAAAACAGACTTTTGAGAAGGGACAGGGTAGCAAGAGAGAGAAGGATAAAGAAGAGGAAAATATGATGGAGGGGAATACACAGTTAATAATCATAACTGAATGGAAATGGGATTCCAAAAAATGGAAGCAGAGAACTGAATGGATTAAAAAAAAAAGAATCCAATGATATATTGTTCACAAGGGAGACATATATACAGGAAGAATAAGGGACTGGGGCAAAATCTATTACATTTTAGTCTAGGTAGCCATCTTGATGTCAGACAAAGTAAAAGCACAAAGATAACTAATAAAAAGAGATAAGCAGAGAAACTATGGTTCCTAAAAGGTACCATACATAATGAATTGATATAAAAACTAAACATATATGCACCAAATGTCATAGCATCCAAATTCTTAAAGGAAAAGAAAGTGGGAAATATATAGGAAAGCTATACTAGTGGAGGATTTCAACTTTCCCCTCTCAAAACTAGATAAATCAAACCATAAAAAAACAAGAAAGAAGTTAGGGAAATGAATATATTTTTTTAAAAGTTAGCTATGATAGACCTCTGGAGAAAATTGAATGGGAATACAAAGATGTATACATTTTTTCTCAGCTATCCATGGCACCATCACAAAAAATAACCATGTATTAGGGCATAAAAACCTCACAACTAAATGCAGAAAAACAGAAATATTAAATGCATCCTTTCAGATCATAATGCAATAACATTATATTCAATAAAGTGCCATGGAGACATAGATCAAAAATTAATTGGAAGCTAAGTAATCTAATCCTAAAAGAATGAGTCAGTCAAACAACAAATCCCAGAAATAACAAATAATTCCATTGAAGAGAATGACAACAATGAGACAATATACCCAAATTTTTGGGATGCAGCCAAAGCAGTACTTAGGGGAAAATTTATATCTCTAAATATGTATATCAATAAAATAGAGAAAGAGCAGCTCAATAAATTAGGCATGGAACTTTAAAAAAATAGAAAAACAAATTTTAAATCTACAATTAAACACCAGATTAGAAACCCTAAAAATCAAAGGAGAATTAATAAAATTGAAAGCAGGAAAACCATTGAACTAATAAATAAAACTAAAGGCTGGTTTTCTGAGGAAAAACACTAAAATAGATAAAGTTGAATAATTTGATTTAAAAAGAAAGAAAGAAAAAAGGAAGGAAGGAGGGAAGGAACGAAGGAACGAAGGAACAGAGGAATGAAGGAACGAAGGAAAAAAGAGAAAAAAAAACAGATTACCAGTATCAAAAGTGAAAAGGTGAATTCACCACCAAGGAAGAGGGGGATTAAGGCAATTATTAGGAGCTATTTTGCCCAATTTTATGCCAATAAATCTGACAATCTAAATGAAATGATTAATAGTTACAAAAAGATAAATTGCCCAGATTAACAGAAGAGTAAAGAGAATATTTAAATAACTCTGTCTTAAAAAGAAATTGAACAAGCCATAAATGAGCTTCCTAAGAAAAAATCCCCAGGACCAAATCCATTCACAAGTGAATTCTACCAAGCATTTAAAGAAAAATTAGTTCCAATATTATGTAAACTATTAGGAAAAATACTCAAATAAGGAGTCCCTCCAAATTCCTTTTATGACACAAATATGGTGCTAAAACATAAACCAAGAAGAGCAAAAACAGAGCAGGAAAACTACAGACCAATTTCCCCTAATAAATACTGATTCATTTTTTAAAATAAAACACTAGCAAGAAAATTCCAACAATATATCACAAAGAATATACACTATGACCAGGTGGGATTTATGCCAGGAATGCAGCCTGGTTCAGTATCTAGGAAAACCATCAGCATAACTGATTATATCAATAACAAAAATCATATGATTACCTCAATAGATGCAGGGAAAGCTTTTGACAAAATACAACACTCACTCCTTTTAAAACACCAGACATCATAGTATTAAATAGAGTTTTCCTTAAAATGATAAGGAGTATCTATCTAAAACTGTCAACATTATCTGTAATGGGAATAAGCGAGAAACCTTCCTCATGAGTGATGAAATGACATCCATTATCAGAATTATTATTCAACGTTATATTAGAAATTCTAACTAAAGCAGTAAGACAAGAAAAAGAAATTAAAGGAATAAAAATACACAATGAGGAAACAAAATCATCACCCTTTGCAGATGATATGATGGTATACTTAGAGAACACTAGGAAATCAACTAAAAAACTAGTGGAAAAAATCAACCACTTTAGCAAAGTTGCAGGATATGATATAAACCCACATATATCACCAACATTTCTATATATTACCAACAAATCCAGCGGAAAGAGATAGAAAAAGAAATTACATTTAAAATAACTGCAGACTATATAAAATACTTGAGACTCTACTTGCCAAGACAAACCCAGGAACAATATGAACACAATTGCAAAACACTTTTTATACAAATAAAATCAGATCTAAACAACTGGAGAAATATTAATTGCTCATGGGTAGGACAAGCCAATATAACAAAAATGACAATTCTATATAAGTTCATTTATTTGTTCAGTACCATACCAAAGTACCAAAAATATTTTAGGGAGCCAGAAAAAAAATAATAACACAATTCATCTAGAAGAACAAAAAAAATCAATAATATCAAGGAAATTAATGAAAATATGTGAAGGAATTGACCCAGCAGTACCAGATTTCAAACTATATTACAAAATAGTAATCTTCAAAACAATCTGGTATTGTCTAAGAAGTAGAGTGGTAGATCAGTGACATAGAGTAAGTACACAATACACAGTAGTAAATGACCATAGTAATCTAGTGTTCGATAAATACAAAGATCCAAGCTTTGGGGAAAAGAAATCACTATTTGACAAAAATTTCTGGGAAAACTAGAAAGCAGCTTGGCAGAAAATAGATCAATATCTCATACCTTATATAAGGTTAAGGTCAAAATGTGTAGACATAAGAGGTAATATCATAAGCAAACTGGGGGGGGCATAGAACATTTATTTGTCAGATCTATGGATAAGGGAAGAATTTATGACCAAGCAGATATAGAGAGGTAAATTACAGGATGTAAAATAGATAATTTTACTACATTAAAATTGAAAAGGTTTTTTACACACACACACACATACCAATACAGCCAATAGCAGAAGGAAAGCAAAAAAGGGGATGATTGCAGCAAGTTTCTCTGATAACGGCATCATTTTGAGAAAAATAAATTTAAAAAGAAATTTATGAATTAGAACCAACAAAGCAATTTTTAAAAAACATTTTATTTTTTCAATTACATGTAAAAATTATTTTAACATTCATTTTTTTTTCAATTGAGTTCAAAATCCTCTCCCTCCCTCCTCCTCATTGAGAAAGCAAGCAATTCCATATGGGTTATGCACTTTCAGTCATGCAAAACATATTTCCATATTAGTCATGCTATGAAAGAAAACATAGATGTAGAAAGAAGAGAAGAAGGAGAAGAAGGAGAAGGAAGAGAAGGAGGAGGAGAAGAAGGAGAAGAAGGCAAAGAAGGAGATGAAGGAGAAGGAGGAGGAGGAGGAGGAGGTGGAGGAGGAGGAGGAGGAGGAAGAAGAAGAAGAAGAAGAAGAAGAAGAAGAAGAAGAAGAAGAAGAAGAAGAAGAAGAAGAAGAAGAAGAAGAAGAAGAAGAAGAAGAAGAAGAAAGAGGAGGAGGAGGTAATAAAAAATATCTTCGATCTGCATTCAGGCTCCAACAGTTTTTTTCTCTGGAGATGGACAGTATCTTTCATCATAAGTCCTTAAGAATTGTCTTGGATCATTGTAATGCTGAAAGTAGCTAAATTGTTCACAGTTGATCATCATACAATATTGCTGTTACTATGTACAATGTTCTCCTAGTTCTACTCACTTCACTTTGTGTCAGTTTGTGTAAATCTAGGGTTTTCTGAAAGCATCCTTCTTGTCATTTCTTATAGCACAATAGTGTTCCATTACATTCATATACCATGACTTGTTCAGTCATTCTCTAACTGATGGGCATCCCCTCAATTTCTAATTCTTTACCACCACAAAAAGAGCTGCCATAAATAGTTTTGTACATATAGGTGCTGCTCATTTTTTAAAAATCTCTTTGGGATACAGACCTAATAGTGGTATAGCTAGGTCAAAGGCTACATATAGTTTTATAGCTCTTTGGGCATAGTTTCAAATTGTTCTTCAGAATAGTTAAATCAGTCTACAATTACAGTGCATCAGTGTCCCTATTATCCCCATCCTCTCCAATATTTGTCATTTTTTTCTCTTCTTTCATATTAGTCAATCTGACAGGTGTGAGGTGGTATCTCAGATTTGTTTTAATTTGCATTTCTTTAATCAATAGTGATTTAGAGCATTAGAAAAGTAGTCCTTAATCTTGGGTTTGTAAGGGATCTGTGACCTTTGACATTCCTCTGAATTTTATTTTATGCATTTAAAAACATCATTGTGAGAAGGGTTCCATAGATTTTACTGGCCTGACAAAGGAGTCCATGATAGAGAAAGGTAAGAATTCCTCCATTAGCGAAACTCTTCTAAAGCTTAATTAATTGCCCCTGTATTATGCAATTTCTATAGGAACCTCATATCCCATTGTTCAGTTACTTATGATTTCCATTTCTTGGTCCAGTTCCTAACCAATGCAATCAGCTACCCTCTTTTTGACAGTGAGCAAAAAGAATGATGCTTATGTACTCTTAGTCCAGAATCTGAACCTGTGGTTAAACACCAGGATCTAATTGTTGAGTAGCATGGAAAACTGTAATTATGAAAAGACCTCCAAGCAAAGTAGATTTCAAAGCAAACAATTTTTGAACCACGGTAATGAAGAGATGTGAGAGCCTGGAGAGCCCTTGTGTTTCTACCAAGTAATGTGACCTGAGAGTAAAACAGGGACTTCTAAAATCCTCAAGAGCAATTCTGCTGATCGTGAATTACAGTCACAATGGGAGACCTGGGAGGGACCTTAAGGGTCATCGAATCCAACACCTTCATTTCATAGATAGGGAAATTGAGGCACAGAAAAAGGGAACTGGACTAAGGTAATTAATTAAAGGTAAGAGCAAATATAAGAGCTAGAAATTGAAATCCAGGTCTCCTAAAACCAAATATAGTGTTTATATATCCAATTCAAGATAACATACATTCATCAAATCCATACTATGTACAAAGTATTGTACTAGGTAATAAGGTCACAAAGACAAATCAGAAACATATCACCTGTTCTTGAGGCAGCCAAGTAGTATGTCGAAAAGACTGCTAGATGGAGAGTCAGGACATCCTGAGTTCAAATCTGACCTCAGGTATTTACTAGCTGTGAAGCCCTGGGCAAGCCACTTGTCTGCTTCAGTTTCCTCATCTGTTCAGTCATTTTTCAGTTGTGTCTGACTCTTCATGATGCCATTTGGGGCTTCCTTGGCAAAAATACTGGAGTGGTTTGTCATTTACTTTTCCAGTTCATTTTACAGGTGAAGAAACTGAAGCAAACAGGGTGACATGACTGGCCCAGAGTCACATAGCTAGTCAATATCTGAGGCTAGATTTGAACTCAGGAAGATGAGTCTTCCTGACTTACACTAGCATTCTATCCACTGTGCCACCTAGCTGCCCTAAAATGAAAATAATAACATCTTCCCAGGGTTGTTGTAAGGGACAAATAAAAGGATATTTTAAGTGCTTTGCAAATATTCAAAATGCGTTATTATTATTATTATTATTATTATTAATCATTGTATATGACAGTTCTCCATAAATTTTAGAAACACAAAGGCATAGTGGACAAAATCACTGGATTTGGAGTTAGAGGACCTTATTTTGAACCCTAGCTCTCTTTCTTGTTTGATATGGGACTTGGGCAAACCACTTTACCACTATATGCCTCAGTTTCCTCATCGGTAAAATGAGGGGAGTGAGACTAAATGACCTCAAAGCTATTTTTCAGTTCTAAGTCTATGATCTTAGCCTTACCTTCATGATAAAGGGATAAACTTCATTTAACTCCTCATCCACCCATAACTCAGAAATTCAAAGACAAATGTTCACTTTCTTTTGGCCTCTAGGCCTCATCAATAGTGGCTGGAGGAAATCAAATTCAACATTACATTCTCTTTACACATCCAATAATTATTGAAGAATTGCAATCACAAAACGGTTGATTTTCAACTCTGTGCCTCCCTTACTCAAACACTAATATTTCTAGTCTGTGAAAGAGACAGACATAAATAGGGGGAACTCTCTAGAACAGGAAAACAGTTTTGAATTAAACTATTTAAAATAATAATAATGTAAACTAATTAAAGATTATTATTCTCTTTTTAAGGGTTTTGAACTTGAAACAAATATAGGAGATGGACACTGGACCTGTATTTCATTGATGTAGAGCACTGATCCTCAGACTCTTTGTTCTCAGTATCCCTTTATACTCTTAAAAGTTATTGAGGTCTCACCAGAGAGCTTTTGTTTATGTAGGTCATATCTACTAATACTTACTATATTACAAATTAAAACATCTTTGTATTACTTTAAAAATAATTTTGACTTTGTTGAACTCCTGAAAGGGTTTATTAGGTACCCAGGGATTGTTGGAAGACTCTAACAGGAACTGAGAGAATTCTTGGGTAAAGAAACTACCTTTATCAATACACATAGCTACCTTCTTGCAACTTATAATAGTAAGAGGGTAGATGATACCTTGGACAGAGAGCAGGACCTTGAGTCTGAAAGACCTGAGGTCAAATCCAATGTGTGACTCTCAGAAAGTTAATTAAACTCTGTCTGACTCAATTTCCTCATCTATAAAAGGAAGATAACACCTACCAAAGTTGTTATGAAGATAAAATGAGATAATGTTTGTAAAGCATTTTGTAAATTACATATGCTATATAAATGCTAGCTAGGTATTGGAGTTGCTTAAGGCAACAAGAGGTTGTGACTTATCCAGGGATCACACAGTCAGTATGTAACAGAGTCAGAGTTTAAATCCAGAGTTTGTTCCTAATTTTCAGGCCAGCTTCATATATGGTATAAGGAAGCCAGGTGGTGCAGTGGATAGAGTGTTGGGCCGGGAATCAAGAACACCAGAATTCAAATCCAGCCTCAGACATTTAGTAGCTTTGTGACCCTGGGCAAGCCACTTAACCCTGTTTGCCTCAGTTTTCTCATCTATAAAATGAGCTGGAAAAAATGACAAATCACTCTAGTATCTTTGCCAAGAAAGCCCCAAATAGGGTCAAAAAGAATCAGACACCACTGAAAAAAGGACTAAACAGCAACAATTATATACAGTATATCACGCTGCCTGCCATGATGGTAGAAGAGTCAAGTGGAAATTCTAGCCAAATGGAATATTACAAAGTTAATGAGAATTATCATTGAGATGAGAATTAACCGTGTGACCCATATAAACAAATTTAAATAAATATACAAGACCACGTGGATTGTTTAGCTATCGTCTACCTTCTTGAAAGAGTTGTATGATTATGGTTTCATTAGACTACATATCCCAAACTGTCAAAGACTGCAAAGACCCTCTAATACAACCCTCTAATTTCATAAATGAGGAAACTGAGGCCATAAAGACCAGGTGACTTAGAATCACAGATGCATAGTTTGAAGGGACCTCAAAGGTCATGTACTTTGTCTGGTTCTCTTATTTTACAGATGAAAAAATAGAGGCACAGGGAGATTTGGTGATTTGGAATTAGACAGAGAAAGAGTTATAAGAGATCTCAGAAACCTTCTATCCCAACCTCCTCATCTTACAGTTGAGGAAACTAAGACCAGAAAGATTGATTTATATCCACAGATTTACATTTTGAAGGCACCTGTGAGGCCATATAGCACAACTCCCTCATTTTACAGATTAAGAAACTAAAGCAAGAGAAATTATAAGATTTAGAATCATAGGTATAGAACCCAGAAGTAATCTAGTACAAGCTCCTTGGTTTATAGATGATAACATTAAAATTATTGAGAAATTAACTGAGATTAGGAGGTAGGATTTGAGCCCATGTCTTTTTAACCCCTGGGGCCAACACTTCTTTCACATTCGTGAAGGAAAAACCTTAACAAGAATGAGTATTAGAATTCTAAAGGGTCATTTTAAAAACCATGTTCAAGGGACAAAATTAACTGGGATAATATTTATTTACCAATATAGTAGAAGCCAGAGGGAGAATATCATTTACTAGATCAAGATTCACAATCCATGCAACTACTATAAAAAGCAAGGTTAACCTGTTATCAGACATTATGTACTTAAATTATACATGACCTGATTAACTTACACTCTGTTGACAAGCATGTTACACGTCCTTGAAAATTTACCTGGTTGATTTTCACAGTTTATGATAGTTTTTTTTTCCTTTTTTTCAGGAACTAAATATACTCTGGCTCATTGGCTTATGCTATATAATTTGTAGAATAGATTTTTCCACTAAGAGATCTCCCTAGTAAACTTATTCTGTCAGAACAAACTACCTTTGTCATTCTCCCTAGAAAGCATTCCAATCCATCCCCCATGTCTCTGATTTCCAGAAAGTTTTAGATTTAGTCCTCTTTAAATGGATATACAAATGCACACAAGGAAACTAGTCATTTACATTATTTGGTACAACAACGTGACAATTCTGAGTCCAAAAACATCATTTGAGCTGTTGCCTCACAGTTTCTTTGAGGATCTATTTCCCTATAGCACCAAAAAAGTATCCTATAAAAGTGACAAAAGTCTAATTCCCAGTAATTTATCATAATCATATTTTGGCATGCTCTTTTTATTGACATCTCGATATGGGATGACTGCCAAGATTCAGCGTCTTTTTTTTTATTATTATTTCAGTGACTTAGCAATGGAAGACAGTCTTGAAAATTCTTTTTAAAGGGAACACCTGATGTCATTCCGTGGTCTGTTCCCAGTAGGGAAGTCGTAAAGCAGGTTGTGCTGGCATATGTTGTCTCACTGTGTGTCCCTCTGCTCAAATCATGCTGCTAACTGTTGTAAACAAAGGGAAGCTTTCTTCTGATATTTTGTCTCTTCTTTTTCTGTGAAATAGTTCATGGAGTAAAATCAAATCCATATGAATCTCATGAGCTTTAGATAATCAGGTTAATCACTCTACTAGCACATTTCTATTTTAACAGCCTATAAATTAAGAGTTTTCTACTATTATTTGGCTATAGCCTCTCTCCCAAGGTTGCTTGCTATGATCATCCTAAAATAAAATCTTTATGATTCTAAAGTATAAAAAAAAAAACATAAAAACATCCCACTCAATTTTCAAGAAAGGAGGAGAAATAGAGTAGGCCCATTACTGCTCAAACAACGCTTGTCAAAGACCCATCTCGAACACATTTGGGAAAGTAGTTAAGCTGCCAGGTTTCCAATTATCACAGGAATGGGAAGAAAGACAGTCAACAAAAAACACAGACTTTTCAGGGCAGTTAATGGACAAGATGATTCACTGTTCTAATATGGCAAGATAAAATAGAAAGCCAATGGCTGAGACAACAAATGGAATCCAAAGACTGGAAACTCATACTGTCCAGAAAAAGCAAGTGTTTTCTCATAATTCTGAACATAATAGGCTGCCATAAAACTTAGGAAGATCCCATTTTAGAGCACAGACCTCACCTAATCTAGACAGAAACATGTGGAACTCCATGACAATCTAGGATGCTAAGCCTGGAAAGAATTCATAACAGTCTTCTTTGTTACAAGTAGCAGTCATGAGAATTTTCCTCGGGTATCATAGCTACCTATATAAAATAGAGATATATAGAGAATTTAGGCATTGTAAAACAAAAGATATCAATAGAATTTATATTTAAAGCAAAAATAATAATTAAGAAGACCAACAACACATTTGAAGAGAAAAAAATAGTATATATTTGCTCATCTATAATGATGGCATTACCTATGGATAGTGCTTTATAGTTTTTGAAGTGCTTTCACATAGGAGGCCTCCCACAGTGCTCATAGTACACTATGTAATGAAATGTGTAAATTATTGTGGATTGATTGATATACCATTATCATCACCATTATAGCTGACATTTTTATATTATTTTAAGGTTTGCATTTGCATATATTCTCTCATTTGACCTTCACAAAACCCCCTATGAGACAGATGTTTCTAATATTATCATTTTCAGGTAAGAAAAGTAAAGCTCAGATGGGTTAGATGATTTGGCTGAGGCTATACACTTGGAACACATATGAAGTAGATTTCAAACCCAAGTCTCCCTGACTCCCAGCCCAAAACTTTATCAGCTACACCATCCTCACAGATCTCCCTTGAGTAAGGCCAGGGGGTGACACTGAAAAGAGGATTGTGTCTTGAGTTAGAGGGCCTGGTTTCCAATTCCCCTCTGATACTTTCTAAAGATGAGATGTTGGACAGGTCACTTAACCTCCCTGAGTCTCAGCTTCCCCACCTGTAAAATTAAAAGGTTAACCTAGTTGACCTCTGAGGTCCCTTCTACCTCTAGATACGTGATCCTCTGACCCCAAAGTGAATCACTTAACCTGCTTGGCCCTCAGTTTCCTCATTTCTAAAGTGAAGAGTTTGGACTAAATGGCCACTGGGGTCCATTACAGCTTTAGAACTCTGACCCCGATTCCATCTTACAAAAGACAAAAGTGCCTTTCTACGAAGCTAAAGGATTTTCCAAAGTTCTCACAGCTGGTGATCAGCCTATAAATTAGTCAGTTTCCTTTTCCACCATACCATGCACACATAACGAGGTTACCATGCAGTCTTTTTCTAAGTCATTTTCAAATTTCAGTTTCATTAAATATATTCTCAGGATCTCCCCTCTCCTACAAAGAGGGGTGATTGGAGAGAAGATGAGAAACAGCAGTGTATAAAGAAAGAACTATAGAACAACATCGAACTATTCCCCCAGAACATACAAGCTCTATGATTCTGGGTAAATCCCTTAACCTGTCAGGACCCCAAGAAACCCTCTTAACTTGGTAAATTGCAGAGCAGGTATAGATCTGTGCTGGCAAAAGGTGCTTCCTCATGGGGAGCTCTCCATGGTGATGAAAGCACAACAGGTCGATCATAAAAAGAAACAAGATCCTCAATGCTCTCATATCAACATCATCCCTCTCTTCTTTTTTTTCTTCCATACTCTACCATTGTGCCTTGTATTCTACACATCATTGTTGGAAAAACAAGCATTGAGAAATTAAGTTGATTTTCACTATTTCTCTTCTGAATAAACTGTCCCCATCAATTAATTTAATGCATAAATTATTTTATTAATCAAATTCTTAATATATCTAGGCATCCTTATCCAAGTTTTATGTTTCTACTTTTTTATTCTTCAGGCTAAAGTATCTCAACTACAGAGTTCTGAATCATTCATGAAGTCATCTTTTTTTTTTTTAACTTTTCATCATGGCTCCACCTTTCTGTACCTTCCAAATGCGTAGGATCATCAAATCAGAGATACAGAAGTAGAAAAGACTTTAGAGGTCATTAGGTCCAATCCATTCAATTTACAGATGAGGAAGCTGAGGCACAGAAACGTTGGGTGACTTGTCTAGGGTCACACAGCTAAGGAGGGTCTGAATTGCCATTTAAACTCCTCTTCTTGAGTCCAAACTCAGTCTCCCTCTCCATTATACCACATTGCCTTACCCTGTTCTTAGCTTGGAACTGAGAAGGAAAGTTTCAAAGGAAAAAAAATTCTTCAACTTCTGGAAATACTTTCCATTTTCTCAAGAGCATCATTTATAATATAACATTGATGTGCATTTGTGGAGGGATAGATGAGGACAAACTGAGCATTAGCCTTACTTTACAGTTCTTGAAAAGTGGAAAGTCACCCTAGTAAGTTTATAAGGAATTTACATACTCACATTGACCAAGACAAAGGAGAACAAGCTGACAAAACCAGAGAAACTCCAAAGCCAGATTTTTAAAATATATTTTCCAAAGTATATGCCAAGGTATCTTTCAAAGAATCAGAACCTCAAACAACCAGAACTCTAACCAGAATTATTTCCCTCCCCTGACCTTTCTCTTAATCCTAAAGATGCTAAAGTAAGAAAGCAATCTGCTATCAATCATTCTGTTAGGAAGTCACAGGGGACATCTTGGATTCAGTATATATTCAGCCTTCTACATCTAAGTATCTACCTTCTCTACTGAGCACTGAAATCCAAGCTAATGGCCTTACAGAATGGCAAAGCCTTCAATTATCAAAGAAAGGTTCAGTTGTGTTCACTATGTTATTAAGGCCCCAAAATAGAGTTTTAGAAAGATTTTCAATAACAAGGGATGAAATTTAAAAAATTTCCAAAGTTTCAGTTAAACAGGAATGCCATTTAATTGAAAAACCCCATTCCTTGAGTTTGTCTGTTAATTGAGATGTTCCCAGTCCTCGCTTATCTTTTTAATGCTATTATTTAATGCTATTATCTCTTACTGTATAATTTCTAAATATGGAACAATTGAAAAATCATTCAGGTTAAAATCAGAAAACATTCCTTCTATTCTTAGCCTCTGCTACTGGCTAGCTGTGTAATCATAGGCAATTCACTTCTTCTCTCTGGGCCTCAGTTCCTAATCTATGAAATTAATAGGTTAGATTAGATGATGGCTAAATTTCCTTCTAGCTGCAAAATAGTGAATATCACTGTCAGTTCAAGCAACATGTAAATATCAGAGCTATGAGGCTTGAAGTCAAGAAGATCTTGGTTCAAATCTCACTTCTGATATTAGCTATACAAACTTGAGCAAGACATTTAAACCTTAATGTGCCTCAGTTTCCATAAGTGTAAAATGAGAATGGGGGACTAGATGACCTCTACGGTCTCTTGCACCTCTAAATCTACAACCTATAATAACTATCTAGAAAAAGCACTGATTGTGAATTCCTGGGATCAACTCTGACTTCTGACACTTACTGCCTATGTATTCTTGTGCAAAGCACTTTGCCATCCTAGATCTGAGTTTTCACATTTATACATCTATAAAATATGCAGATTGGATGTCCACAGTCATATACATAGAACACAGTATGTACGTAGACACATATACATGCATGTACATGTACACAAATTCAGGTTTATAACTTAAGGGTCATAAATCTAGAGCTGGAAGAAGTTTCTTTCAGAGGCAAATGGTGCCTAACTCATCTTACAAATGTAGAAACAGTGAGTCAAAGAGGTTATATGATTTGTTCAAGATCACCAAGGTAGGAAATGGTAGTCTTCTGCCCTAAAGGTACCACAAGTGAAAAAAAGTAGATATATGTGTGTGTGTTTTACATATATACACATACATATATATATACATATGTATGTATGTATATACCCATAAACACATATATTTTATATATGTGTATATGTATGTTTGCATATATATGTGTGTGTGTGTGTGTATATATATATGTATGTATGTATGTATTTGAGAAACAAACAACTAGGGGCAGCTAGGTGGTGCAGTAGATAGAGCACCAGCCCTGGGCAAGTCACTTAACCCCAATTGCCTCACCAAAAGCAAATAAAACAAAACAAAACAAAAAAACTAAAAAAAGGTTTAACTTGTGTATCGTGAAGACAAAAAGTTTACTATAAGCAAACTGAGAGAGCAAGGGATAGTTTACCTATCAGATCTATGGAGAACAGAAGAATTCATGACCAAACAAGAGATAGAGAACATTGTGAAAAGCAAAATGGATAACTTTTATTACATTAAATTGAAAAGTTTTTGAACAAACAAAACCAATGCAATTAAGATTAGAAGGAAGGTAGAAAATTGGGAAAGAATTTTTACAACAGTTTCTCTGATAAGGTCCTCATTTCTAAAATATATAGAGAATAAAGTCACATTTATAAGAATACAAGTCATTTCCCAATTGATAAATGGTCAAAGGATATGAACAGGCAGTTCTCAGATGAAGAAATTGAAGCCATCTATAGTCATATGAAAAAATGCTCTAAATCACTATTGATTAGAGAAATACAAATCAAAACAGCTCTGAGGTACCACATCACACCTATCAGATTGGCCAACATGACAAAACAAAAAAATGATAAATGTTGGAGAAGATGTGGGAAAATTGGAACACTAATGCATTTTTGTTTGAGTTGTGAAATGATCCAACCATTTTGGAGAGCAATTTGGAACTATACCCAAAGGGCTATAAAAATGTGCATACCCTTTGACCCAGCAATAGCACTTCTAGGGCTATATCCCAAAGAGATCATACAAATGAGAAAAGGACCCACATGTACAAAAATATTCATAGCAGCCCTTTTTGTGTTGGCAAAAAATTGTAAATTGACAGGATGCCCATCAATTGGGGAATGGCTGAGCAAGTTATGGTGTATGAATGTAATGGAATACCATTGTGCTATAAGAAATGATGAACATGCTGACTTCAGAAAAACCTGGAACGACTTGTATGATCTGATACTGAGTGAAGTGAGCAGAATGAAGAGAACGTTGTACACAATAACAGCCACGTTGTGTGATGACTAATATTGATAAACGTAACCATTCCCAGCAATACAAGGATCTAAGACATCTCCAAAGGCCTCATGATGGAAAATGCTATCCACATCCAAAGAAAAAACTATGGAATTTGAATGCAGATCGAAGCATACTATTTGCTATTTTTTTCTCTTCTGTTGAGTTTTGTTTCCTCTTTCTGGTGGTTCCTCCTATTGGTTCTAATTCTTACTTACAACATCATTAATGTGAAAATATATTTAATAGGAATGTATATGTATAGCCTATATCAGATTGTGTGCCATCTTGTGGAGGGTGGTGGGGAGGAAGGGGGAGAAAAATTTTAAACTCAAAAACATATGGAAGTGATTGTTGATAAATCAAAATAAATTAATAAAAAAGACAAAAAAGGGCAACTTTCTCCTTAATAGAAAGTTTTTGGTGGTATTGTAATTTTGATTATTCTCCACACTCGTTCTTCAAAGCATAAATATGGACCACAAAAATAAAGCAATCCACCCTTCCTGTGAATTCTACATATGCTTTTCAAAGTTTCTAAAGTGGATATACAACTGTTCGCTTGATTTTTTCCATGAATTTTTATTTAGTCAAACCCTTACTCTGAGAGCACTTGTTGGAAAATTCAGTACAATCATCCATCTCGATTTCCCAGCTCTTGAGTTATTTTAAATTACAGACGCTTACCCAATACTAGTTCATTCGAAACTGCAATGTTTAGATGGGCCAAGATATAGACAAGATTTGAAGTCCTATTTCAAAGATTCGATTTTCTTATTCCATCAAGCAGGACCAAATGAGATGGAGCTTCACCTATGTAATTCTACTTAATCTAATTTGGAATTGAAACTCATGTAAAGCAATAGGCAAAACAAGTGATGTCCCATTAAGAAACAGAGACAATTTGTGTCTTCTTAGAGACAGTAAGCCATGTTTAAAACTTAATCACTAGCAAACAGTTTGTGGTCTGACCGGTTTCAAGTTACTAAATCAATAAATAGCATTTATTAAGTTCCTACTAAGGGCGAGGCACTATGCGAGGTTATAGAGATATGAAAACAAAAATGCTGTCTATTATATGTAAAGTATTATGCAAGATACAAAAGCATGTCCCTGTCCTCATGAAGTCTATAGACTATTAGGAGAGTAACTCATTAACATAGATATAAAATTCATGTGCCACCCAAGCACATTACACTGTTACAAAACAGAACACTTCCAACCACATTACGTACTATGAAAACAAAACCTTCTAGGCAGGTCGCTATTACAATGTAGTGGGTCATTAATAAGTGCCCATATGTTTAGGAATAGATCTTTGCCAGCAGGAAAAATATTTAAGGAAATAAGTCAACCATATCAAGGAAGGAGATGAAGATTTATGTTCGATTTTAAATGGGTGAGTTCAAATAGCAAATAGTATGGAATGCATCCCCCAAGAAAAAAAGGGGAAGCAAACAGAACACAATAATTCTCAGTCTATTGGGATTTTAAGACACTGTTTTGTGTCAAGGCCCTAATCAGCTGCTTATGAAAATAAAAGAACAAATGGTAAAATGTCTAACTTCTCAATGAGAATCTATTTGTAAAAGCTTCTCTGCATCCCCCCACCATCTGTGATATGAAGAGTATTAGTTTCCCAGCAGACTTCCCCAAATTTCATTTGAAAACACTACTTACATACAGACAAGTACAATATCAGAAATGCTATTATTTCTAAAACATACATAATTTTGATTGTATGTAGTGATAGGAAAAGTGTATTCTAGCTGCCTTTCTTATCCTTAATATAGAAATTCTAAGTTGTGTATATATATGTGTGTATGTTTAGACTACTAGCAGTTTATAACTTATGGAAATGTGCAACATTTCAAAAATCCAAAGTTTTACTCAGTAGCTGGGAAATTAGGGATCACAATAAGTGCAGGTACTACTTTTAGTTACCCACATGCAATATAATATTGTGTATGTATGTATGTGTGCATGTATACATATTGTTGTTGTTTGTCCTTTGTTCTCATCTGGGTAAGTGGCAAGATATAGGTCAGGATGACTAAAGATGGCCCCCGTGTATACATGTACTTAACTTACATGTTATATTTATAGATAGTTGAAAGTTCTCAGTGTGTGTGTGCGTGTGTGTGTGTGTATGCGCGCGCGCGCATATATACCCTAAGAAATGTAACAACTTAATTAAATTTTAGGTAGAAAACAGCCTCCAATTAGACTTGAATCATCATGCCGGAGATGTCACTGTAGAACAAACATTATTCTTCTTTGCACAGCACACATACTTCATTACTGAACTTTGGATTCACCTTGTAAATAGCAAATCGCAGCAGGGGGAGTAATTGTTTTGAAAATACTGTGGAAAATATAAAAGGAAGCAAGAAACCAAACTAAGAGTAGCTCTTAATGGAAATTCTGAATCCTGCTAAGCAATGAGTATTAATTATAACTTGGCTGAAGTCAACAAAGTCCACACGGATCGTTAGGGTCACTACAGTACGCAAATCTGTTGCACAGACTTTTAGATCATAATTTGTACCTCACGAGCAATACCACACAATGAAATGATATGACCTCAGCATTAGCAATTATTATTATACTTTAAGGAGATATGTGGGAGCAGCTAGGTAGATAGTATGGATAGAGTGTCGGGTTGGACTCAAGAAGACTCCTCTTTCTGAGTTCAAATCTAGCCTCAGAAACTTACTAATTGTGTGCCTGGTCAATTCACTTTACCCTGTTTGCGTCAGTTTCCTCATTTGTAAAATGAGCTGGAGAAGGTAATGGCAAAACACTCCAGTACCTTTGCTAAGAAAACTCCAAAAGAGGTCATACAGAGCTGGACACAACTGAAAAAAAAAGCAACTGAAAAATAACAACAACAAGTCTACCAAGACATACCATCGTATATAGCTGGACCACTAAATAATAAGAAGTAAATAATTAGTAGTCTCTGTCCCTAATAGCACAGAGATCTTCTCATTTGATCCTCAAGAGGAACACAAGGTAGCAGTCAAATAATCAATCAAAACTCATCTGCTATATATTTCCTCCGTGCTAGGAATTGTGTTAAATTCTGGAGATGGGAAGAAAGGCAAAAATAGTTCCTGCTTTTAAGGAGCTTATATTTTCCTGGGGGGGGGTGCAGGGGGAGACAACATGTAAATATATTAGGTCTGTATGAGATATTTACAGATAGGAGGGAGACACAGAGGAGAAGGCATTAGAAGGTGGGAAATCTGGGAAAGGCCTCCTGCAAAAGAGAAGATTTGAGCTGATATTTAAAGGAGGCCAGTGAAATTAAGAAGGGGTCGTGAGGTAGAATATTTTAGTTCCATCTTACATACGAAGAAATTGAGGCTCAGGCGGTTGCTCTGAGTCTACCAGCTAGCGAATGCCTAAGCCCAGACTAAAATCCACGTCTCCCACCTTCTGATACAGTATGCTTAGACGGCACTCTAATAACTTGCTTTTGAGGTCTGGTGCTGAGCAACAGACAGAGACAGCACATCTTTGAGTCAGGATGACATAGTTTCAAATCCTGCTGTTGACACATGCTGACTGTGGGGCCATAGGCAAGGCACTTAACTTGTCATTGTTCTACACGACTATTACCTAGAAGAGATGGTGATCTGCACTGGTAGAGGGAATTTCTTCACTGGTGAAATCACAAATTCAGAACAATATAAATAAAAAAATCTGCCCCATGCTTTTTTTTTTATTCAATCCTGATGATTCCCAAAATTATCACCATCTTTAATATTAAAAAATCCCTATGAATAGATTTCCTCAGTGGTGTGCTCCTTATAGCAATCTTTGAAGGCTGTGAATTCCTCATTCCTAACCCTTTCCAAGAAGGTCTCATTCTAGTGGAGGTAGGGAACCTGCAGCCTCAAGGCCACAAGTGGCCCTTTAGGTCCTCAAATGTGGCCCTTTGACTGAATCGAAACGTCCTCTTAATAAAAGAATTAGTTCTGTGAAGTTTGGATTCAGTCAAAGGACCACACAGGTTCCCAATCCTTGCAACACCTCATCATGGTGTGCTGGTGATAGCAGTTCTCAAAGGCTAAATCAACAGGTCA
The DNA here is from genome assembly GCF_900497805.2 of Vombatus ursinus. Lineage (NCBI taxonomy): Eukaryota > Metazoa > Chordata > Mammalia > Diprotodontia > Vombatidae > Vombatus > Vombatus ursinus. The sequence goes on from NW_020954577.1 coordinate 35,997,623, forward strand.
TACTCTGGGACACCTTATTAAGCTAGAAGACCAGCCTACCTAAGTTCAAAGATGCTCATTACCAGAAGATTAAGTCACCAAGTGTTTTCTTTAGCCCTAACAGAACATCAAGGCTATATATTAAAATGTAAAGGGATTGCAATATTCGTTGGTATAGTCAGTCAACAAACATTTATTAAATATTTGCTATATAGGGAGTATCCATACCACAAATTCATAGATATTCCAAATATTGGACTGAAAAAGAAACACCCAACAATATACATCAAGTTAAGCTGCATACCCATCCCTCCAAATCAAACTCAAGGAGTAAGCTCCTTGAGGACAAATTTAATTTATTTGCTTTGTTTCTCCAGCATCTAGGACAGCGCCTAGCACGTAGTAGGTGATTAATAAATACTTGTTAAATGGAGTGTTCAAGGTAGTTGCTAAACCACATCTAGAAGCAAACAACCTCTATTTTCCATTTTTAAACAATCTATGTTTGGTATATGCAGCCTCACCTATTAGGCTTGAAGGAGTCTAGGGACCTGGGTTGTTCTGAAATGCCCTCCTTTCTCATTTCTGTCTCCTGACTTCCCCAGCTCCTTTCAAGTTCCAGCTAAAATCAAATCCTGTACAAGATGTCCTTCTCTGGCTCCTTTAATTCTAATGTCTTCTTTCTGTTGATTATTCATTATTTATCCCATATATGGTTTGTTTGTACATAAGTGTTTGATGTCTCTTGCATTAGATCATAGCAGGGACTGTTTTTGCCTTTCTTCGTATCCTCTGTATTTAGCACAGGGCCTGGAATATAGTAGGCATCTTATAAATGCTTTTTGACTGATTGGGTTCAAATGAAGTTTCTGGCCAGTGCTAGCTGTGTACTCCTGGAAAATTTGCTGAATCTCCTCTTGCCTCCAGAGTCTCTAGGGCAAGAGTTCTTAACCTGGAGTTCACAGACACTGAAGGAATTCAGTGGACAGATTGGGGGGGGGCATGAAATTGAATGAGGGAAAACAATTACATCTTTATTTTGATATAATCAATTTCCTTTATAATCCTGTGTATTCCATTTTATGAATTTATGAACATTATTCTGAGAAGAGTTCCATGGGTTTCACCTGACTGCCAAAGGGTACCACACTATAGAAAAGATTAAGAACTCCCTCCCTAGAAATTATGCACCAAGACACAAAGGGTTTGAGATTTGCCTGAATTTGAATTACCTGTGCTGAGGAGATCACAGTTCCATAAGGTATATTTATATTCAAGTTAAGGTTACCATAATTAGAACAACTGAGCTACACAACACAGGACAAAAGATGGTATGAAAGCCCAAGGGAGAATAAACTTCCCCTGAGATTGTAAGGAAAGGCACAAAGAGAAATGTGTAGCAATTTGATAGATGGGCAGTTGACCCAGCATCACACAGCTAAGTGCCCAAGGTAGCCAGTTGCCCTCAGCAGAACTCAATGTACCCCCCAGAACAATGTCCTAGGAAAGGAATTCTGGTGCGGGGTGGTGCAGCACACAGGCATCAAAAAAAGATTAATTGATTACACCAACTGAAGGTTCCACTTCATCCAGAGCACATGAAGGCTATCCCAAATCAAGTTTGCAGCTGAGAATCAGAGGTTCAAAAACCCCAGGCAACCAGAAATTTTCAACTAACCAAATGAAATCTGAAACATTAACCCAGATACACACACGCAGTCATTTCCAGGCCTGGCCCCAAGGACACACACGTGAGCCTGACTGGTCGGGATGTCTATTCTGAAGGTAAAAGTGAAGCCGCAATTCCTTAGGGATAGAAAGGGAAATATTTGCGACTCTAATGCCAGTTAGAATGCACTTTCAAATCACTCCTTGAGAAGCAAGGTGTCATAAAGCCAGCAGCGCAACCTGGTGGGTTTAGTTGAAAGTAATTAAAAATCATGTGGAGAGAAAGCTGCCGCTTGATTCCTAACTGGACCCAAGCAGTCACCTGCTGATCCTTTCGCTGCCCCTACCAACCCCGAATGCAAAAGCCCTAGAAAGGACGAGTGACTTTTTTTTTTTTTTGGGAGGGAGAGAGAGAGAGAGAGAGAGAGAGAGAGAGAGAGAGTCAACGGGTTATTCTGCGCTCAGTGCAACTTCACGGGGCTCCCCGGGCTCCAAAGGGAGGCAAGGGGCACTGGGACGTGACTTGGTCAGAGCTGGACTGGATCTGAGGCTGTCGCCCTGGCAGAGCGCCCCAACTCGGAGGGCACCCAACCTTCCGCCGCTGGCCCTCGCGGAGCTACCAGGGCCACCCTTCAGCTTCACCCATCAGGAGCTCCATGCCCTCTCTGGCGCCCACGCTAGCTCCCTGCCAGGCAGCTTGTCCTCCTCTCTTCCTCTTGGGGCAGCAGAGCCGGGTGGTGCCCGCCACAAGAGCGGGCTTCAACAGACCAGCGCCCCGCACGCCCCCCTCCGCTACTAAGATGCTAGCGAGCATGTAAGGAGTCCGGAGCACAGCCAGCCCCACCACCCCGGGACCCCCTTTAGGACCCCCAGCTTACCGTGCCGGGGCTGAGGCTGCTTGGGGGCCCCCTGCAGCTTGTCCCGTCTACCGCCCAGCGAGCCCTTCATCCTCCGAGATGCTGCTCCCCTGCCCCCTGGCCCCGCCATGAGGGAGCGGCGGCCGCCCGGTGCCCGGGCACAAGCACACGTCCGTCCACTGGCTGGCTCACAAGCTGGGAGAAGGGTTGAGAGCGGGGGTGGCAGAGGCGGCGGCAGCAGTCAAAGGGGTCGGTGAGGCAGGCGCCGCTCGCTTGCTTGTTCTCTGCCTCTCTCTCCTTCTCCGGCTCGCTCCCTCTCTCCCGGGCTGCTCTCGGGCAGGCGGGCAGCCGAGAAGTGGTCCGGGCGGCGGTCCCGCCTCCTCTCCGGCCGGCAGCCGCGCTTCTGCCACTCAGGCTGGGGCTGCCTCCCTGCCGGACCGGGACCCGGGTCTGGCGGGGCGGTGCGCTCCCTCCCTTACTCTCGGCCGCCTCCCCCGCGCTGTCAGGGGCTGGGGCCAGGTGGCATCCAGGGCATCTCTCCTCCCCTGCCCTTGGCACCTTGCTCTTTGATGCCACGGCAAGAGAAGAACGGGTGGATGCTGCAAGGGGAAGGTAGAAATGAAAAGCAGAGAGCCCACGAAGAAATCGCCTTAGACGGAGTGACTCAGGGGTGGCAGGGAGGTGGGGGAAGGGGAGAAATGATGTGTGCCAGCAGCCAGGAGACGAAGTATTAACGAGAAGCCCCGTGCCCTCACACCGCTCCCCAGTGAGCACTGCTTCGGGGGCCTCATCTTCCTACTTTGGATTTAGTAGTTCCTTTTCTGTAGAGTTTGGACCCCATCATAACACAAACACACACACACACACTTACACACACGTTCACACAGTGCTCCACCTCTTAAGACACCCCTGTTCAGTTATCCTTCGAAGACTTCACTCAGAGACCTTGAAGCTCAGGAAGAGCATCCCTGGGCCCCAAACCCTAAAAGGACTGGGTATCGTTTAGTCAAACCTGCCCACCCACCCAGACTCCCACAATCTTCATTTTTCAGATGAGGCAACTTGAGGTAAAACCACTTGCCCAAGGTCACAGACCTAGTGAACATAACAGAACCAGGAGAGCAAGCTTGGCATGATGGAGTGAGCATGTCCTTTGAAGTCAGACCACCAAGCACCAATAACTCAACTCTGGCACCTCCATAACCTTGATCAAATTACCAAAACTTTCTTGGATTCAGTTTACTCATTTGTAAAATCAAGAAGGGGTGAAATAAATGGCCTTCAACAGCCCTTCAAGCTCAAAATGCATGATCCCATAGAACTCTTCATTCATCCAACATTTAAACACCTACTGTGTGTAGAACACTATGTTAGACACTGAGGCAAATAGAGGGTTTAGGTAAGACAAGGGACCCTAGCATCTTGGAGCATACACACAACACACAGTTACATCTACCTTGATGCTTTTCTAGCTCACCTTCCTCCCATAAGCCACTCACCTCCTGCCTCCACCTGACTGCCAACAAGCACAAACCAGGAAACAGTAGACCTCTTCTACAGCACTAATGACTTGGGTCCTAGACAAAGCTGTCACAATCTAGCGAGGAGAGCCTCAGCAAAACCATTTCTCCACTCTGGGCATCATTTTACTGAACCGTCAAATGGAAATACTCACACATAAAATGTTGTCAGGGGAAAAAAATGAGGTTAAGTAGTGGAAAGATGCTGGGGCTCTGGCCCCAGAGCATCAGGGTTCAAATCCCACCTTTTATGTTTACAAGCTGTGTCACATTGGGCAAATCTCTAATTTCCTCAGCCTTGATTTCTTCACCTATAAAAACGAGGGGGTTGAATGACCTGGCTTCTGAGAAGGTCTCTTCCGGTGCTAGCTATTTGATGCTGGGGTGTTTGTATATTGTCTTCCCCATTAGAATGTAATCTTCTTAAAGATAAGGACTGTTTTGCGTTTCTTTGTATCCCCAGGGTTTAGCACAATGCCTGATACATCGTAAGTACTTTTTTTTTTCTTAACTGACTGCCTGATAGGATCTTATGTGGAGACACTAACAATTATGAAGAAATATGCAAATGTAGTGTATCTAGTTATTATGATCATTTAATACCCATTAGACCCAAAACTTTAGCAAGTTTTGTTATTATATTTCTGATATAACCACATCCTCTGTCTTTTAAAGAGGTGACCTTAAAACCTCTGGTATTAATCTACCTATCAAAATATGGAGGAGACCTTCCCTTTCTCAGTAGAAAATTTCAGATATTAGGGTAGAGATGAAAAATGAGATCAGGAACTGGAATACCTTCTCCTACCAGAGTCTGGTAGAGAAGCTTACAGCCCAAATTCTGCTTTAAGGTAGGTCAGGGAGATGTGGTGTTTACTTCACAGAAATTAGTTACATTGAATGAAGTCAGATTCTTCAAAGACAGCATTCTACTGCAATCTCAAAGGCAAACCCTTCCAACCTTTCCTTAGATCAGCTTCTCAAAGCAACACCAACTACAATTGTCCTACTCCTTTCAAGCTACAAAATATTCTGCAGTCTCCTCTAATATGACTCTGTAAGCAAAATTGATGGGCTTTCCTCATGGCAAACACAAGAATCCTTCTACCTTTCTTTGAGATTCATTCATTGTTCATTCTCATCTCTTAGGATCCCTGACTTAAAGACTCTATTAATTAAACAAACAAATAAATAGAAACACAAATCATCTTTTCCTGTAGTTATGGGTTTCTTAGCTCCCATTCATTCTGCTCACTGCAATCTTTCATGGTTTTGTAATGCAGAGGGAATGTGAAGGTTATGATCCATGAGAGCCTTGAACTCCAAAAGATATCAAAGTTCAGCTTAAAAAAACCCTATGCAATTTTATTCTAATTCTTATATTAAAAAATACTATATCTAAGCATAATCCCATGGCTGTCTTACCTGGATATCTTTATTCAGAAGACTTCATACAAGAAAGAGCTTGATTGAAGATGTCAGCAAACCAATGTGAATTCCTAATGTATTCTAGGGGGTGTATCTATTTTGTTTTAAGATAGTAGACCAATACATTTTTCTCTCTACTTTTGATAGCATTGAAACCCATGAAATATTATCAGAGTTAGGCCCACTTTGAAAATAATATTGGCTACCATTTTGCTTCTAGATGAAAAACTGGACCACAAATCAAACTTGATACCTTTTAACAATGAAAAAAAAAAAACCTCCTTCCACATTGGTCAATTCCTGTATTTTCCTCATTAAAATTTTCAAACATTAAACAATGAGGTCATTTACTCAGGTATATGAGCGTCCCAACTTTAAGCTGTCCTAAGAACCAATAAAAAAAAGTGTACTGAAAACTCTTTTACATTTGTATTCAGTCACTTTAGTCATGTCTAATTCTTCATGACCCCATTTGGGATTTACTTGGCAAAGATTCTGGAGTGGTTTGCCATTTCCTTCTCCAGCTTATTTTACACATGATGAAACTGAGGCAAACATGGTTAAGTGACTCACCCAGCGTCACACAGCTATTAAGTGTCTGAGATCAGATTTGAATTCAGAGAGATGAACCTTTCTGACTTTAGGCCCCACACTCTACCCACTGTATCACCAACTGCCCTTATATTTAACACTTATTAAACCTTTTTCATTTATATAGTATAAATACTATGCATCTATATAGCATATAGTATAGCACACTATATTCACCATGACATTATAGTAAATACAAGCTCTGGAATCATAGGAACTGAGTTCAAATGCTGCCTCTCAAGCTTGCTACATGGTTGACATTAGACAAGTCACTTAACATTCCTGGACCTCAGTTTCTTCAGGTATTGAATGAGGCCATTAGAATATATAGCTTCTGATGTGCCTTCCAACTTTAGATCAATTCTCTTTATCTTTTTTTTAAAATTATAACCATAGTTCAGGTGGGTGGAAATGAGAAATAATACCAACAATGGAAAGACCAAAGATCAGATGGATCCAAGAGATATCAAGAGTTAAGCAATGCCATTATATCTGTGTTTAGAAAAAAAGTTTCCAAGAACCTAGACTAATGTGTGCTTTCTTTAATTTGGAGCACTATTATACCACTTGCAAACTGTCACCTACCCATTGCTTTTGATTATGATTCCTTCTTACATGGTGAATCCAGTGGCATCTTTTGCATGCATGCATGCATGCATGCATGCATATATTGATATAGGCAGATCATCAAAACACCTTGCTTATAATCAGAGAGTCAATGGTACAGTCAAGAATGTCTGCCTGCTGGTACACTAGATAATTCCCTAGGTCATACAGCCTTTCAATTCTTTAAATCTTTTGAAAATGATTGCTTATATCAATAAAATAGGGATAAGGAAGATCAATGAGTTGGGTTCACAACTAAAAAAAACTAGAAAAATAACAGATTAAAAATCCCCAATTAAATACCAAATTGGAAATCCTGCAAATAAAAGGAGAGATTAATAAAATTGAAAGTAAGAAAACCATTGAACTAATAAATACACCTAGAAGCTGCTTTTATGGGGAAAAAAACAATAAAATAGATAAACCATTGATTAATTAGATTTTAAAAAGGAAAGAAGAAAACCAAGTTACTAGTATCAAAAATGAAAGGGATGAATTCACCACCAACGAAGAGGAAATTAGGACAATTGTTAGGAGCTATTTGGCATAATTATACACCAATAAATTTGATAATCTAAGTGAAATGGATGAATATCTACAAAAATACAAATTATCCAGGTTAACAGAAGAAATAAAATACTTAAATAGCCCAATCTTAGAAAAAGAAATTGAACAAGCCATCAATGAACTTCCTAAGAAAAATTCCCCAGGACTAGATGGATTCATAAGAAAATTCTACCAAACATTTAAAGAACAATTAATCCCAATACTATATCAACTATTTGGAAAAATAGGCAAAGAAGGAGTCCTACCAAATTCCTTTTACAACACAAATAATGATGCTAATACACAAATCAGGAAGAGCCAAAGCAGAGAAATAAAATTATAGACCAATTTTCCTAATTAATACAGATGCAAAACTTTTAAATAAAATCTTAGCAAAGGGATTATAGCAATATATCACTAGGATCATATGCTATGACCAGGTGGGATTTATAGCAGGAATATAGGGCTGGTTCAATATTAGGAAAATTATCAGCATAATTGACCACATCAATAACAAAACCAACAGAAATCATATGACTATCTCACTAGATGCAGAAAAGGCCTTTGACAAAATGCAGCACCCATTTCTATGACAAGCACTAGAGAGCATAGGAATAAATGTAGCTTACCTTAAAACGATAAGTAATATTTATCTAAAACCACCATCAAGCATTATCTGTAATGGGGATGAGGTAGAAGCAATACAATCAGGGGTGAAGCAAGAATGCCCATTATCACCTCCGTTATTTAATATTGTACTAGAAATGTTAGCTATAGCAATAAGAGAAACAAAGGAAATTAGGCAATGAAGAAACAAAACTATCACTCTTTGCAGATGATATGATGTTATACTTAGAAAATCCTAGAGAATCAGCTAAAAAACCACTTGAAAATATTAACAACTTTAGCAAAGTTGCAGGATTAAAAATAAATCCACACAAATCATCAACATTTCTATATGTTACCAGCAAAGTCCAGCAGCAAGAGGTAGAAAGAGAAATTCCATTTAAAATAATTGTAGACAATATGAAATATTTGGGAGTCTACCTGCCAAGAGAAAACAGGAACTATATGAACACAGCTGTAAAATACTTTTCACATAAATAAAGTCAAATCTAAACAATTGGAAAAATCTTAATTATTCATGGGTAGGTTGAGACAATATAATAACAATGACAATTCTACATAAATTAATCTATTCAGTACCTTACCAAATTATCAAATATTATTTTACAGAGCTGGAAAAAATAATAACAAAATTCTCCTGGAAGAACAAAAGCTCCAGGATATCAAGGGAATCAATGAAAAAACATGTGAAGGAAGGTGGTCTAGCCATACCAGGTCTCAAACTGTATTATAAAATGGTAATTATCAATACAATCTGGTACTGGCTAAAAAATAGAGTGATGAATCAGTGGAATTGATTAGGTACAAATTAAATTATGGCAAATGACCATAGAAATCTAGAATATGATAAAAACTAAAGATTCAAGGTTTTGGAACAAAAACTCATTATTTGACAAAAACTGCTGGGAAAACCAGAAAACAATATGGCAGAAACTAGGTATAGATCAACATCTCACACTGTATATCAAGATAAGGTCAAAATGGGTACATGATTTACAACTAAGGGTGATTCCATAAGCAAATTAAGAGAGCATAGAATAGTTTATCTGTCAAATTCATAGATAAGGGAAGAATTTGGGGCCAAAAATATATAAGAAGCATTACAAAATGTAAAATAGATAATTTTGATTATATACAATTAAAAAGGTTTTACACAAGCAAAACAAATGCAACCAAAATTATAAGGAAATGAAAAAACTGGAGTTTTTTTTGCAACAAGTATCTCAAATACACAGAAAACTGAATCAAGTTCATAAAAATACAAGTCATTCCCCAACTGATAAATGGTCAAAGGATATGAACAGACAGTTTTCAGACAAAGAAATCAAAACTATCTATAGTCATAAAAAATGCTCTACATCACTATTTATCAGTGAAATGCAAATTAAAACAAATATGAGGTACCACCTCACATCTATCAAATTAGCTGATATGAGAAAAAGGAAAGTCTTGGATGTTGGAGGGGATGTGGGAAAACTAGACACTAATGCACTGTTGGTAGAGTTGTGAACTGATCCAACCATTCTGGACATCCCAAAGGGCTATGAAATTGTGCATACCCTTTGATCCAGCAATACCACTACTAGCTCTATATTCCAAATACATACAAAAAAAGGGAAAAGGACCTATGTGTAGAAAAAAAATATAGCAGTTCTTTTTGTGGTGGCTAAGAATTGGAAATCAAAGGGATGCCCATCAATTGGGGAATGGCTGAACAAGCTGTGGTACATGATTGTAATGAAATATTATTATGCTATAAGAAATGACAAGCAGGATGATTTCAGAAAAAAAAAACTAGAAAGACTTACATGAACTGATGCACAGTGAAGTGAGCAGAACCAGGAGAACGCTGTACATAGTAACAGTAATATTGTTCAGTGAAGAATTGTGAATGACTTAGCTATTCTCAGCAGTACAGTGATCCAAGACAGTTCTGAAGGACTTATGATGAAAAATGCTGTCCATCTCCAGAGGAAGAACTGATATTGAGTGATTACAAATTGAAGCATGTCACTTTTTACTTTCTTTCTTTTCTTTTCTGTTCTTTTATTAGAGTCTTCTTGTACAAAATAACTAATATGGAAATGTTTTACATAATTGTACATATATAACCTATATCTGATTGCTTACCATCTGAGGGAGGGAGGAGGGGGAAGAGTAAGGGAGAGAGAGAATTTGGAACTCAAAATTTTAAATGTTAAAAAAAATTGAAAAAAAAAATCTTTTGAAAGTGTGCAGCTATCAATTCTAACCCATCAAATGTCTATCCGTTATCTCTCACTCTCATTATGACCAGCTTATCTTTTTTTCCTAATCATATATTTTGGTAAGATATTTTCTTTTGTTTCTTTTGAATTATTCCTCATTTGTGGTATGAGCTTGTTCATGCTCTATTGCCATACCTAATGTTCTTTAGATGATTATATCACTTTGATTCAGTGATTGATTGATTGACTGATTGATTGATTCTAATATCAAAAATATAAACTCAGAAGGCTGTGGTCACTTGGGATAGAAATATTCATCCTGAATGGGGCACAGAAGAACAGGGCTCCTTAACCTGGGGCCCATGAACTTGTTCTTTAAACATATTGATAAATGCATTTCATTATATATTTTTCCCTTTTGTAATGTGATGCATTTCACTTCCAGCATCTTAAACCTTTAATTTTCTTACATAGGCTTCACCAGATGGTAAAAGGGGGCCATGATGTAAAAAAAGTTTTAGAACCCCTGGACTAAAAGAATTTAACTATTGCCTCTTTAATTGAGAAGGAAGGAATTCTCTTAAATCAAAGAGAATTTTTTTGTTGTTGTTGCTTTGATAAAGGATGTAAGTAAAGAACGTCATCACATAAATTTAAAACTGCTTTATAAACAGAGATGGTAACATCCTCTCAATAATTAGGAAAATCTCACCTGGAAAAAAAAAGACAGGGGCAATATGGAAGCTATCTTAAATATTCAGAGGACTTTCACTTGGGAGAATAATCAGACTTATTTGATGTCATAGTCGTAAATTACAGTGAGGCAGTTTTCAGTTCAACATAAAGAAGAAATTTCTTATGATTAGAAAAGAAATGCATTGAGAAGTAGTGAACTTCCTATCACTGGAAATGTTCAAGCCGAGAATCTAGATAGCCACCTTACAAGGTTCACTGTATTGTCTAGGTGTCTGTATGTGACAGAGCAGGATGATTAAAATACACTAAATTCTTTTCTAACTCTCATAGTCTACATGTTATTCCATAAATCAAAATGTTCCCTTCATACTTTCTCAATGAATGGCTCTCATCAATTTGCCCCCTATACTTCCTTGTTTCCAAGCATAGTGTTTTCAACTTAATCGACTACTTCCCTTCTTGCCAACTTTATGCTTGATTAAATGTCTCTAGTCTACACTTTTGAAGTTGTAATGAATGAAAGGCTTCCTACATAGATTTTTCTCAATTGTGGGACAATATAACCTGTATACACTAACTATCATTCACATCATTGTCTCTTTAGCAGGGCCCAAACTGGAAATTCCTGTATATTGGGCAAAGTCAATGGTTCAGATGAGGGAAGAATGTGAAAAGTCCATCGTGATACTTTCACAGCTGTCAAGGAAGGTGGACCTTGGCAGAGGGGAAGGAACATTGGTTGGGGAAGACTGCAATAAAGAACTGGACAAAAGAAGAGAAAAGTAATTCTATATAGTATGATACTAGAGTAAGATGATGGTTCCAGTAAAATTCCACTAGGAGAAAGTATGTCCTCTGGATTTTAGAGCCCTGGCAAAGCCCCATTCACACCAAACTAGTTATAGTTATGCTCAGGAATGTCTTCAATATCACAGCTTTTGCCTAGATCCTTATTCTAGAATCCCAAAGTGCAATGATGTTCACATGCATTATTTTGATGACTCCTCAATGTCATTCTTTTGGCACACTACTCTGGGGTGGTAAGTTTCACTCCCTGATCATTCGATCAAAGACCTGATGTTTGTGAAAGAATGTAGGGTAAAATATTCATCTTCACCTAATCCTTTTCATTGACACTTGGTATTTAATCACCTTTTGATGGAAAGAAAAACCTTTTATTTTTAGATTTAGTGTCTTAAGTAAAAAAAAAAAATTATCGATCTTTATCTTGCCAGATTTCTAAAGAAACATAAGCCATCCCTTATGTTTCCTCCTACACATCTTTCAATAGATGCATGCTAACCACTGAAAAGTAATGACAAGTTGGCATGTGCCAATCCTCAAAATTAAAAAAAATAAAGGAAAGGCCAATGGGGGAAAATCAAGTAATCTGTTTTTAATCTTTGGGATCAAATTGCTTGCTGCAGAACTAAGACATTTTTTATACTAGAGATTTTCACAGTGGGATCTCATGAAGAAAGCAGAAAACAACTTGAAGTTATCTACCCCAGCTGGAAGCTGCTGGATGTAATTTTTTCAATAGCACAGGGAGAAAAAAAAGTCTTCAGAATTAATAACAAAGGTAGAAAATATGTTAGAGGCAGGATCCTCAAAGATGGAAAAGGGAAGATAGACCACTGCATCAATAAATTGATAAGTATTCATTAAGTGCCTATTACATGTTAGGTGCTGTGGCTACAGTATGCTAGGCACTAAGGCTATGAATTCAAAGAATGAAATAATGCCTTAATGGGGGAGAAAACAAGTTCGTATAAAAGTATATGCAGTGTAGATAGATAGATAGATAGATAGAGAAATGAACAGAACCAAGAGACCATTGCATACAGTAATAGCAATATCGCTTTAAGAACAACTTTGAATGAAAAAGTCATTTTGACTATTATAAATAAGATGCTATCTGCATCCAGAAAAAGAACTGAAAAATAGAAGCATGTATAGAATGAATTTACATATATATGTATATGTACATATATACATTATATATATATACCATATTATGGAAATACTTGTTTTATTTCATAAACAAAACAAATGAAAACTTAAAAAGAGAAAAATACATACTGTGTAAATATAGTTAATAAATACATACATCTCACATACAAATTGGTCATATAGACAAAGTGGTTAAATGGAAGATACCATAGGAGGGAAGTGCTTAGCACAGTGCCAGGCACATAGTAGGTGCTTAATAAATCTTGATGGACTGACTGACTGAAAGACATTAGCAGTTGAAGGGATGAGGAAAAGCTTCTTGCAAAAGTTGATGCCTGAGATGCTCAGAAATAGCTACAGAAGGGGGCAGCTAGGTGGCACATTGGATAGAGCATTGACCCTGAAGTCAGGAAGACCTGAGTTCAAATCTGTCCTCAAATCAAACACTTGACACTAGCTGTGTAAAAAAAGGAAAAAAAAGAAATAACTGCAGAAGGAGCTGTGTGGTACAGTGGGAAGAAAGCTGACTGGCATAATAGGAAGAGGGTTCAGATTCTGACTCTGACACTTATTCTGATATTGTGTAATCTTGGGCAAGTCCCTAAAGTCCCCAAGGCTTCAGTTACCTCATCTGTAAATTAAGTGTTTGGACTATTCGGCCTTTAAAGTCTCTTACAGCTCTTGATCAATGATACTATGTTCTGTTTTGATCTATGTTTCTACAAACGCCATGGATACAATGCCTCCTGAGTACTAGGGGAGAGTAGCAACCAGGTTTATTCTCCAGTATCACTAGCTGGTACTCTTTGCATTTATAAGAGAGGAAATATGATGTAATGCAAAGTATCCCAGAGAATTATACACATGAAGGCTAAATTGACTTAGTGGACGCAGTACTGAAATTGTTAAGGCCACTTTCCAGTCATGTGACTGTGGGCCAGTCACTTACTATAACCTCTCTCAGCCTTAGTTTTCTACATCTACAAAAATAGAGGAGCAATAGTGCCTAGCTCACAAGGTTATTTGAAGATCAAATAAGAAAAGATATACAGCATTAATAGCTACAAACCACACTAATACTTTAGACTACTCTGTATAAAGCATGATATAAACTTGAGCTATTATTAAGTAGAAACTTGCTATAAAAACATGAGCTACTATTATCCTTGAACAAATGACACTTTTTGCTATTTGGGAAAAAAATTGTTGGCTACTTCTATAATGTTCAGCTAAACAGCAAACTTGTAAATGCCTGGGCAGGGAGAAAGGGGAACTGGCTTGTATCTTTTTATCTTTCCCAGTGCCTAATAGCACTTTGTACACAGTAATTAATTAAATGAAAGTACATCCAGATTTTGTATGGGAAACTTTATCCTTATACCTAAGAGCATCGATTCAAAATGACTTATATGTATTTTCCATATATGAGCATGTAAAGTGTGTGTGTATGTATGTATATATTTGTGTTTTAATATGTATTGTTACTTAGTAATTTAAAAGCATGTAGATATATATATATATTAAAATATTGAAGGATTTAAATGTTTTTTGAAAGAAAAAAATGTAAAATGGAATAACCTTGTTTGTTATTTCTATGATACTTTACTATTACCTTTTAATAATTGAAATTATAATCTTGTATACTATCTCAGGCTTCCCTTATCCCTAGGCTCTCCAAAAGCATTAATGTCAATAAGCATTCACTAAGTGCCTACTATGTGTCACACACTGTGCCAAGCCCTGGAAATATAAAGAGGCAAAAAATGTTCCCTGCCTAAGGAGTTCTTCTGGGTACTTTGTGAGTTAGCATGCTCTCCCAGCCACACCTTTTAAGCCCCATGATGTGTTTACTTGTACTAGTCATAAGGAAGATACACATAAATGAAAGCCAAAAAAATCATTGGAATTTAATAGTTATAAAAATAACTACACCACATCCTCTCATTAACCTAGAATTCATTCTTTCATAAATACACATATTTTCAGTGTAAAGAGTAAACACACCTAGGGGTCATGCATGGGGCATTAGAAAGAGAACCAATATGACCAGAGCACCATTGTGGAGTAGTATAAATACAGGGGACAAGTGATCAGGGAACACATGTTTTGAGCAACTCTGGCATACAGTATTGTAGAACTACAATATTTTCAGATGACTTCATTATTCTCTCTACTTGACTTATTCCCTACTTTACTCTTTGCTACTCTCCACCAGGTGTCCCTTTTCTAGTCCAGATGGTCTTTAGTCTTCTGGCTAATTTCAGGACTCTTCAATACTCTGCCACCCCATCACTGGTGATGCTATGGTTAGTAAGCCTCTCTGCATCAGGAAAGGACCATAGTTCTGTCACTCATTTCTTTTTTGTTTTTTTTTTAGGCAATTAGGGTTAAGTGACTTGCCCAGGGTCACACAACTAGTAAGTGTGTCAAGTGTTTGGTCTGAGGCCGGATTTGAACTGAGGTCCTCCTGACTTCAGGACCGGTGCTCTATCCACTGTACTACCTAGCTGCCCTTTGTCACTCATTTCTTTCATCTGTATCTAGCATCCATTGAAAGACTGGGTGGTTAGTAAACCTTTCCCAGGCATGGAAACTTATCTTATCTTTTCTTTTTTTAATAGTTGCAATCAATTTATTAAAAGAGATGATTGATTAGGCATCAGCAATGGTGACTTCAACTCCTACACCTGGTTCAATGCTGATAGAAGTGATCTGTTTAACAATTTCAGAAGGACTGTTCAAATCAGTAAGGCGTTTGTGGATTCTCATCTGGAACTGATCCCAAGTCTTTGAACCTTTACCACAAGGAGTTTTTCTAGTCATGATTCAAAGTGTCTTAGTGGGCATTCCAACAGGTCCCTTCACTTTCAAGTTCTTTTCTTTGGCTCCTCTAATTAGGTCAGCACACACTTTCTCGAGAGATTTCACATTGTGGCAGGTGAAGGTGACCTGGATCTGGTGAATGGCCACTTCAGGATCCACAAGGGTGCCAGTGTCTTTGAATACCATGGCAGTGGAGCAACTTCCTGACCAACTTTTTCCTCAGTGAGAGAGAACAGTAGTGATTCAGGAGGAGGAGAGGCAGTGACTGCCAATTCCATGCGGCTGCAGCATCGATACCTTCACCAAAGAGTGAAACTCATCTTTTCATTTAGTTCTTTAGCAGTCCCACAATGCCTCAGTCATAGTTTTGTCTACATTGACAATGTGATTCTAAGGCTAATTCTTCAATTCCAATAACAAAGGTATTGGATTCCTAGACTAATAAATGCAGACCATGTTTTTTCTATGTCCTAGTCACAGTTCAAAGCTAGTAGATAAAATATTTCCATGACACACATCTAATACAACATTTTAGATGAAAGTTGGGAAACAACCAGAGGAGACCAGTCATTTTGATATACAACAATCAGAAATAAGGAGCTTCTTATTGAATACAACATTGAGTTATCATTTATAACACAAAGGTTAATCTGTGAATAGAGATTGCAAGGACAGAACAGACCATTTATTACAAAAACACTGCAAAGGTTGGCAGGTCATAAATCCATCTCCTCAGGCACACCAGAAATCACATTCAAAAGCCCCATGAATCACTACTTTAGCTACACGTCTTGTGCTAGAGTTCCCAAGCTTGGGTACAAGTTCCCCCAGAAGGCATGAAAAGCTTGTCAAGGGGGTACAGGGAGTATTTGGTAAATAACTATGTTATCCTATTGAAACAAATTGATTTCTATTCTATGTGCATACGCACAGTAAACCCTTAAATGTATTTCATCACATATTGAACAGGGAGCATAGGAAGTTTACACAAAAGCAGAGACCAAAAAGTTTGGGAGCCTCTGCCCTATGTAATTTCTATAAATTAAGTATCTCTAAGTCATAGGATGTCAGAACTCTCCGGGAACTTAGGGATCATTTAGTCCAACACACTTACAAAAGTGCAATAGGTGAGCAAACTGAGACCCAGGCTATTGAAATGGCCTTACCTGAAGGTTGGTGGCAAAGTTGATGTAATCTACTCCTTTGTGCCCTATCCTCCAGGAATGTGTGTTCTCCAACTGCAAAAGGGAAAGAAGCCTGTTCATATACCTTCATTATGCTAAGCTTTTTCAAAGGTCTCCGTTTGAACCCCTCACGTGGTTAGGTCATTGTGCTAGGCACGAATACCACAACAAGGTGCATATAATCAAGTTCAATTAGATTCCCCAAGTATGTATTGAAGGCCTACTATGTGACATGCATTATGCTGGCTGCTGGAAATAGAATTACAAGAACACAACAGTTCTTCTTAAAAACTTAATTCTATGATGCAGATATAATACACACAAGTAAGGAAATTCAGAGTGCGGACAATATAATGAAAAGTAATATTCATGCAATTCTTTACGTCTTATAAAGTGTCTTACATGTATTTCCTAATTTGATTTATGTAATAATCTCACATGGTAGGTATTGTTATTACTCCCATTTTATCGATGACAAAACTAAGAAGCATTAAGTGACTTACTTGGGGTCACCCAGCTAGTAATTATGTGAGGATGAATTTGAACCCATGTCTTCTTAATTCTGAGTCCACTACTCTAACCACTATTCCAAAATTCTGCTTCCCCCACTGTCCCCCAAAATCAAGTTAATTCCCAAACAACTGAGTGGAGACTCTGTCTTCTCTGAGTTTTATCTACAGTACAAAACTGTACCAAATACTTCCAAGACACATTCCTCATGCTGAAGTAAATATAAAGTAATTTAGGTGAAGAGGAAGCATTTACATTTGGGGAATTGAGGAAGACCTTGTTTAGGATATGACACTTGAGCTGAGCCCTGAATCAATTTCATATCTTCTCATAGAACTTCATCTAGTCCAATCCCCTCATTTTGAAGATGAGGAGAACAAGGCCCCAGGGAGTGAAAGGATTTGCTTAAAACAAGGAGATGGAAAGTTGCAGAACCAGAATCTACACCCCAAATTAGAATTAAGTGTTTTCTAAATTCACTATGCCATCCCACTCAGATTTTTAATTGTCCTATTTTTGCCAACAAGAGTACCTTGTACATGGAGACCATACATGTTCTAAGAATCCTTATCCCCAACCCCACTCTCACATATGAGTGTCAGGTCCTGGTACAAGGTAACATCTCTCCCTCGCTGTTCTAGGGCTGCCCTTGAGGAATCAGGGATGATTCTCTAACATCACCAGTAGTATTCTTTGTAGAGATTCTCCCTCCACCCAGATTATCAACTGAAATCTTCATCACCTCTTCTATCCTTGGCTTCTCAAGTAGATACTGCCACCAGCCAATGTTATCCCAAGAGGGTGATGCTAAAGAATGATGATGATAAGATGACAAGTCAAAAATTCTCTGGACCCTTCAAGCCTTTTAATCTCTATAATGGGCCATCAAGAATAGAAGCCACATATCAGTGGTAACTGACCACTTCAAAAGGCATGCCTAGGCAGACCCAACCAGGAACTAGAAAGATTCCATCTTTGCCAAAATATACTGAAGTATATCTTGGTATAAAGACTTCCTTTCAGGATCCATTCATATCAAAGCAGAGACTTTGAAAGTATATAACTCAAACCTCTGGTTGGCATTAAGATGTCTGGAACGATGCTTTTCCACCCTCAAGGGAACTCATAACCTGAATGTTTTAGCTACACACTGATAAAAATGTTAGGCATGCTGATACCAGAACAAAAATATCAGTAGAGACAACATGTGGCTTTCTTGGTACACGTAGACCACTCTAGCAGGAATGATGTCATTGACCTTACGCCTTACACTTAATTTGTTGATGTTTTTAGCAGGAACCATGCCCAGCTACTGATTTGTGCCTTAGAGTCTCTGAAGATAGAGACTGCAGATACTCATATTCAGACTATCTCTCAACTGATAGAGGAATTGCAAGTAGGCTTAACACCTAGCTCCAACTTCAGTCCAGATGAACACTGAAAGATATAAACAGCAGTATAACACCCCAGTTCATCGTTAAGACTTTCATCAAAATTAAGTTCTGCTGAGAAATCTTGGTGTTCAAGGGGCTTACAAATTAGCAGATAAGTGAAAAGTCACTCTATACTTAGTAGTAGTGGTTGTAAAAGACTGGGCAACTCATTGGTGGGCAACCTACAAAGATGATCCACCTCAATCACTTACTGCCAATAAGTTAATTAGTTGGGGCTTCCAAGCCAGAGACTGTGAGTCACTGACCCAGGCACTGGCTCAAAAACAAAGACATGCTTCAGATGGAGACTTTGCATACTGTACTTCAAGAAATAATAACATTACTAGTTAACCCACAGCCTCCACAAGCCCAGGTTTAGGAAGTTAGGACTACAGGTCTGATGAGGATTATAATAATCCTCTGCCACCCAGGAACACCAATTTAGGACTGATAAGTCAGCAAGTCAAAGAGCAAGGGTCATCTGAACAGTGATCACCCTGACATGATTTCCAGGCAAAATAGTTATATGTATAGGCAGACAGACAATAATGGCAATGCTTAATCATCTAATGTGTACCTTGACTGAAATTGCATGTTTTCATTGATGCTTTGACATTTTTTATTGAACCGTATTGAAATGAGCTAATAGAAAAGCTGAGAAAGGTGATGCTCTCTCTCTAAGAAACTTCTAACCAAGGCTAGAACTGGACAAATGCAGCTAGCTGCAGTATTTATATGTGCCTGCTGAAATTGAGAATAACTCTTTAATGGGAAGGCATAGACGCACAAATAAAAGGATCAGGTTTTTTTCTGTAATTTTAAAGAAAAAAAGAAAAAGAAAAACAACACTTTGTGTCCTTGAAAACAGCAGCAGCAAATTACTGAGGATTTTGAAACAAAGATTAATTCTTTACTCAGATATAGTTGAAGCTTAGTTGTTAAGACATAGATGTGTTTCAGAAATAACAAGAGGAAACAAGTTAATTAAGTTTAGTTTGACAGTTAAGATATAGGTGGTTCTAAATTCTAAAAAGAAAAAGAAAAAAGGAACTTATCATTACAGCATTTAAAAAAAATGTATCTATACTCCACTTACCTCAATGTAGTATTTAATGCACCTACTCCTTTCTACCATATTGTGAATTCTGTAGTCAGTGTCTAAATGGATCATTATGCCATCTGAATACTATATTAGTTAGGGGAGAAGCCGAGGAATTGTACTTCCTGGAAACTATCTGAAAGATTTAGAGATACAAAACACACACACACACACACACGTACATATACATATATAGATACACACACATACACACTCATACCCACATACACACATATACATGTGGGGGGAGTGTATGTATGTATGTATTATGTTTCATATTTCCCACTTGATTTCATTCCTCTGGACTTGTCCCTAATGCCCCAAGAACCTCATTAGTCTGTAAGATCACTTCAGCCTTAGAATTCACACCTCCTCAACACCCTATGAGCCTGTGGCTGTTCATTCTAAATAGAAGGTGGAGATCTCTTCCTAGAATATCCATTTAAGGAAGCCAGCCATCTCTTCACTTCCTGCTTGTGCCCCTCTGGATTTCTCCATACTGCCCCCTACCCCATACCTTCTATTTATTCTCCTTATTTTCAGTGTCCTTTCATGTGTTGTTTTTCCTTGTTAGATTATAAACTCCTTGAGGGCAAGGATTGCATTTCTCTTTTTTTTTTATTTGTCATATTTGTATTCCCAGCATTTATCACAGTGCCTGGCAAATAAGAGGTGCTTAATAAATAATTGACTGACAACTTCTCCCACCCTTGTCCAAGTTAGTGTAATTTACATGGTAGGTGGAATTGATGCTTGTGAAATTCACCCCAATTATAAAGGAGAAAATCCAATAGCAATATCAGCATAGGAACTTACACTGATGTTATTGACCAGCAAGCTTTCTGAGCATCAATAGGTTTCTATGGAAAATTAATTTCATGCTTGTCTGCTCGGGTAAAACCTTTTACTGAGTTGTTATGAAAAGGAAAAGATTGAAAATGGTTTGAGAATACCAAAAAAGATTTGATGTAGTTCAAAAGAACTGTCATGTTTACATACGGTAGGGTATTAAGACCTATCCTTACTTTTAACCCTAACTTCAGGTATAACTGCCACATATCGAAGTAGGGACCATAAACTCACATGGCTCATTCACGTGGTTTATAGAAAAAGTGAAGGATTATGTCTCTTCATGGGTTGGGAAAGAAGTTGAGAAACTAGTAAGGTTTTTTAAGATCACATATCAGTGTCCTAAAGTTAACATTTTGCCAGTCATCAGGAAAGAGAGAAAGAGAAAAAGGAGAAAGAGAGAGAAGCATATATACATACCCATGTATGTATGCATGTATATATATTAAATTCCCATATAAAGTCAAACATGGGCAAGACAACTATACTGTAATCCTGAGACATAGAATCAAATCCTATGAGACATAAATCTCAAACACCATATTAGATAACTTACTGGCCCTGTGATCCTGCACAAATCATTTAATCTTCCTGAATCTCTATTTCCTCATCTGTAAAAATGGGGGGTAATAATAGCACCTATATCATGGGACCATACACCTTGAGCTGGAAGGGACCTCAGAAGTCAACTAGTACAATCCATCATTTTCCAGATAAAGAATCTGAGTCCCATGGAAGTTAAGTGACTTGCCCAAGTTCATTCAGTTAATAATCATCAAGGTCCTTTGAATTCAGTCAGTGATCTTTTCAGTGTATCATGCTGACCAAAGGATTTGCTATGAGTATCAAATGAGATAATGCAGATGCAGCACTTTGTATGCCTGAAAATGGTATATGTTGTTACTCTTTTGCAACGCCATGTATCATAACATCAGTACTCTCTATAGGGGTTTTCTTTTTTAAAAAATAATATTTTATTTTCCCATAATTACAAGTGAAAATATTTTTGACATTCATTGGTGTTTTTTTGAGTTTTGAGTTCCCAATTCTATTCCTTTTCTTCCTCTCCTCCCTCCCTGAGACAGTAAACAAACTGATATATGTTATATGTGAACAATCATGTAAAATATTTCCATATTAGTCATCTTATGCAAGGAGAGAGAGAGGGGGGAGAGAGAGAGGGAAAGGGAGAGGGAGAGGGAGGGAAGGAAGGAAGGAAGGAAGGAAGGAAGGAAGGAAGGAAGGAAGGAAGGAAGGAAGGAAGGAAGGAAAGAAGGAAGGACTGAAATGAAATGAAATGAAAAACAGTATACTTTAATCTGTACTCAGACATTATCAGTTCTTTCTCTGGAGGCAGATAACATTTTTCATCATTAGTCCTTTGGGATTATATTGGATATTGTTAAGAATAGTTAAGACTTTCACAGCTCTTCATTGTACAGTATTGCTATTACTATGTACAATGTTTTCCTGATTCTGCTCATTTCATTTTGTATCAGTTCATGTATGTCTTTCCTGTTTTTTTTTCAGAAATCTTCCTACTTGTCATTTCTTACAGCACAATAATATTCCATTATAATCATATACCACAACTTGTTCAGCTATTCCCCAACTGATGGGCATCCCTTTGATTTCTAATTCTTAGCCACCACAAAAAGAACTATTATAAATATTTTTGTATACAGAAGTCCTTTCCCCTTTTTTAAAAAAAATCTCTTTGGAATAAAGATTTAGCAGTGGTATTACTGGATCAAAGGATATGCACAGTTTTATAGCCTTTTGGGCATAGTCCCAAATTGCTCTCTAGAATGGTTGGATAAGTTCACAACTCCACCAATAGCGTATTAATGTTCCAGTTTTCCTACATCCCCTCCAACATTTATCATTTTCCTTTTTTTGTCATATTAGCCAATCTGATAGGTGTGAGGTGGTATCTCAGAGCTATTTTAATTTGCATTTCTCTGATAAACGGTGATTTAGATCACTTTTAAAATTACCATAGATAGCTCTGATTTATTCATCTGAAAACTGCTTGTTCATATCCTTTGACCATTTATCAGTCAGAGAGTGATTTGTATTCTTATAAATTTGATTCAGTTCTCTATATATTTGAGAAATGAGGCCTGTATTAAAGATATTTGCTGTAAATTTTTCCTCAGTTTTTCTGCTTTCCTTCTACTTTTGGGTTGCATTGATTTTATTTGTGCAAAACCTTTTTAAAAATTTTATATAATCTCTTGCTTTGTCCTAAATACTTTCCTTAACCACAGATCTGACATGTAAACTATTCCATGCTCTCCTAATTTGCTTGTGGTATCACCGAAGGGGTTTCTTGACAAAGATACTAAAGTGGTTTGCCATTTCCTTCTCTGGTGGAGTAAGGTAAACAGAGGTTAAGTGACTTGCTCAGGGTCACACAGCTAGTAAGTATCTGAGACAGGCTTTGAACTCAGTTCTTCCTGACTCCAGGCCCTGCACTCTATCCATTGAATTATCTAGCTGCCTCAAAATATTATATATATGGGAGCTATAATCTTTATCTTCATCAAAATTACTATCCTGACTTCATATTATTATTTAATATACTTGTCACCCCCACACTGATAAAACATATGTTCTAGCTGAGCTTGAGATATACCCAGAAGAGTTATGTTCTCTAGAAATGTGTCAGTGAAAACTAAAATGTTCCTCATTTTGCACTGGCAAACAATTTCCTCCGAGGTACAATTTGAAGAACTGACCTTGATTTATAATTACAGTCTAAGTTGGACTTCTAGATGATTTCCTTCTCTCCCTATCCTTGTGCCTGTGAAAATAGGTTGGGCGTGACACACACACCACCTTCTGCTGGGAGAGAGAAGAGTGAGGGACAGACGATGATCGACCTTTATGTGCAATCAAGTTCTTTTTAGTGGCCCATGCATCATCTTATTGGAGAAAATTAAAGCACTAGCCTCGTGTTACTTTCAGGCCTAAAAGGTGGATTTAACAGCCGGCTGATCATCAATATAATTATGAAAAGACTGACACAGGCACATGTACTCATTTACTGTGATCCCAGCTTTGGAAATGTTATTTTTAAGGCATCCGTAACTATCAAAAAACCCCAAGTGTATCTATAGCAATAATTTACTTGAGGGTGCAGCTGGAAAGGGGTAAAGAAGCATTCATCACCAAGTTCCCAGAAACATACATCAGAAAAAATGCACAGAACATGAAGGCAATATTGAATAAAACCCAGACTTAAATGGGCCAAACCAGATAGCAAGATAAATAGGAGTCTCATCCCAGCTCTGCAAGAGGCCAGAGCCCATCTCTCTCTCTCTTTCTCTCTCTCTCCTCTACCCTTTTCCCTTTTCCCTCTTCTCTCTTTATCCCTTTCTATATAAATTATATATAATATATATGCATATGTATTATATAGACATATATAGTATACGTACATATGTAGATTTGTATTTTATGTGTTCTATGTAAATATGACATGACCACTTATAATTATGCGTGAATATATGTATACATATAAAAATGTGTGTATATACATACACACATACATACACACACACACATATACAATCTACCCTGATTGAATGCAAGGTGATTGAGAGCCAGCATTATTCCATTGTTTTTATTATTATGCTCTCAAAGCAGACATAGCACAGTGCCTGCACTAACATGTAGGAGGTACTTAATAAATGCTAATAAATGGACTGATCTTTAGTTCTCTCATCCCCAAAAAGGGGTAAGAATCTTGGCACTGCCAATGTCACAGGATTGTTGTTAGTGCCAGCTGAAGCTCATCAACCCCATGGCGGGTTCAGTTAACTTGAGAATTAGCCAGCTCTGAGCAACACACAGGGTTTGGAGAGTGATGGGGTTACTTGTTTGTCTTTTAAAATCCCCTTTATTAATGCTGCCTCTGCATAGAGTGTCATCAGACTTTGTTGGGATAGTCCATGACCCCATGACCCTAGCCAAGCCACTTGTTTGACATCCCATTCTAATCTCAGCATTTTGTTTCCATTTTTTCCCTTCTCTTGCTGTAGAGATAGGATCATGGATGAGGTTCTGGCTTGAACTGGGTGGGGTGTTTTAAGTATGCTTCTTCCTTTCTATCTCTTGTTTTGGTGATGCCTTCTCCAATAGCACTGATGGTGAACTTTTTCAGGTCAGTTTCTCTGTAGAAATGCCCCCACGAGACAGTAGCAAGTGTGCTTTATTGAGAGAACCGTGTTCCTAAACTGCAAATCAGAGATTCCCCACCTTTTCAAGGATGAAGGCCTCTTTTTAATATGAATAAAATTCAAGGATCCTCTCATGATACTCCTATCCTTTATATTTAAAATACATGATGATAAAAACCTGTTACAGATTCAGTGACACTTTGAAATGAACTTGTACTGCATTAATCACAAGAGAATCTACACACATTTTAAAAATAGCAATGCAAACATAGCATGTGTACAATGTGCAAAACAGATTATGCATTCAGTCTACTGAAAGTATGTTTGCTTATTTTGTTGGAGCTAAAGAGGGATCAAAATAACAATGCTCAGTACATCTGTGAATTCAGGAACCCCTTGTAGCAACTCGACAGCCTTCGGGTTGTCAAGCACTGTTGTGCAGGGTATGCAGATGTAAGCAAAATCTTGGTTAAAGTACAACATTATTAGTATATGAATCAGAAAGAGCATTGCACCTAAAATATCTGAGTAGGACCATGAGAAGTATACTGGATTTGGAGTCCAGGGTTATGATCCCAAATTCCTCCTCTCCTATTTATTACCCATGAGGCCTTGGGCATAATCTCATAAGCTTCAGTTTTCTCATCTATAAAATACAGGAGTTGAACTAGATGACTTTCTAGCTCTATACTTTCAATCTTCATAAACTACAAATGATATTCTTTAAATCTTTTTAGCACAAATCCATTTGGGGAATGGGAAGTATTTTTAGCAACTTTGGGGCATTTATCTGAATAGTAAACAAGAATTCAAAAGTTTGCATAAATTATTTGAGTATTTTAGGGAGACACAGCTCCTCCAGACTAAATTATCTAATGCCCTTTGTTTGCAAAGACAGCTTCAATTTGACATTCATAGAGATTTTGAGAAAATATCATCATTTCTTTTGTAAGTGCTCTTATAAAAAATACAATTACTGTATTTGTTGTTCAGTCGTTTCAACTGTGTCTGACTCTTCGTGACCCCCCACTTTCCCTGCATAATTCCTCATTTAAACAATGTGTTAAAATATGGCTCTTTTGACTTACCATGTGGCTCTCTTTGGGTGAGTTTCAACCTCATTTCTGAGGCTACATTTGCATCAAAAATATAGTTTGGCCTTCACTAATGTCCTATTCCAATCTCTAAAGAGATCTTGGTTCAAAAAGACCTGAGTTCAAATTCCATTCTGTTACTTAGCACCGATGTGATCAAGATAAATTCCTTAGCCTCACCAGATTTCCCTTACTTCATTTGTATGAGAGAGAGAGAGAGAGAGAGAGAGAGAGAGAGAGAGAGAGAGAGAGAGAGAGAGAGAGAGATTGTGCTGGATGTCCAAGATCTCCTCTACAACCACATGGTTGTGGATCCTGCAAGGCCATGTCAGCAGAACATATATTTTGGTATTTCTAGTGAGGTGAAAATGTTTTGAAGATGGATCCAGTGATGAAAATTGTGTCTGCCATCTGAAGGCAAATTAAGCTACATTCAGAAAGATTCAACACTTACAATTCCTTAGGATCATAGATTTAGAGTTGGGAGAGACCTTAGAGGACAACTAGTCCAACCCTTTCATTTTACAAATGAAGAAACTGAGGTATAAAGAGAATATGTGAATTACCCAATGCCCATAACTTTCTGAGATGGGATTTGAACCCAGGTCTTCCTGGTTCCAAGTCCACTACGCTATCCATTATATTAGTGGTGTCAGACTCAAATAAAACCGGGGGCTACTAAGCTGTACTTAAGGATACCTGGGGCCGCATATTGACATAGAAAACCACATATTTAGTATTATACATGTTCTATTGTGTTTTACATATTTTGTTAAATCTTTCCCAATAACATTATAAACTGGTTTTGACCACACTCTAGAGTATTTGAGGTTGTGCGTCTGACATCTCTGCATTTCACCAAGCTACATTGTTAGGCAATGAGTGTTTCCATCCAGAAAACTGGCAGAGTACCTACATAGATCAGAGACCTACAATACACTCCCAGCATACCCTGAGAGAGCATTCTCATTGGGTCTTCCCCTGCCATTTATGGCAAAGGCCAAAGGGAACTCTCCCCCAGAGTGTGCCCGCACACCAGGATCTGAGACCATTGTGCATGGGGATGGCCAAGGCAAAGAAAGATTCTGTTCTCCAAAGGTGAAAGGAGTTACCACACTGGTGAGATTGAAGTGTTCTGGTGTTTACATAATCTTGATTTTTGGCAATTGTCACATTTGCTTCCAGGGAATCATTTTAAATGTTTTGTTTGTTTGTTTGTTTTTTGCTATTGACCCCTGGCATTCTTTGCTAGCCAACATGGCAGATTTGAAGAAGGAAATATCCACGCAGTAATTTAAACTCCTACTTCTCTGATTATTCATCTGTAGCCTACATGATAGCATAGTACAGAGATGATGCATTGCGGGTATACAAAAGAAAGGGTTTTATATATATAGTGTATACAGAATTGTGTTCTTGTTTGGTCTTTTCAGTAGTGTCCAACCCTTCATGACCCCATCTGAGGTTTTTTTGGCAAAGATACTGGAGTGGTTTGTAATATCCTTCTCCAGCTCATTGTATAGATGAAGAAAGTGAGGCAAACAGGATTAAGTAACTTGCTTAGGATCACACAGCTATTAAGTATCTGAGGCTGGATTTGAACTCAAGTCTTCCTGACACCAGACCTGACACTCTATCCATTGTGCCACCTACCTGCCTCCAATAAATAGAATACTGGTCTTCAATTCAGGAAACTCAAATGCTAGCCCCCACACCTACAAGCTGTGTGAGCATGGACAAGTCCCTCAACTTTACTGAGTGATTTAGATGCCTCCTTATTGGTCCATGGTAAAGATCCAAAGGGACAACATCTGTGGAGGATTTTGCAGACCTCAAAGCAGTGTGAAAATATGAGCTATTATTTTCCTTGTGTGAACTTTTCTGTTCCAACCCCAAGAAATGTGAATTATTCAGAATGATTGCTCCAGGGTTTAGGATTGTAGGGGCAGCACTTTGTATCAAGTGCGTTATGCATATTGGAAGAGAAGGTCACAACTGTTCACACATCTCTGTTTATGCATAGCTAGAAGGAAAGTAATTACAAGCTGAAATTGTAATAATAACTGGCAGCTGTGCACTCCTGGAGTTGGAGGGAGGAGGTGCTGGGGATTCATTAAATGTATGGAATGGCTGAGTGAAAGGACCACATTTGCAGTAAGGGTTGGGGGGACTTCATTCTATTGCAGTTTTTTGAGGATCTGGAACAAGACTTTGGGTCTCAAGAAATGAGACTCCATCGCTTTAGAAACTTTAGGCCTGCTAAAATGCCATGGCTATCTAAGTGGGCAGAGTGTTCTAAACAGTGATTTTTATATAAATGTCTACAAACTCAAAGAGACGATGAGATACATAAATTGAATTCATCATGAGCCATTTCAAGAGTTTATTTTAAATGTATCATCAATTGCATGCATAATAACCCAAGTATTTTGGTCAGCTAATCACTTGAGTTGCTGGCACTCCACAGCTGCCAAAATGATTTTCCTGAAACACGAATATGACCACATCACTTTCCTGTTCACTAAATTCCAGTGGCTCTAGTTTGGCTGTTAAGGCCTCTCAACACCTGCCTACCTTCGCAGCCTGATTCTACATGAATCCCCTTTAAGTATGCTACCATTCAGCCCAACTGGCTTTCATGCTATTTCTCTAACAAAGTATTTCATCACTGCACGGGCACTTTTGGATAGATTGTCTCACAGGCCTGGAATGTGCCCCCTCCTCACATCTGCCCCCTTAGAATCTCTAACTTTCCTCAAAGATCAGCTCAAACTGCACCTTCTATTTGTAGCTTCTTCTGGTCCTCTCCCCCAATTACTTTGGATACATACATACATACATACCCCCCACACACACACATATGTGTGTATGTTATGTATGTACATACGTGTGTTCTCTGTGTCTATATGCGTGTGTATATATTTATACAATACATATAGTTTGTATATGTGTATCTACATGTTTTCTGAATCTTGATAAAATATAAATTCCTTGAGGACAGAGCATGTTTCATTTTTGTCATTGCATCGTCAGCACCTTGAATATCTCCTGTCACACAGGAAGTACTGAATAAATGCTTGCTGATTAATTGGTCTAAGTAGCACCTGGAGGATAGAAATCTAATATGCCTTAAAGTGAGTTGGTGGGGGCTTAATAACTAAAGAACAGGTCTCAGAGTCAGCAAGTCCATTCAAGTCTTGCCACTGACATGTATTGGCTATGAGACATAAGGAAAGTCACTTATTTCTCAGTGGCCCAGAAAACTCATTTTGATGAAATTATGTTAATGATGATAGTGATGGCTAGTATTTCTATAGTGCTTTAAGGCTTACAAAGTGCTTTATAGATTTAATTTCATTTCATCCTCACAACAGACCTGGCATATAGGTGCTATTATTGCACCCATTTTACAGTTGAATAACTGAGGCAGAGGTTAAGTGACTTGCCCAGGGTCATATAGCTACTCAGTGTCTAAGGCAGGATTGTAACTTAGTATTCCTTGACACCACAGCCAGTGCTCCATCAGAAAATACAGGCCTGAATTAGAGGACAGAATTCCCATACTGGGAATAACCTATACAGACAGAATTAAGCCTAAGCCAGGGAATCTACAGCCTCAAGCCCACATGTGGGTCTCAAGGTCCTCAAGTGAGGACCTTTGACTGAATCCAAACTTCCCGGGACAAAGCCCTTTAATAAAAGGATTTGTTCTGTAAAACTTGGACTCAGTCAAAAGGCCAAACCCAAGGACCTAGAAGGCCACATGTAGCCTTGAGGCTGCAGGGTCCCCACCCCTGGCCTAAACATATAGATATAGATGATATATATAGATATAGATATAGATAGATATAGATATAGATATAGATATAGATATAGATATAGATAGATATAGATACAGATATAGATATAGATATAGATATAGATGATATAGATATAGATATAGATATAGATATAGATATAGATGATATAGATATAGATATAGATATAGATGATATAAATATAGATATAGATATAGATATAGATGATATAGATATAGATATAGATGGTATAGATATAGATATAGATATAGATGATATAGATATAGATATAGATGATATAAATATAGCTATAGATATAGATATAGATATAGATATAGATATAGATTTAGATATAGATATAGATATAGATATAAATATATATGTAGGGGGAAGGCCATATTAGAATTTCAGGACATTAGAGTTAGGAAGGATCTTGGGGATTTAGTCAGATCCTTTCATTTCTTCAATGACACCACTGAGACCTGTTGGACTGTGAGCTCTTTGAGAGCAGGGATGATCTTTTGCCCCTTCTTGTATCTCCAGTGCTTAGTAAAGTGCCTGGAACATAGTGAGCACTTTTATTGATTGACCGATATTGATTGATATAGCAATGTTTTAAGTTACTTGACCGGTCATGTAATCAATTAGTGGATAAGCCAGAACTAGAAACTAGTATTTCTGAGACCCCGACCAGTACTCATCCCTCCATACCACATGGTGCCCCAATATTCAAGTGCACAGAACCAACTCCTTGGGGAGATGAGGCACGTGCAATTGAATCAATGACAAATGAACCTTACTATCATGGCTCACCTTTACAGTATCCACCACCCCACAAATTCCTTAGAGACTTTGAAAGGTGGCTCCCACAAGTGCAATGTTCCAGGTGATAGGGTGGAGGTTTGGGTTGGTTGAATTGATAAGTTAGGGCTAGTAGATAAATGGTGTGCTTCAGGATCACTCTTGTCTGTGCCTTGTGACCTAGGACAACTTAACTACGCAATATTCTTCACCTTAAATGTGGAAAAGAATCTAGATTCAAAGCCTCATGTTCCAAATTTATCCCAATCACAAAGATATTGACCAGGTCCAGTTCAATTTAGAAACTTCCATTGCTTCCATTTCCTATTTTTGGTTGTGTTATTACCTTGTCCTGGAGCCAATAATCAGACTTCCATGTTGACTGTGACTCCAAATACTGAATTAGATCATTTGTTTGAGAAATTAAAGTTTTGTCTCTTTCAGATAGGTCCTAGAAGTTTGTTTGATTGATCACAGACTTTTTCCCCCAAGAGGAAAGAAAATTCAACTTTACCGTTACACACAGTTTTTAAAATCTTGTCTCCTCCTTCTTCCCCCACCCATAGTGACACACCATTTGGACACTGTCAAAAAAGTATAGTCCTTATTTGTTGTTAGAATAATCACCAGGAAAAGAAAAATAGAAATGCAAAAACCCTAATTATATGCATTATTTTCTTTTTTACTTCTTGTCTTATGGAGTGCAAAAATGATTATAATTAATGAGTATGGAGGGGGGAGATGTTCCATATGTGTGTGTGACTTAATTTTCCACCAGATTAAGGCTGCTCTACAATCAGAAAATCTTTGAAAGTTATTGTGGCCAAAACTTCATTCTGTACAGACCTATAACAAACAATATTTTTACTTGGGTAAAAAGAGTTTGGAAGTGGGTAGAATAGAAGTGCAGAGGAGAGTTCTATTTTAGATGCTGCATTGGAATAAGGTGGGGTGCAGCTTAACCCTTTTCGTCAAAGGGGTTTTGATGGAAGGCAGGCCTAGGGCTAGGGATGAGGGGATACCCCAGGGACAATAAATCCATCGAATGACATAGTACAACACAGAATGGAGGTGAGGCTTAAGGTGGGAATGCACCTCTCCAGATGTTGGATGCCCTGAACAAAGTAACCTTCACCCTCCACTACTTACAGCTCTGATCCCATGGCCAACTTGGTTTTATGTTCATCTAAACTTAGCTTGGATATGAAACATATAGTTCATTGCTGCCTAATTGTGTGTGCATAAATATATGTGTTTATGTGTGTCCATTTACATGCATGTTATAATGTATCTGGTTATATATCTATAACAATTTTTACATTAAACATTGACATCAATTTGGGCATAAAACTTAGCATGTTATAGTCTCTTAGTATGAATGCCAACTTTTGTTCAATCTGAACCAAAATTTTGAGACCATCTACAGGCCCCCCCCAAGCCATTTCTCATAAATAATAAAGAATAATGAGATTTTCTGCCTCCCCCTCCTACAGTAGGCCTATGGCTGTGACCTTATGAATGTATTTTCTCTTTAAATCATGTGCCTTTTGAGATTAGCAGGTGGACCTGGTGGCAGTCCTAGCTCCTAAAGTTAAGTTTCTTCTTTTTTTAGAAGATAAAAAGTTTAATTAGTATCAGTTGATGCGCAGTTGCCAAGTGAATAGCAATGCAGTCAACAAAGAGAGAGACACATATATAGGGTCTTAAGTGGCCACAGGGTGACATTAAAAGTGGTAAAAGGAGCCTAACAGGTGAGCTGCTTAACCACTTTCCTTATTTGGAAGGTTATGTAATAGGGGTGAACTATCAGGTGAGTTAGGGGAAGAAGCCAGGTTATAAGTTAACCTTGGGCTCTCTGGAGTTCTAATTCACCTCCTCACCAAATTTCTGCTGCCAGAGTTTCTCTCCTTCTCTGCTAGGTAGTCCTCTTTCCCTCCTCCATTCTTTCTCTTCCCTCTTCAACTAAAGCTCTGTCAATTTTTTTTAACTAGGTAAAAAAGGATATTCTTTGCCTCATTTCTTTTTTTTGTGTTATTTATTTTAAACTTAAATACAACATGAGAAAAGAAAAGCAATGTCATGTACACAGCAGACCATAAGAGAGGATTCAATATAAAACAATAAGTTTCTATTTCAAGAAAACTTCTTTAATAAATATCATACATTGTTTTCAAAGCTTCCCCAGATTTTCTTTCCTTGCTTGTTTTTTTTTTGTTCTCTGCTGTGCACTTTTTACTTTATTTTCCCCCTTCCTCCCCCACCACCCAAAAGAAGGCTATAATTAAGTATGGATAACATATATTTATATATATATACACACACACATATGTATGTATGTATGCATGCATGCATGTATATGCATACATACACACATATGTATACATACATATACACATATGTATATATGTCTATATACATGTGCAGTGCAAATATAGATGCGTACATAGATATCAATAAACATACACATATATACACATGTGTGTAAGACCATACTATGCTTATCTCCTCCTATCATCTGTTTCTCTGAAGGTGGATGGCATCTTCCTTCATAAGTTCAAGTCTTTCCATGTTTTTTTAAATCAACCAACTCATCATTTCCTAAACCACAGCAATATTCCAATCCAGTCACATCCTATTTGAGAGATTGTTCATGAAGATTTTTTTTTCAAAATTTCTACATTCCTTCTATTCTTGACTACATATGTTTTATTTATACAAGAAAAAATTAATTTAAAATAAAAATTTATACTTTATACACTTCAACAATGCTCTCACCTCATAATAGAGTTTAAGGTCTGATGCTACTGAGTCTACTTCCTTTACATCTTTTTTCCCCCTGGTTTCTTTGAAGTTCCTGACCTTTTGTTCTTCTGAATGAACTTTGTTATTATTTTTTTCTAACTCAGTAAAATATTTTTAGTAATTTAATTGGGATGACATTGAATAAATAGATTAGTTAGGTAAAATTGTCATTTTAAAAATTATATTGGCTTTACTTACCCATGAACATCAAATATCTCTTGAGTTATTTAGATCTGAGACTATTTGTATAAAAAGTGTTTTATGTTTATGTTCATATGGTTCCTGTGTCTGTTTTGGCAGGTATATAGTCAGGTATTTT
Source organism: Vombatus ursinus (assembly GCF_900497805.2). Classification (NCBI taxonomy): domain Eukaryota; kingdom Metazoa; phylum Chordata; class Mammalia; order Diprotodontia; family Vombatidae; genus Vombatus; species Vombatus ursinus. The sequence goes on from NW_020954577.1 coordinate 36,031,196, forward strand.
ATACTGTCTAGGTATTTTAAATGGTCTAAAACAGTATTGAATAATATTGTTGGCACGTAATGTAGTTTCTCTTTTTCACTTTTGATTAATCTATTTTAACTTCAACTTTGTCTGAGATCATGATTACTATCTCTGCTTTTTTTACATACTAAATTCTACTCCCACCCTTTATTTTATCTTTGTATCTCTCATTTTTATGATGTTTCCTGAAAACAAAATATTGTTGAATTCAAATTTTTAATATGCTATTCATTTCCATTTTATGGGCAAATTTATCCCATTCACATTCTAAGCTACAATTATTTGTTGTATATTTTCCTTCTTCCTATTTTTCCTCACTATCCTTTCACTCTGTTTCCCCTATCCCTCCTCACTCCTCTGCTTCACTTCTACCCCCTACCTTGCCTTCCTTATTCCTTAACCTACCCACCCCTTTAATAGTCCCTCCCTTATCCTCTGCCTCTACCCTATCCCCTTGTCCTCTTATTTCTTTCTGAATTTATAAGACTTCAATACATATATACATGTATATAATACACACATATGTGTGTATTATATATATATGTATTTCTTCTTCAGTCTATTCCAGATGAGAGCAAGTTTCTAGCATTACCTGCCCTCCTCTTCCTACTAGTTTCTTCTGTATCATTTTTTTTCATTTTATGCCTCATTTCTATGAGATAATTACTCCTTTTTATCTCTCCCTACACAGTTTTATTTTTTTAGAATCACCCCATCATACTTAGCTCAGCCCATGCCTTTCTTTCAAACTACCCAAATAATGATGACAATCATAAGAGTACTGCAAATATTTTCACATATACAAAGTAAACAATTTGACCTTATTGAGTCCCTTGTAATTGGTCTAACATTTACCTTATATTTCTCCTGAGTATTATATGTCAAAGTTTTCCCTTAAGTTTTGGAGGTTTTGTAACAAAAACCTAAAAGTCTTTGAGTTCATTAAATGTCCTTTTTTTTCATTCAGGATTATACTTAACTTTGCTGGGTAAGTTACCCTTGGTCATAACCCCAGCTCTAATGCTCTTTAGAATATAGCATTCTAAGACCTATGGTCCTTCAATGTAGTAGCTGCTAGATCTTGTGTAATCATTATTGTAGCTCCATGATATTTAAATGGTTCATTTCTTGTTGCTTCCAACATTTTCTCTTTAACCTGAGAACTTTGAAACTTGGCTATGATATTCCTATAAGTTTTCCTCATGGGATCTCTTTCAGGTGGTAATTGGTAGATTTTTTTTCTATTTCTATTTTGCCTTCTTATTCTAGAACTTCAGGGGAATTTTCCTTGATAAGATTATATCAATATTCTTTTTTATCATAATTTTCAGATTGTCCAATTATTCTTATATTATTTCTCCTCGATCTGTTTCCAGATCAGTTGTTTTTCTGATAAGATGTTTCACTTTCTATTCTATTTTTTTTCATTCTTTTGATTTTATTTTCTGATTTTTTGAATGTCATTATCTTCCCTTTGCCCAATTCTAGTTTTCAAGAAATTATTTTCTTTTGTAAGTTTTTCATTCTGTATTTCCAGTTGGTTGACTTTATTTTCATAATTTTCTTGATTTTCTTGCACTGCTCTTTTTATTTTTCCTCAATCTCTCTTATTTGATTTTTAAAGTACTTTTTAAGTTCTTCCAAGAACTCTTTTTGTGCTTGGGGGCATTTGATGTTTCTCATTGAAAAAGGAGTAGCTTTTTTAGCTCCATTATCTTCCTCTGAATATGAACCCAGATCTTCTCTATCCCCATTGTAACTACCTATGATTGGGTTCTTTCTCCTTTGCTTACTCATTTTTATTTATTTATTTGTTTGTTTATTGTTTTATTTTGGTTTTGGCTGCAATTAGTGTAATCAACTTGTAGTTCCAAGACATGGGGAACTATGTCCCAAGCCTCAGGTCCTTGTTATTGTTATTTTTGGAGGTCTATTTCAGGGCCCAAACTTGGACTCTCCTCTCTACTCTTGAGCCACAGCTAGGAAGCCCAGCCACACTGTTCCACAAATGATCTTGCTCCCTGGGGTCCCTCTGGTGGCTGCAAACTACAGCTATCCTCTCTGCCCTGCAACTGAAACCATGAATTCTGTTCTCCTGCAAGTGCCCACAGCCAACAGCGTCCCTGCTCTATGCTACTGCACTCATCAAGTGTGTACTAGTTCCTTCTCCCCACAGCCACAGACTGGGATGTGTCTGGTCAGTGCAGCTGTGCCTGGCATCCCAAGACAGTAGAACATCCTTCAATCTTCTACTCAGCCATTAGACCCCTACACTGTCTTTGGGATGAAAGTTTGTTTGTTTGTTTGTTTGTTTTTTTATGGCTGAAGCTGACTCTCAACCCAGCTGCCCCCAGAGCTTGTTGTTTGCTGATTCTTCAGAGTCAACCTGAAGGTGTTTGCACTTCACTAAGTCCAACCTCAACCCCTGGAGGTTGGGTCTTCTCAAATTGTCTTAGGAAGACAACTGCTTTACCACATGTTTATTTCTGCTGGTTTGAGGCAATGTTCTGTCTTTTTTGTGGAGGAAATTTGGAGAGCCAAAAGTTTTTGACCTACTCCACCATCTTCCTGCAGTTACATTTCTTAAGGGCAATAAAAGTTACTTTGCTAATAGGCAGACAGAGTTCCATTCTTCATCCAAGCTAGCAGTTAGCAGTGCAAAGAGTCAAAAAAGAGTCTAGACTATGCCAGCTCAAGAGACAAACCATTCTCAGAAATCCATCTATTTGGTCACTTGAGACCAGCCTGTTCTCTGCCCAGGGCCTGCTTTTATTGGCTCCCTAAGGATTCTCTATATGTTGAAGCTCCATTCATACTACTGAATCCCGACTCAAGCTGAGCTTATTGTGTTCCCAGGACCACTTGAAGAAACTGATGGTTTCCTCAGACTTTTTATTTATACATAAATTATTATGCCCTACACATATACAAATCCTTTTCTAAGCCTAACTATCCTTTCATCATATTTGTAGATCATAGCATCATAGAACTGCAAAAAGAAGGGATTGTAGGGACCATTAAATTCAACCCTCTTATTTTACAAATGAATAAACTGAGCCACATGCTGATAAGTTATTTGCCCAAGGTCATACAGGCAGAACTTGAAACAAGACCTGACAGTTCCAAAAGTAACCTAGTCTGCAGCTACACTGATTATCTCTTTTGAAATAGAGAATGCAATGTATTAGGCTTATTTAGGTAAGAAAACTTTATGTGAAAAAAAATCTGAGGAAAGAGTAGCTATTCTCTGGTTCTCTGCTTCTTCTCAACCCTATTTAACTGAGAAATTGGTCCTCAGCTTTCCAATTGTCTCAGTTTCTTCTGCTTTTCTCTTCACTCCCTACCTTGTTATATAAGCCAAAGTCTCTTTGGTTGTGATTATTCCATGTGTCCCAATGCACTGGGGGCACCACACTTATCCAATTGTAGTTGCCTTAATAATTTGCTATTGTCCTTTAAATAAATACAATACATGCATACACGTATGGATATAGATATAGATATACACATGTATATTTGAATATATATTCATATACATAAATATATAGATGTCTGCAAATCTGATAAAAGGATAGACAAACATAGAAAATGGCTTGTATAGGTTCATGACTTACAATAATCTATGAGTAAATAAAATATTTGTGATTGTATTTAATAAAAATATTTAAATTTTTAAATATCACCATGACCATTCTAAATATATGGATAAAACAATATAAATATATACATGTATGTGTTTATATATGAAATATGTATGTATGTTTGTATATATACATATACAGAGAGAGAGGAGGGACAGAGAGAGAAAGAGAGAGAGAGAGAGAAGGAAAGAGAGTCACAGCACAAAACACAGAAAACAATATCATGATTATCCCTAAGCTCTATCATAGTCAGTCAATGAGCCGATACAATTGGAGAGGAACAGAAAATTAAATGTAGCATGTTTAAAATGTGTCTTTTTTCCTTTCCTAAATAAACCAAATAAATTGCATTTCCTATTTCTAAAGAAATAATCAATGTAGCAGTGGACTAGCTTATCTTTGCATCTGTCAGATCATCTTTCAAGTTCTGCCTGTGTAACCTTGGGCAAGTAATGTACCCCCATGTGGCTCAGTTTACCCTCATTTGAGGGTTGGACTCAATGGACTTTACAATCCCTTTTTTTGGCAGTTCTGTAATTCTATGATCTACAAAGTTGATGAAAAATAGTCAAACGTAGAAAAGGATTTGTAAATGTATATGATTTATGATAATTTACATATAAATAAATTTTTGTGATCACATTTAATAAAACTGTTTAAACTTTTTACATTTCCATAACCACCCTTTTGATAAAGCTTTTTTTCAAATAATAATAGAATTATAGAATTTTCTTGTTGTTCTTCAGTTGCTTTAGTCTTCTCTGTCTCTTCATGACCCCATCTGAGATTTTCTTCAGCAAAGATACTCAAGTGGTTTGCAATTTCCATCTCCAGCTCATCTTATACACTTAGAAACTGAGACAAATGCAGTTAAGTGACTTGCCCAGAGTCACATGGCTAGTAAGTGTCTGAAGCCAGATTTGAACTCAGGAAGATGAGTCTTCCTGACTCCAAGTTAGGCACTCTATTCATTGCAACCACTGGCTTATAGAATCTAAGAGCAGAAATAGACCTTTGAGAACAATGAGTATGATTTATCCCTAAATAAAAATCCTCTCCAAAATGAAAAATAAAAAAACTTCAAGGAATGTTTCTTCACTTCTCTCACTTCTCCTATGCCCAGTACATTGCTCCATACACAGCAGATGCTCACTAAATAGTGGTTATTAATGAAGAAATGTTGAATTTCTTCACCAGATTCTCCCAGAACCTAGACCATTTTTTGGCAGCAATGTGTCTAGTTCATAAGCTACATGAAGTCTTGAATGATACAAATGTTACCTACTATCTCACTTTAAGAGAGAGATATTATTTATATCATTTAACATATATAATATAGCATATATTATAGATCAGTCAGAACGACAATATAATATGTAATATATAATCATTTATATTATGTAAGATATTATTTATATCCAAATATTACTCACATGCTCTCAGGATACAGTTTACTCCCTGGAGGAAAAAAAAATCTGTCTTACTAAATTTGAAGACCTGGATTCTAATTTTACTAGGTGTGTGATTTTCAGCTAGATACATAATATCTAACCCTCAGTTTACTCAACAGCACAAATATGGTGTTTCATTTAATGATTGCCAAAGTTGATTTCAAATCTAAAACATTTTATATTCTTATGGACCTTCAAATTTTACAAATAAAAAGCGAATCTTCTCAATATGCTTCTAATGGTCAATGAATCTTTGATGAATGGGGTTATTTCTCTAATGGAGATCAGAACCCATATCTATGCTTTCTTTACCTAAGCAATTCGAATCCTCGCTCCCATTAGCCCTCCCTAGAGGACCTATCCAAGGTGCTGAAGAACTTGTTCTGGGTCTTTTAACATTCCATGAGTACTATTATAATACTCAGGCTATTGAGCTATCATCCCTCACTACCACCCCCTTAATGTCATGCCTCCTTTCCTAGACATACTTTTCTATGTATTTCTTCTTCAGTGAAGTATAGTTATGAGACTAATGGAATTGTGGAAAAAATACTGAAATTGGAATCAAAGGACTTGGATTCAAGTTCTGATTGCTACTCTCTGTCTGCCTCTAGGAATATTCATGTGATTGTGTTAGGTACACTTTTTAGGGTAATTCCTTTTTATATGAAGCAGTTTAATAATGAAAGGGACGGAAAAGAGACATTAATGTAAAGAAAAATGATGTATTATTGGTAAAGGATGCAGAGAACTGCCTCTTTTATAGGTGAACAGTTGGATGCCTGAAAGGAATTTGAAAAGACTTTGTTCTAATAAAAACCGCTAAAATATGTGTGTAAAGAAATGCAGTTTTCAGGTGATATTTGAGCATTTTTGGATAAAAAATGAACTGTGGCATGCTATAATGGTTTAAACAGTTTGATCACTTAAAGCAGAAGAGAAACAAATTTTCTTTATCAAAATGGATAATATGTGAGTATACAGAAATACAGTGTTCAAACACAAAGACTGAGATGGAGGAACATTATAGGATTGATTAATGGTTACAGCTACAGACCGTTATGGTCCCTCAGTTCATTTACCTGTTGCTGTTTTAAGTTTTAAGAAGATCAAAGCTTACCCTTTACTTTAAACTAAAACCTTAAAAAAATGAGAAATCACAAATATTTGGAGGCTATGGGATGATTGCTCAAGGATTGTTGATTTTGTTGGGGAAATGTAGTGGAAAAATAAGTCAGTGAGTACCAGGAGACACTTATTTGAGTCATTGATGGGTACAGGAGCTAGGATAGAAGCCAATACTGGTGAAGTGATGATACTGAAGAACATGACAGAGGAAGAAAGACTTATGAGGGAGGGGGGAAAGCAGCTTCATTCGTGCTATTTGAAAAAACCAGCAGAAAAAGCATTCAACTGACAAGAAGTCTTTAGCTGTTAGTTCCTGATTGACCGAAGATTTAAGTTTATTTGAAGAAAGCTTCAGTTCCACTTATTGCATTCTAAGGCTATGTCAAGCTTAATAGGAGCAAGGCCTCTGAGCAGTGTCTGCTCTTTGCTGCCCCCTCTGGCAAAAGGGAAAAAACAGAAAAAGGAAAGGTTTTGCAGCTGCTTGGCTATATAGGAAACAGGCTGATACCTCATTGGACTACACAAAACCATAGCCAGTAAAGAACTGACTAGACTGGTTTGCCTTGCCCAGAGAATCCATCTAAGTTATTTTGCTATGAGTTTGGTTCTGATTAGATGATGCAGCACCCTGGTGAGTGAATAGCTACCTTTGGTGCTCCGTAGTACCCTGAGATAACAAGTCTGATGAGGTTTGCGCTTCTCCAGTATAAAGAGAGATGCTAGCCAAATGTAGAGTGTGACACTTTTCTAATGCTCTTTTAAGGGTGTTTTTCAGGCAAAAGTGCTTGTAAATGCTATAGTGTTTTGAGAATTTAAGAGACGAGTATTTGTCCAGCTGGAAACTGTTAAGGACAAGTAGAGAAGTAATTAGTGATCAAGAAGTTTCATATGGTTTAGACGTTTCCGAATGAACCAATGACATCAAAGCCTGAATTCCACAGATGTAAGTAACCTCAAGTATATAGGTTTTTACTCCCTCATGTCCTTCCTTGCCAAGTTTCTGTAAATATGTAGCCGTTTTCCTTCACAGACACTGAGTGCATTGGTGAGTGTGGCCCAGGTTTAGGTGTGAAAGGTAAGATATCTATTATTCTTGCATTTCCTTTTATTTATAAGCACCTGTGCTATTATTGTTATTATTATTTTCTTTTGCTTTGTTCATAAATAAATGGTTGAATTTAATATCTAAAAGAGTCACTGAGAATTCCTGATTGTGTAAGTAGAAGCACATCAGTGGGGATTCAAGATCTAAAGTGGTGACTAGGATGAGTGTGTTACGCCATAACAGGGTTACCATTAGAATCCTGAGAGAATTTGAGTGTAACTGTGTAGTGGTGGTCCTTCTCTATAAACATGGATCTGCAAGTATGAGAGCAATACGGAATGATCAAGGAAGCCCAGAGAGTAAGTGTCCAATCAGTCAGTCAAGAAGGATTTATTCATTGCTCACTATGTGCTAGGTATTTTGCTAATCACTGAAAACACAAAGCAAAAGAAACCACCACCCCCTGCCCCTGCCTTCAAGGAGTTCATATATGAAGAGAGAGAATATGTAAATAACTGTACCCACATATATTTACAATACAAATGGCAGGCAATCTCTCAGGTGAGAGGTGTGAGGCATGACACCATGGGTATACATATCCCATATACCCATTACACTTAGAATCTTGTGGTGTCCCAGACAAGGCTAACAACATGGACTTTTAAAACTTACTCACTGACCAAGGCTTCACATTTCACTTACAGCCCGTGTACTCCAGCTGCTGAAATGTGCCTTGAAACGCTGCTCAAATGCTTAGTTTGACAGTTGTGATGATATTTGCTTCACCATTTAAGTAAAGATGCTGTTCGTGCTCTTTTCCTGGGGAGGAAAAGGAACATTCCTGCCAGAGCTCTAAAGATCCTCTTCATTACATCTCCCCTTCACTCCATTACATGCACCTTAATGCTGAGAAGCAGCTGCAGAAAAAAAAATCAGCCAAGTTCCCTGCTCCGTCAGGAAGTCTGGTTAGGATCAATATTAAGACAAACTCCACGTCCTACATAATTTGCAAACCTAAGGAATCAGAGAACAAGGGTGGTGAGACAAAGGCCAACCACCAACACAGCTTTGTTTTCTATTTTTGGCCATAGTGACTGTAAAAGAAAACAAAGAAAGAACATTCGGCTACAGAAATAAATTTTGATTTCCCTTGGTGATCTGATAAACCAAGACTTCCTCACACTAAGGAAAATAAGTAGAAAAGTAAGAGTTGTTCTTGTTCTTGGAGGGTTGGGAAAGATGAAGAGTAGTAAAAGGAATAGGAAATACTTTGCACCAGCCTTTGGTGGAAAAAAGGGCAAATGTAGCATCGTCTGAACTCAGTTTTGCTGTTGTTGTTGTTAATTTTTTGTCTACAACTGAAGGGATAAGACTTTAAGAAAAAAGACAATCTTCCCATAGATTTATTAGACCTTTCTTTAAAAGTTCTTTACAAGTAAGGTACTAGATTCATTATGTAATAGGGAAGTTAGTGACGGGAAAAAAAAGTGTTTGAGTCATAAGATTGGGGTTTGAATCCTGATTTTGGCACTTACTATTTGTGTGACCTTGAGTAAGTCACTTAGCATGCCTAAGCCTCATTTTCCTCAATTATTAAATAAATGGAATTAAGTGAATGGTTCCCAAAGGCCTTTATAGCTACAAATCTGTGACCCTATGATACAGAGTATTGTATCCAAGGCCCACCAAATAAGGCACCATGTTCTCTTTCTAGCCTTATTTTACCCTATTCTCCCTTTGACCTCCCTACCTTCCAGCCAAACTGAACTATTTAGCATCCTAGGCTCTGGGATGGAAGGGACTTCATGTTATCTGGGCCAACCTTCACTGGAACATTTTTTTGTTTTGTTTTTGTTTTTGTTTTATAAATTGATAAATTTATTTATTTTTAGTTTTCAACATTTACTTCCACAAGATTTTGAGTTCCAAATTTTCACTCCATCTTGCCCCTCCCCCCACCCCAAGATGGCATGCATTCTAAATACCCCTTCCCCTAGTCTGCCTTCCCTTCTATCTCTCCCCCCTTCTCTTATACCCTTCCCCTTCTATTTTCCTGTAGGGCAAGATAGATTTCTGTACCCCATTTCCTGTATTTCTTATTTCCCAGTTGCATATGAAAACATTCTTTTCAACACGTGTTTTTGAAACTTCGGGTTCCAACTTTTCTCCCTTGCTCCCTCCCCACCCAACCTCATAGAAAAGGCAAGCAACTCAATATAGGTTATACATGTACAGTTATGCAAGAAACTTCCATAGTAGACATGCTGTAAGAAACTATTTCCCTTAATCCAATCCTACCCTCCCCCATTTATTCTATTCTTTCTTTTGACCCTGTCCCTCCTCAGGAGTATTTGCTTCTGATTACCCCCTTTCCCAATCTGCCCTCCTCTCTATCATCCCCCTACTCTTTTTTCCCCTTCCCCTCCCTATTATCCTGTAGGGTAAGACAGATTTCCATACCCAATTGAGTGTGTATGTTATACCCTCCTTAAGTCAAATCCTATGAGAAAAAGACTCACTCATTCCCTCTCACCCTCTCCCATTTCCCCTCCACTGTAAAAGCCTTTTCTTTTCTGTTTTTTTTTAGATAATTTACCCTGTTTTACCTCTCCCTTTCTCCTTCTCCTAGTATAATCCTCTCTCACCCCTTAATTTTATTCTCCAGATATGACTCCTTCATCTTCAACTCATCCTGTGCCCTCTATCTATCTATCTATACATACATACATATAATTTTTTCCCTCCAACTACCCTAATACTGACAAAGATCTCATGAGTTACAAATATCATCTTTCCATGCAGGAATGTAAACAGTTCAACTTTAGTTAGTCTCTTATGATTCCTCCTTCCTGTTTACCTCTTCATGTTCTACTTGAGTCTTGTATTGGAAAGTCAAATTTTCTATTCAGCTCTGGTCTTTTCATCAAGAATGCTTGAAAATCCTCTATTTCACTGAATGACCATTTTTTCCCCTGAAGTATTATACTCAGTTTTGCTGGGTAGGTGATTCTTGGTTGTAATCTTATCTCCTTTGTCCTCCAGAATATTATATTCCATGCCCTGCAGTCCCTTAATGTAGAAACTGCTAAATCTTGTGTTATCCTGATTGTGTTTCCACAATATTTGAATTGTTTCTTTCTGGCTGCTTACAATGTTTTCTCCTTGACCTGAGAGCTCTGGAATTTGGCTACAATATTCCTAGGAGTTTTCCTTTGAGGATCTCTTTCAGGAGGAGATTGGTGGATTCTTTCAATTTATATTTTGCCCTCTGGTTCTAAAATATCAGGGCAGTTTTCCTAGATAATTTCTTGAAAGGTGATGTCTAGGCTCTTTTTTTGATCATGGCTTTCAGATAGTCCAATAATTTTTAAATTCTCTCTCCTGGATCCATTTTCCAGGTCAGTCATTTTTCCAATGAGATATTTCACATTGTTTTCCAATTTTTCATTCTTTTGGATTTGTTTTACAGTGTCTTGATTTCTCATAAAATCATAGCTTCCAATTGCTCTATTCTAATTTTTAGGGAAGTATTTTCTTCAGTAATATTTTGGACTTCCTTTTCCATTTGACCACTTTTGCTTTTTAGGGCATTCTTCTCCTCATTGGCTTTTTGGACCTCTTTTGCCATTTGGGTTAGGCTATTTTTTAAGGTGTTATTTTCTTCAGTATTTTTTGGGGTCTCCTTTAGCTGTTGACTTGTTTTTCTTGATTTTCTTGCATCACTCTCATTTCTCTTCCCAGTTTTTCCTCTACTTCTCTTACTTGCTTCTCAAAATCCCTTTTGAGCTCTTCCAAGTCCTGGAACTGATTCATATTTTTCTTGGAGGCTTTGGATGTAGGAGCTTTGACTTTGTTGTCTTTTTCTGGTTGTATGTTTTGATCTTCTTTGCCACCAAAGTAAGACAATATAGTTGGACTCTTTTTGCGCTGCTTACTCATGATCCCGGCCAATTACTTGAGTTTTAAACTCTTTGTTAAGGTAAGAGTCTGCTTCCAATGTGGAGAATGTACTACCCCAAGCTATGGGGGTTTGTACAGCTGTTTTCAGAGATATTTCTAGGGACTTGTAAATTTTCAGTTCTTCCAAGGTGGTATGATAAGGGGCGAGGTGTTTCCTCTCCACCACCACAACAAGCTCCACCATGCCAGGGCTCTTCCTCACCCCAGGACCGCCCCTCAGAACTGTGACCCAGATCCAAGCACGGGCAGAGCAAGAGATTCCTGCCTTAGCATTAGCAAAGAGATCCCTGCAATCCCCCTCTAATCAACCACTCAATCCCCCCTCAGTCTGTGGGCCGGAAGCTCAGGAAACAGCCGTCACCCCAGGAACTTGCAGCTGAGACCTAGCTCCTAATCTCACCGCAGTCACAGACTTTTCCCACTGACCTTCTAAGTTGTCTTTGGCATTCCTGGGTTGGCAAGTCTGGAAACTGCCACAGCTTCCTGTGATTCAGTACTCTGAGGCCTGCTCCTGGGTCGCTGCGGCCTGCGTGCCCAAGCTGCACTGCGCTGCTCTCCCCACCCAGCGCGATATACCTTTCTGATCAACCATCCAGGTTGTCTTGGGTTGGAAATTTGTTTCACTCTGTCTTTTTGTGGGTTCTGCTGCTTTAGAATTTGTTTAGAGCCATTTTTTACAGGTATTTGGAGGGGTTTGGGGGAGAGCTCAAGCAGGTCACTGCTTTCACTCCGCTATCTTGGCTCTGCCCCCCAACATTTTGTTGTTCAGTCATTTCAGTGCTGACTTTTTGTGATTCCATTTGGGGTTTTCTTGGCAAAGACACTGGAGTGGTTTGCCATTTCCTTCTCTAGTTCATTTTACAGATGAGGAAACTGAGGCAAATAGGGTTAAGAGACTTACCCAGGGTCACACAGCTAAAAAGTGTCTGAGGCTACATTTGAATGAGGTCTTCCTGACTCCAGGACCTCTCCACTGTGCCACCTATCTGCCTTTCACTGAAATATACCAAGTTGAAATTCCAATTCTAATGTTAGCTGTATGATCACACAACAGTCAGGGCCGTAGACTTAGGGAGACAAGGGAAGAAAAGGAGGATTTATTAAGTGTCTGCTACGTACCAGGCATTGTACTAAGCACTTTTCAAATATTATTTGGAAAGGAGCTAAAACTTAAACTGAGGCCCAGATAAATGAAGACTATCTTGTCCAAGAAGACAGAGTGAGCATTTAAACCTTAGCATTCTGACTATAGGTTGAGCATTCTGCTGAATCATGTGGTCAATTTCACCTAGCTAGGTCTCAGTTTTCATATCATCAAAATGGGAATAGTAACACTCATAGTGCCTCTCTCTCAAGATTATTTGAAGGATCAAATAGCACAATCTCTATAATGTGTTTTATAAACATTTGCCTCACGTGAAAGGCATAGATCCTTCCGCTACACTACACAGTCTCTACTTGCCATTTCCCCATCTTGCTTTGTCCCCTCCCATCTCTGAGATTTTGGTCAATCTATCCCACACATCTGAAGTGGTATCCCTGTATTTCCCAATGGATGAAATCCCTCCCTTCTTTCAAGGCTAGACTCTATTCACTTATCACCTCCTCTATGGAGCCCTCCTGAAAGCCCCTGACCTCTTCATTATTTTCCTGTTTAAAATATATCATAGCACTTTCACAGTAGCTTTTGTACATTTATCATACTCCAATTCATATTAATTATTCATAGAGACGCCATCTCCCATTCCAGATATGAAGCCGCTTGGGAACAGAAACTGAATCATTTGAATCTTTGCTCCCCATCTCATAGCATGCTGCTTTTCACCAAGTAGGTACTTAATTGCTTGTTGAAACAGTTAAACTCAAATGATTGCATTAATTTTCGTTGTTGATTAGTGGTTTCAGTCATGTCTGACTCCTTGTGACCCCATTTGGAGTTTTCTTGGTGAATATACTGGAGTGACTTGCCATTTAACAGATGAGGAAACTGAGGTAAACAGAATTAAATGACTTGCCTGGGGTCACACAGCCAAGTGTCTGAGACCAGATTTGAATTCGGGAAAATGAGTCTTCCTGGCTCCAGGTCCGGCATTCTGTGCTACCTAGCTACCCATATTAATTAATTGCATTAATTAATCAATTAATATTTCAGTGGCAGGTTTTAAAGGTTAATGTAAGAATGGTCATTAACAAATGAAAAATACTATCATTATTTGTGATATAACTATTCTTCAAAACGTTCTCTGAAATCAACTGAAAGTAATTCATGAATGAAAATGGAGTCAAAGACCAACCATTCTGTTACACAGTTTCATTCTGTTTTCTCTACCAAAAAAAGAAAAAAAAAACCAGGTTACTCACCTCGAAAGTGGAGAATATTCCTGTTTCTGTTGCAGTGTGGATTTATCAATGGGGAGTTTAAGTCTGTGGTTTAAGAGCAGACATGCTCATTCAGTCATTCTCTTAGTCATGTATTCTATGACAAAGCCTTAGATCATTGGCATTGGCTGGGTCAAGTTAACTTATTGAGCCCCTCCTAAGACAACATAATGTTTATGCACATGCTTTAAACTTCTGTCACAGTATTCTGACATTATGGAAGGGAAAAATTATGATGGTGGTGATATTATAGTGAATCTCTGCATGCATTTTTCCACCACTCAAACAGGTAAAATTTCTTCATGACATGTGCATATCATTAAAATAAAAGGCCTACATATATATATATATACACATACATACATATATATATATACATATATATGTATAGTTATTATGTTACATTTTATCTTCTACGTCAAAATACAAATTCCTTGGTATGGAATTTAAAGCTGTCTACCATCTGGTTCTTACCTCCTTTATTTGGCCACATAATTCCCCTTCATTCATTCTTTATGTTCAGCCAAACTATCCTACGTGTTGTTTTCTGAACATTTCACTTCTGACTACCATCACTCCCTTCTCAGTTACTCCTCTTAGAATGTTTTACTTTGTTCAAAGTTTGGTTCCAATTCCATATCCTCTAGGAAGGATCCTCTGACTCACTCTTTGCCTCCAATTGTCAATTGTATCTCCCTCTTCAAATTATCTTGTATTAATTTATTTCTGTTGTTGTTCAGTTGTTTCAGACATTTCTGACATTTTGGAACCCCATTTGTGGTTTTCTTGGCAAAGATATGGAGTGGTTTGTATTTCCTTCTCCAGCTAATTTTACAGATGAGGTAACTGAGGCAAACAGTGTTAAGTGACTTGTCTAGGGTCACACAGCTGGTAAGCTTCTGAGGCCAGATTTGAACTCAAGTGTTCCTGATTCCATGCCTAGCACTCTAACCTCTGTGTCACCTAGCTACCCCATTTATCTGTGCACATATTATGCAATCCTGGTAGAATTTAAGTTCCTTGAGGGAAGGGCTATAGTTCATTTTTTTTGTGTTTATATCCTCAACAATTCTGACCCTCTAAGGATGAAAAGATAATAACAAACAGTAGTCCATAACTTCAAGGGATTTTCATTCCATGATGATTAAATAACATGCACAAGACTAAATAAATACATGATAAGTGGAGGAGAGACCAACTTGGGAGTTGGGGGTAGATCCAGAAAGACTCACTGTAGGTTGTGCAGCCAAATTAAGAAAAAATAAAAAGCGATATGATATACAATAGAAACAACTCAATCCTAAACTACTTGAACAAGTAACCGACTATAAAATTGACCACTGAAAATAGAAATGGACAACGTAATCGATATCAATTATGACAATTTTGGATAGAATTTTAACAAATTTAAGTTAATTGCTATAAGAACAACAAAAGATCCCAGAAAATGCTTTAGTAAGCAAATATATAACCTAATCAAATGGAAAGACATGGCTGCCAAAGGCAACATCTGATTTGAAATATAAACTCACTTGTATAAGTTTAAGAAGAATGATGGATAATTGAGTATGGACAGTAATGTCTAATTAAGATGAGAAAGGCAATGAAGGATGAAATGATTTTAAAGAAAGTTTGCTATAACATCCAACTAAGCATGATAATATTGAGGGCATTTAAAGCCAAAAATGGAAGTAGCACAACAAACATTAAAAAAAATGGAAAAGATGTGTAAAAAATAATCAAATAATGAGCAGCATAGAATCTTATGGTCTCTATGCCTTTTGATTGTGACATGGTAAAGATGCAGTCTATTGTTGTCTATTATTTGTGAAAACCTGCTTTTCTCTACTAAAATCTTCATCAATGATACCCTTGATTTGCACATAGGGAAATGCCATAAATATTTTGTTTATATGAGAAAGAAGGAAGAGTTGGCATATAGGTCAATGAAATTTCCTTGTTATATATATATATATACGTGAGCACGCGTGCACACACACACACACTCACATTTCCCCCTCTATCAGATATAGTGGAACGATTATATTTGAACCCTAAAGTCGTGGTCTTAAATATATTGATAGAGGAGGTAGAAAAGTAGCCATATTTGACCAAGCATATACACAGAAATTTTATGCCAGAGGAGCTTCTGTGTGTGTGTGTGTGTATTCACACACATACATATTTTATATGCACACACATGTATACATACATATGTGGAGAGTTGTAAGGATCGATATGTAAGATATTAAAAGGTGGAGGAGATATCAAAGGCATAGGAAAAATGGCCTTTATTAATACTCCCTCCTCAAAAAAAGATGATTGAGAGAATACTAATAACTACTGACTTTATGCCTACTGCCCCATTTAAATGAAATCTTTATAAAAATTCCCGACATGCAAATTAAAGACATCATTGATGAGGAAATTAGTAGGGAAAAGCAGGCTTTCACAAATGCTAGCCAACAATGGATGACATCTTTACCAGTTCAGAATTATCTGAAAGATGAATAGAATATGTTCCTTTTCTTGTTGTTGTTCAGTAGCGTCCAACTCTGTGATCCCATGGGCCATATCATGCCAATAGAGTTCATGGCATTTTCTTGGCAAAGATACTGGAGTGGTTTGCCATTTCCTTCTTCACTGGATTGAGGCAAACACAGGTTAAGTGACTTACCCAGAATCACATAGCTAGTAAGGCTGGATTTGAACTCATGTCTTCCTGACTCTAGGCCTAGCATTCTATTCACTAAGCCACCTAGCTGCCTTTGTAAGATCCTACTGTACTCATGATTTGATTATTTTTTAAAAGCATATAGTTTTAGAGGGCATAGTAATAATAATAATAATAATAATAGCTAACATTTAGATAATGCTTACTATATGCCTGGCATTATGCTAAGTATGTTAACAATTATTATCTCATTTGATCTTCACAACAACCCTAGGAGGTAGTTGCAATCATTATTCCCATTTTACAGATGAGGTAAATAAGGGTTGTGACTTGTCACACAGCTAGTCTGAATGTCAAATTTGAACTCAGGTCTTACTGATTCTGGGTCCATTACTCTATCCACTGCACTACCTAGCTACTCCCAAAGCTATTTTATAGACTCTTTTTTAACAAAGTGTCTGCTCAAGATCATGCAAATTCTGTGAAAGACATATCAGAGGTTCCCCTTTTCAGTGAAGATCATTAACACCAAGGATAAGTCTGTTTAATAAAAGTGTTCCCCATCATAGTGAAGGAAACCTAGCTAGACCTAGAGGTGAAAGCAAAAAGGGTGGTACCTGTAGCTAAAGTGACACTCCAGACAGTCTTGTTTGCAGATGATATCACTGAGTTGATGGCATCAAGTCACAGAATAATTCAGAGACTCTTGGAAGAGAGCTATAATCAATCCAAAGAATTTAGTTTGCCTATCCACACAGGAATTATCAAACACAAAGAATGTTGACTGGATTTCTACATGCTTCTGGGATGGAGACTCCATGAAGTTTGTCTATTGGTCCACAAGGACAGACAATACAGTAAGTTAGGCCTAGAATTGAACAGGAAGATAGAGGCCTGAATACTTGTGGGAAATCACAAAGTGCCTTTCCTGACCCAAAGCTCACCAGGAATTAAAGGGCATTTCTTTCCATGTTAACATTCTATCCAAGTTGTTGTATGGCATCAAAACAGAGAATATGATGGTTGCCAAAGATTTAAAAATGAATACTCTAATTATAGAGGGAGAGAACTCGCACAGTGGATAGAGTTCTTGGTCTGGACTCAGGAAGACTAATCTTCCCAAATTCAAATCTAGGCTCAGACACTTCCTAGCTGTGTGACCCTGGGCAAGTCACTTAACCCTGTTTGCCTCAGTTTCCTCATTTGTAAAATGAGCTGGAGAAGGAAATGGCAAACCACTTCAGTATCTCTACCAAGAAAACCCCAAATTGGGTCATGAAGAGATGGATCTGACTGAAACAACTGAACAACAACAAGAAGTAAAGAAGAATTTAAAGAAGAGAAGTAAAAACCAAATTGTATGATGAGAAAAGAAGATGGGTTGGTCATGAGGCAAGGGAGAACAGGTAGACAGACACCATGCCTCACTGGTACCCTAGCAAGACAGAAGAAAATGGAGAAAGGCCCCTAGCATATTGGGTGGACTTCCCCTGATGAATTAATGGAAAGCTATGGATAAGAATAGCATAGGAGGTACAGGCACGGATTGATCACAATCTGCATTATTAGAGGGAACTCCCAAATTTTTGAGACTACAGATCCAATTGAGTATTTTTGTCTTGGAATTTGCAAGTACCTTACAAATGATAAAAATAATAATAACAATAATTAAAATGTGAATACATATTTTATACATTTTTCTGTTTTAAAAATGCTTTATGATTTACAAAGTACTTATCTTGCTTGGTCTTCAATATTTGTTAAAAAATGTTTATTTAACTGACTATGAATGGCATGCCTATGATAAATTTGTGTTGGGAAAGTAACAAGAAGTCTGTGCCACTGGGTCCCTGAAATTGGACCAAGGAATGGTCCATAGAGAAGAGTGCCTCAGCAATTCCTTTTAAATTCTTCTATTCCTCCCTTGCAAGCATGGGCAGTTGAAAATTGGGCCTTCTACAGGTGACACTGGTCTATAAATCCCTGGAAAATCAAAGCCTAATGTCTTTGTCTTTTGTCTCCTAGGATCTTTCATCCTTTGGGGCCCGCCTCCCTCCAGATGTTTGTCTGCAATCTTTCCAAAACACATCTCAGTTAAACATTTTAAATTTTCTGTTTTAAGATATTTTGACATTTAATTTTTCAAAACTAAAGTTGTATGTGTGTGTGTGTGTGTGTATGTGTGTGTGTTTTATAAAAGGCAAACAATCTCTAAAATGGAAGCTATTTTGCAGAAGGACACCAGTGTGATCATGTCTTCAATTCCATACCAGAATATATTCCTTAAGTGTACTCTCTTTCAAATGAAGGTAATCATTTCAATGAAATGAAATCCTAAGAGCACATATGGTACACATCTGCCCACAAAGCTTTAAGCTGCTTCCCAGTACTAAAATTCACTCCCATTATATCACAGCTGGGTAAGCAAAATTAAAAAAAAATATTAGTATGCAACATGGTACATAATCCATCACTCTTCTCTCTAGAATGACTGTGCCCAACACTATTACACAAACAACAGAAGTAATCAAGGCCCTGGGATGGGAAAACTAAAATAACTTATCAATACTAGATGTGCATCTGGTTTAGATGTGTGGAAAACTAATCCATGTTCCAATTGGATACAGATAAGTATTAGAAAATACCTAACACGGGGGCAACTGTGCCTTTCATCAGCTTTCTAGAAAAAGAATTTGATATAATGCAATAAAATCCAAAACCTATTTACTGAATGCTTACTATATTCAAGACATAGTGCTAAGCACCTGGGAAACAGAGACCTAAGCAAAATAGTGCCTGTATAAATAAAAAGTAAAAACGGAGCATATATAAGAAGATAAAAATAATTTCAGCTAAAAACCAGGTAGAAGGTGAGAATCAGGAAAAATTGTGTGTAGGCTGGTCAATTGGTCAATTCAACAAACTTTCACTAAGCATTCCCTAGGTTCTGGGCATTACACTCTAAGAGGTGGCAATAAAAAAACAGGTAAGGTAGGGATTCTATGGTATGGAGAAAATACATCCAAGACTTAGGTAAAGACAAAGAGGTGGTAAATTGAGTGTCCTATGTAGGAACAGCAAGCAGGACTCTTTGATTAAACCACCGAGTGCATGAAGGAGAAGAATATGAAATAAGACTGGAAAAGTAGATGAGAACCATTTTGTGAAGAGATTTAAATATCAGGTTGACGATTTTTTTTTTTTATTTTAACCTGGGGGCTACAGAAGGCAGAAAAGGTTGAAGTGGGAAGGAGGTTGCCATGATCAGATTTGTTCAGGAAAATTGACTTGGCATCTGTGTGAAGGGTGGAGGTAGAGAGTCACTAAAAATAAACAGTAACTGTATAAAGTAACAAACTGTACTTTTCCTAATCTGGCATGGAGATCATTCAGTCTGCCTTGGGGATTTCCTTTGTTTAGCGTCTGTAATGAGATCAGATTCATGATTTTGGTCTCTGTTTGGGTCAATGAGCTTTGTACCATGGCGAAAAGAATATTGGAAGGAAAATAGCAATAACCTGAAGCTCTGGAACTCTAGGTTCATTCATTCATTCATTCATTCACTCATTCATTCACTCATTAATTATTGTGTCCACCCTATGTAGAGCACCTTGCTATGCACTAGAGAAGATAAGAAGTTTAGATTTGATCAGTCTTTACCTTCAAGAAATTTAGAAGATAGTAGGGTATACAAAAGGATGGTGATTATGTGAGTGGAAAAAAGGTACGTATATTTGAGAGATGTAATAAAGATAGAAGCAAGAAGATTTGACAACAGATTGGGTATATGGGAGGAATTCAAGTGAGGAGTAAAGGATGAAACCAAGAATTTGGGTCTGGCTGCCTGGGAGGACAGTGAGGCCCTCTATAACAATAAGGAAGTCCAGAAGAGAGAATGATTTTGGGGGGAAGATAATGTGTTCTCTTTTGGATATGCTGAGTTTGAGCTTCCTACAATGCATTTATTTCTTACAGACAGGAAGATGGGAGCTTGTTGACAGATTAGAAAAACTCAAAATGTGGATAAGGTTCTTATAGGATCAATTTAGTACGAGAGAATTCATGTGGTCATGAGAAAATTCACTTTGTGACCTCACATGTTAGTTTCTGCTTGTCTCTTGGGCATATAAATTTGAAATGAAAGTTCAGCCCAGTCTTATTTTCTTCATTTAATAATACTTATGAACAGCAGCAGTTTCCATTTTTAATTGAAATGCTACTGGTCCCAGGGATATAGGAAGGGATTCTTAATTGATCCATTTTTCAGGCCTTGCCCTGGTGCTGCCTTCGATATTATCTTTTAATAGTAGATACTCTTTCAGGCCCCCCCCCCCAGCAGAGCAGTTGAACCTTGTATGCTATAAAAAAGCTCCAGGTATAATCTATGGGATCTTGGCCTTGTGGCAAGAATTTTAAGCTGATAGAATAAAAAGGATAACCATAAAATAAAGGTAAAAACATACTTCCAGCATATTATCATTGGTATAAGATTTGCTTAAGAAGCAGTATGGAATAGAGAACAGTGAGTGGACAATGGGCACAGGAGTCAACAAAATATGTGTTCATATCCTTCCTCTATAATAGTCTGGCTGTTTGACCATCAGCAAGTCACTTAACCTCTCAGTGGCCTGGGAAACAGTGAGTCAATAAGCATTTACGAAGTGGCTACTATATACCAGACACTGTGCTAAGGTATAAAAATGGTGAAAATTAAAAATTAAAAAATGGTAAAAGATTGATCTCAAGGAACTCAAAGTCTAATAGGGGGACAACATAAACCACAATTTTCAATCAAGCTATATACATACATACATACATATATATATATATATGTGTGTGTGTGTGTGTGTGTGTGTGTGTGTGTGTATACATACACATATAGCATGCTAACATTAAAGAAGGATGAGAAAGGCTTCATGTAGAAGGTAGGATTTTAGCTGGGACTTGAAAGAAGCCAAAAAATCCAGGAAGTGGAAATGAGGGAAAGCATTTCAGGCATGAGGAACAGTCTGTAGAAAGGTCTAGATTAAGAAAATGGAGTACCTTTTCAGAGAAACATCAAGGAGACCTACTCAATCTCAAACAGCAGATGGGAGGCAAATGTAAGGTGTAAGAAGACTGGAAAGGTGGAGAGGGCAGGTAATGAAGGGATTTGAAGGCCAAACAGAATTTATATTTTGTCCTGGAGGCAATAGGGAGTTATTAGAGTTTAATGAGTAGGGGGTTGACACGTACTTTAGGAAGACCTTTTTGATAACTGAATTGAGGATAAATTGGAGTGGAGAAAAATGCCAGAGAGGTGATAGTGTCAAAGGAGAGAAAGGAACAAATGCAAGAGATATTATGAAGGTGAGATGGACAGGCCTTGGTAACAGATTGAATAAGAGGGATATGTGTGAAAAAGAGAGAAAGGAAAAAGGAGAAAAAGAAAGAGAGAGGGATAAAGAAGAAGAGAGAAAGAGAAGAAGGGGGAGGGAGAGAGACAGAGAGAGAGAGAGAAAGTCAAAGATGACACCTAGGTTGTGAGCCTGGAAAGATAGTGATATCCTTAGCAATAATAGAAAAGTTGGGGTGGGTTGAGAAGAGAAGATAATGAATTCCATTTTGGATGTGCTGAGTTAAAGACATCCATGAGACATCCAGTTCAACATGAATGCATACTAGGCAATGGGAGATGCAAGCCTGGAGGTCAGCAGAGGGATTAGGGAGGGATAAGTAGATTTGAGAAGCATCAGTATGTACATGGGGGCTCAAGAGATCACTAAGTGGAAATAGTATATATCTATATGTGTATATATATATGTATATATCTATATGTATATATATACATGAAAAATTATATATCTATATGATAGATAGATAGATATAGACCTAGGAGAGAGCCCTGTGGGACGCCAACATTTAGAGATCATGGCCTGGATGAAGATCCACCAAAGAAAACTGAGAAGGAGCAGTCAGACTGACAGAAGGAGAATCAAAAGAAATAAGCATGCCAAAAACCTAGAGAGAAGAGAATATCCAGGAGAAGAGAGTGATTGATGGTGTCAAAAGCCACATAGAAGGCAAAGAGCTTGTGGATTGAAAAAGGTCTATTATATTTGGCAATTAAAAACATTAGGAAATTTGGAAAGATCAATTTATATTGAATGATGAGGGGTGGCTAGTTGGCACAGTTGGTAGAGTGGGGGCCTAGAGTCAGGAAGATGAATCTTCCTGAGTTCAAATCCAGCCTCAGAAGCTTACTACTTGGGTTACCTTGGGCAAGTCACTTTACCCTGTTTGCCTTGGTTTCCCCTTCTGTAAAATGATCTGGAGAAGAAAATGGCAAACCACTACAGTATCTGCCAAGAAAACCCCAAATGGAGCCCTGAAGAGTCAGACACAACTGAAAAACACCTGACTATGCTTGATAAGGATCTGCAGAAACAAGAGAATTAGAGAAAATGAAGTAAAGACCTGTATTGAAGATAGCCTTCTGGATGAATTAGACACACAAAGGAGGAGGAGACATTTCTGACCATGGATAGCAGGGATATGAATCAAGTCAGGGTTTTCTGCAGATAGAGAAGAAATAGGCATATTTGTAGGTAGTAAAGAAGCAACCAGTAGAAAGAGGAGATTGAAGATAACGGAGAGAGGGATGATAGCGGAAACAATCTGCTGGTGGATGGACTGGGATGACTTGTGCATCTAGAGGAGTTTGCCTTGGCCAGGAGAAGGCCCTTCTCATCCTGTGAGATATGGGAGAACGAGGAGATCATGGTGAAAGGAATCTGAGTGATGGGAAGGTAAGGAGGGGGGAAGAGGGAAGTCTGGGTGAATAGCCTCGTTTTTTTTCAGTAAAATATGAGACAAGGTTAAGATTAACACTGATTAAAATAGCAACACAAATATTTATCAGGTATGAAGAACTTAAATAACATGGTATATTGAGTGGGGTGCATGCTTTGAGTGTCTTTTATCATTTTAGATATACTGCATTTTAATGCAGAAGAGAAAATGCAATGTAAATCTTTGAAATCAACTGTTTTTGTACATATAAGATAAAAATGGAACAAGTAAAAGTTCTGAGCAACATATTATTTTACAAACTGATTTGTTGATGAAAACAGTGGAATTTTGGATGCTGATGAAATAAATAGGCTAAAAACATTTGGGGACAACATAGAATGTATAACATTTAGAATAACTTTGGAGGGGCATCTAGATGGCACAGTGGGTAAAGCACCAACCCTAGAATCAGGAAGATCTGAGTTCACATCTGACCTCAGACACTTACTAGCTGTATGAACCTGGGCAGGTCATGTAACCCCAATTGCCCCCCTCAAAAAAAAACAACAACAACAAACAAACAAACAAAAAGGAATAATATTGGAACATTTATACCTTGAAACAAATCACCAGTGCCATGTAAGCTCTTGATGGTTAATTTCCAAAGATGGTAGAAAAATGTGGTAATACATAAGGGACTATAATAAATAGCCCTTCCCCTCCAACCAAATATATTGAATAAAAAATCCTATGAGTTGGAAGACACCTTAGGACTCTTCAAAAAGGCAGATGGAACAATGGAAAGAATTCCAGAAGCAGAGTTAGGAAAGTTGTGTTTGTATATTGGTCCTTCCTCTTTCTAGCTCTGTGGCTTTAGGCAAATCTAAGTCTTCATTTTTTTTTTCAAAAAAATTACGGGGCAGGTCCCTGGTATAACTCAAGATAGTGGGAAAATGCCATTGTGTCCTAGTACAACTTCTCACCTAGTGAAAAAAGATCCTTTCTATATAAAAAGTGTATTGGGGTGGGGAGATGGGACAAGAAGTAGGGTATCACTGCTCAAGGAGAACATCCTAGGAAGGACCTTGACTGTCACAGTGGAAGAAATACCCACAACAGTGAAACTACTATTTAAAAAAAATGTTGAAGTGTTCTGTTTTGCAACAGACCAGAGTATGAATTAAGTGGAAAGGGAAATTGTAGATCATAGATAGTGTCCTTAGATCCCACAGTCCATTTTAGATCATACATGGTAAATTTTGAGGTGAATGAAGCCATAGAGGTCATCTAATCCAGACCTCTCATTTTAAAGATTAGAAAACAGAGGTGTGAGTTAAGTTGATGGGAACTGAAAGGCAGAAATAGATTTCAGACATGAATAGGACTTGACAACTAATTGGATGTTGGAGGAAAGGAAGAGTCAAATATGCCTTGAATTTCAAGGATAAGTGACTAGGTAAATGGCGATGCCACTAGAAAAGAGAGAAGAGAATAAGAAGTTGAGAGAAAGGTTATGGTTCAGTTTTAGAAAAATTGAACTTGAGACAATGTGAGATATCCAGAAGTCAACCTCCAGAAGGCAGCTAGGTCTGGAGATCAGGGGAGATATATGGGATGGGCACTAGACAAAGGCCCACAAAATGAGAGTTCTCGAATGGAGTTATTTTCTGTTACTAGTATCACAGATCATTACAACTGGAGGATAAAAGGAGAAGAATCAACAAGAAGGAGAGATTAGACATAAAGAAGAAGGATAGAGGGGAGATGGAGAGAGAGAGGGTGGGGAGGAAGAAGGAAAACAGGGAGATGAGAGCAGAGATGGAGGGAGAAAGAGAAGAGGGAGATAGATTCCCCCATCTTTTGTTTTACCTAAAATTTTCAGTGGAATGAAATCATTCTATGCCCATTTCAAAACTGATATTGGACCATCCATTTGTGATATAACCTGGGGTTTCATAGCATGATATGAGACACATTTTCAAAACTCTATTTTTCAGGCAAATAATACATGAATATAAGTCCTAACTAAAGTGGCAACGAGGGTGAGAGAGCCCCAAACTAAATGGTTTCTTAGCAACAAAAAAAAAGTGATGGTGAACAGTTCTCCTAAGGCAGCAAGATGGTGCAGTAGTTAGAACACTGGACCTAGATTAAGGAAGACCTGAATTGAAATACTGCCTCAAACATACTAGCTATGTGACCCTGGTCAAGTCATTTAATTCCTGTCTTTCTCAGTTTCCTCATCTTTAAAATGGGAATAATAATAGCACCTATCCCCAGGGTTGTTTGAGGATACAATGATATAATATTTGTAAAGCACTTAGTACAGTGCCTGACCCATTTATGTAGTAGGTACTACATAAATGTTAGTGATAATGATAATAATGATGATGATGATGATGATGTTGTCTTCAAAAAGAGATAATACAGCATCATGTGTAAACTAGAGAATTTGGGGAATGGTTAAATAAGCTGTGGTTAAAAAAAACAGAATTTGTGGAATAGCCAAAGACTAAGAGTACTCCCCACTTATAGAAGTACCGGGGTGCTATTCAGACCAATCAGCTCAAAACTGAAGCAAATGTAAGATCATCCATTTAAAGCTGGAAGGGACCATAAAAATCCTCTTGCCTAATCTCCTTATTTCACAGTTGGAGGAAACAGACCCAGAGAAGAGAAGGAACTCATATGTAAGGTCACACTGACAACATAATTTCATTTCTCATTCTCTACAGCTTACAGTGTCCACCCTCTACTTTTTTTTTAATTTAATACATCAGTTTATAGAAATAAGATCAACTATAAAACTTCCAGAAAAATAAACAAGAATAACTTATAGCCTTATGACTTATTTTGACCAGGTTGCAGCTTCTGATGTCAATATTTCTTCCTCCTTTATCCACTGCAGTCATTCAGTTATTTATTGACAATATTCATCCAAGAATTAACTTAACAAATGGGTAATGTTAATTTCAGTCACTGAAAAGCAACCAAAAAACATCATTACTGTCAAATCCCTGACAGCAGGGTGTCTGCTCCAATTAAATAAGTTTGCTGTTTCCCAATAAATCAAGCTAATGGTTCACCCTGCAAATGTAAGCACTAAAATGAATGATTTCAGTGATATATGTACCATCAGTATTTGGAGTGACACAGCTTAATGACCCAAACTAAAGTTTCATTCATGTCACCCTAAAACTTGACATAGGCAGGTTCTCAATCTGGTTAGGCTTTGATTCAATCAAACAAGCATTTGCTGAGCACCTACTATGTGCAAAGCAGCACATGGGAAATGCAGCATGCTCCCCAGCTATCCCCATCTTGCTACACTAGAGATTCCAGGGGACTTCCTCTTTGAGTGAGATCTAGAACTCTCTCTCTCTCTCTCTCTCTCTCTCTCTCTCTCTCTCTCTCTCTCTCTCTCT